>NC_092709.1:215697777-216008349 GCF_047496885.1 Scyliorhinus torazame | reverse complement strand
AGCCTTCCTGCTTCCTCAATACTGCCTGCCCCTCTACAGATCATTGTATCATTTGCAAACTAAGCAACCGTGCCTTCAGTTCCTTCCTCCAGATCATTAATGCAAACTTCATTAAATTTCCCATACATTTTCCTTTTTACCTGCAGTAGTTTACACTTGTCTGTATTAAATTTCATTTCTCATTATTCTGTTTCTTTACATATTTTGGTTTGTAACTTTTGTGCTTCTTCCTCCAAATGAACTTCCTGCCCAAGTTGTCATCAGTAAATGTGATTAATGCCCAAATGGGATCAATTGCTATTAAGTTTCTTAATCCAAATTACTGACTTAATCAGAAGTAGCAATAGTCCCAACAAGGCACCCTGTAGCAGCGTAGTCAATACACCTATCCTGTTGTAACTCCTCAGATAGATCTGTGGTTTTCAATATTCCAGCCAGCTTTTAATGGAACATTATTCGTTCCCAAGATTCAAATATCAGCATTTTGTACAGAAAATTCTACCAGCAAAAGCTTAATTTACCAATAACAAGTTGCATTTATATAGTGTCTTTAAAATAGTAAAAAAAAAAACAAGGTGCCTCACTAAAGTGTTAAAAAATCAAATACTGAGCCATAGTGTTTCTCTGCTGGAAGCCCGTCCAGTTTTTAAAATTTAAAGTACGAATTCATTTTTTTTCCAATTAATGGAAAATTTGGCATGGCCAATCCACTTACCTGCACATCTTTGGGGTGTGGGGGTGAGACTCCCACAATGAGCAAACTCCACACAGACAGTAACCGGGGACAGGATCGAACCCGGGTCCTCGTCACCATGAGGCAGTCGTGCTAACCACTGCCCCAATCCCATCCACAGATGACCAAAAGCTTATTTAATTAGACTGGTTTTAAGGAACACCTTAAGGAAGGAAGAGGCAGAGCAGTTTTAACTTATGGCCTAGACATTTGAAAGTGCAGATGTCAATGGTGGGGTGAAGGAAATCAAGGATGCATAAGAGGCCACTATTGGAGGAGTGAGATCTCAAAAGATTTGCAGAACTGGAGGAGGCTACCGAGGGAGGGATGGCTAAGTCCATAGAATGATGTGATTAAGGTGTTACTGGACCAGGTGCTAGTGTAGGTCAGCAAGCTCAAGGATGATGTGCTCTTTCCTTGGTAAGAGTTAGAATAAAGGGGACTTCCAGTGGCGGCTATGAGGGAGTAAGTCGCACACTTGGTGGCTCCCATTCGGTTGGACTTTTGGACCTTTCCCCCCGACGTTTTTGCGCTTTTAAGCGCTGGATTGGAAAGTAATAGCACTCAGGCACTGAATCCATACAGAGGTGTATGGAACTAAGAAGTAGGAAGGATCGCAAACAGCTGAAGAAGTGGACAAGCAAGGGCAAAGGGGAGACTGTGAGTGAAACCAATATGGCCGATGTCCAGACCCGGGCACCGTCAGCTCAGCCGACAATGAAGCACCTGTTGAAGGTTATGCAGGAGAACTTCCCAGCACTGAAAAGTGATCATTTGGAACCGCTCCTGAAATCGTTTGACCGAATGGAGAAAAGGCTGGATGCCCAGGCTGAGAAGATCCAGGAGCTGGAGAAGATGGTGGAGGAGCAGGCAAACTTTCAAACGGTGGCGGACATGGAGATTCGATGGTTGAGAGACCAACAAAAAATGCTCTTGGAAAAGCTGGAGGACCTGGAGAACCGGTCTCGCCGGCACAATTTAAGAATCGTTGGCCTCCTGGAGGGGGCCGAGGGGCCGGAAGCTGCCACGTATGTAGCAGATATGTTCCAGAAGCTGCTGGGGAACGAGGTGTTCCCTCGCCCGTCGGTGGTGGACAGGGCACATAGAGCGCAGGTGAGGCAGCCGCGGTGAGCGTGTGGTAGTGGTCCGGTTCCACAGGTTCCTGGATAAGGAGCGGGTTCTTCAATGGGCCAAGAGCACGCAGAGCTACAACTGGGACAATAGTACCCTGCGCTTTTACCAAGACCTGAGCGCAGAGGTGGCCAGGCGGAGGGCAGGGTACAGGCAAGTTAAAGAGATTTTATATAAGAAGGTGAAGTTTGGGCTGCTCTATCCGACGCGACTGTGGGTTACGCACAAGGGCCAGCACCATTATTTTGAGGAACCTGAGGAGGCGATGGACTTTGCAAAGAGGCAAGGGCTGGTCCCGAGCTCAGGACTCTTGGACTCGTGTTGGAACTTTTAATTCTTTCTCTCTTGTTTCTGAGAGATGCCTGTATGTTTTTTTGGTTTTGTATTTTGGTTTTTGTGTTTTTTGTCTTTTTTCTCTTCATGTCTCTTTTTCGCTTTTGTGTTTGAGTTTTGTTAGAAAAGGAGAATAGTTGGGCTTCCGGATGCAGCGATGACCAGCTGAGTCGCACGTTTCGGCAGCTCCCGGTGGAACGGACTTTTGGGCTCTTAATAGGAGCCCCATCGGCAATTTTAACGGCAAATAACACTGTGCGGTAATCCAGAAGGGAATCCCCCCTGGACACGGATGGAAAAAAAGAGAGGAAAGTAGCCGGATTGCGGTGGATCCTCTAGAGCAGCGGCCAGGAAGGCAGGCACAAAGCAAGATGGCGTCGGAAGGAGGCAGTTTAATATGGGGCCCTGACCAACAAGAGTTCCTGCGGCGTTGCGTAGATGAACTCAAAAAGGAGATGAAGAAGGAGCTGTTGGCCCCGATATTACAAGCGATTGAGGGGCTAAAGGAGGAGCAAAAGACCCAGGAACAGGAGCTTCAGGTCGTGAAGGCAAAGGCTGCTGAGAATGAGGACGACATACAGGGTCTGGTGGTGAAAACGGAGATCCACGAGGCACAACACAAAAGATGTGTGGAAAGGCTGGAGGTGCTGGAGAATAATGCGAGGAGGAAGAACCCAAGGATTCTTGGTCTTCCCGAAGGTGCAGAAGGGGCAGACGTCGGGGCATATGTGAGCACGATGCTGCACTCATTAATGGGATCGGAGGCCCCGACGGGTCTGCTGGAGGTGGAGGGGTATGGCGCGAAGACCGAGGGCTGGAGAAATTCCTTGAGCAATAGTGGTGAGATTTCTCCGATATAAGGACAGAGAGATGGTCCTCAGATAGGCAAAGAAAACTCGGAGCAGTAGGTGGGAGAATGCGGTGATCCGCGTATATCAAGATTGGAGTGCGGAGGTGGCGAGAAGGAGGGCAAGCTTTAATCGGGCCAAGGCGGTGTTGCATAAAAGGAAGGTCAAATTCGGAATGCTGCAACCGGCAAGACTGTGGGTCACACATCTAGGGAAACACCACTACTTCGAAACGGCAGATGAGGCGTGGACATTTATTGTCGAGAAGCTGGAGTGAGCAGGCCAGAAAAAGAACGTTTGGGACAAAAGTGGGGGGGTAAATTTGTGGGATGAAGGGGGGAAAAGGGGGAAGAGAGGACTTCCCAAGTTGTTAAACCTGCGACCCTGTAACTTCTCTCTCTTTCCCATGTCGTGGGGGAGGGGGTGAGGGAGGATGAGGAGCTGAGGGCGCCGGTCATTGGGGGCGGGGCCAAAAGGAAAGCGCGGGCTTTGTTCCCGCGCTATGGTAATCATGGCGGGAACAGGGAAGTAGGAAGGAGGGGGCCTCGCACAATGTGAGCCGAGGTCACGGGGGGAAGCCGAGGTCGGCCAGAGTTTGCTGACTTCTGGGAGCAACATGGGGGGTGCAATTACGCTAGCTTGGGATCTAGCGGTGGCGGGGGGGGGGGGGGGGTTAACTGGGTTGCTGCTGCTGGGGAGAAGGGGGAGCTGGCATGGGAGGGGGGGGTTTGGGCGGGGGGGCGCCGCCTGGGGGGGATACAGCTACGTGGGAACCGGGTGAGGAGCTGGATTGAAAAAGGAAATGGCTAGTCGTCAAGGGGGGGGGGGGGGGTAAAGAGCCCCCAACCCGGTTGATCACGTGGAATGTGAGAGGGCTGAACGGGCCGATTAAGAGGGCACGGGTACTCGCACACCTAAAGAAACTTAAGGCAGATGTGGTTATGCTTCAGGAGACGCATCTGAAGCTGATAGACCAGGTTAGACTTCGCAAAGGATGGGTGGGGCAGGTGTTTCATTCGGGGCTGGATGCAAAAAACAGGGGGTTGGCCATACTAGTGGGGAAGCGGGTAATGTTTGAGGCAAAGGCTATAGTGGCGGATAGTGGGGGCAGATACGTGATGGTGAGTGGCAAACTGCAAGGGGAGGCGGTGGTATTAGTGAACGTGTATGCCCCGAACTGGGATGATGCCAATTTTATGAGGCGTATGTTAGGAGAATCCCGGACCTAGAAGTGGGGAAGTTGGTAATGGGTGGAGACTTTAATACGGTGCTGGACCCAGGGCTGGACAGATCGAGGTCCAGGACCGGAAGGAGGCCGGCTGCAGCTAGGGTGCTTAAGGATTTTATGGTACAGATGGGAGGAGTAGATCCCTGGAGATTTCGTAGACCTCGAAGTAAGGAGTTTTCGTTTTTCTCCTATGTACATAAAGTATTTTCACGAATAGATTTTTTTGTTTTGGGAAGGGCACTGATCCCAAAGGTGACGGGGACGGAGTACACGGCTATAGCCATCTCGGATAATGCTCCACACTAGGTGGACCTGGAGATAGGGGAAGAAAAACAACAGCTTCCACCCTGGAGAATGGACATGGGATTATTGGCAGATGAGGGGGTGTGTTTAAGGGTGAGGGGGTGTATTGAAAGGTACTTGGAACTTAATGATAATGGGGAGGTACAGGTGGGAGTGGTCTGGGAGGCACTGAAGGCAGTGGTTAGAGGGGAGCTGATATCTATTAGGGCACATAAAGGAAAGCAGGAGGGTAGGGAAAGGGAGCGGTTGTTGAAAGAACTTCTGAGGGTGGACAGACAATACATGGAGGCACCGGAGGAGGGACTGTACAGGGAAAGGCAAAGGCTACATGTAGAATTTGACTTGTTGACTACGGGTAATGCAGAGGCACAGTGGAGGAAGGCACAGGGTGTACAGTACGAATATGGGGAGAAGGCGAGTAGGTAGTTGGCCCACCAACTGAGGAAAAGGGGAGCAGCGAGGGAGATAGGGGGGGGGGGGTGAGAGATGAGGAGGGAGAGATGGAGCGGGGAGCGGAGAGAGTGAATGGAGTGTTCAAGGCATTTTATGAAAGATTATATGAAGCGCAGCCCCCGGACGGGAAGGAGAGAATGATGTGCTTTCTGGATCAGCTGGAATTTCCTAAGGTGGAGGAGCAGGAGAG
This sequence comes from Scyliorhinus torazame, assembly GCF_047496885.1. NCBI lineage: Eukaryota > Metazoa > Chordata > Chondrichthyes > Carcharhiniformes > Scyliorhinidae > Scyliorhinus > Scyliorhinus torazame. The sequence goes on along the minus strand of NC_092709.1, from coordinate 216,003,130 downwards.
AGTGGGGCTGGGAGATTGAGACGGAGGAAGTAGTGAAAGGGATTGGGAGCATGCAGGCAGGGAAGGCCCCGGGACCAGACGGATTCCCAGTTGAATTCTATGCTTGCTGGCCCCGCTACTGATGAGAACCTTTAATGAGGCGAGGGAAAGGGGGCAGCTGCCCCCGACTATGTCAGAGGCAACGGTATCGCTCCTCCTAAAGAAGGAAAAAGACCCGCTGCAATGCGGGTCATACAGGCCCATTTCCCTCCTGAATGTGGATGCTAAGATTCTGGCCAAGGTAATGGCAATGAGGATAGAGGATTGTGTCCCGGGGGTGGTCCATGAGGACCAAACTGGGTTTGTGAAGGGGAGACAGCTAAATACAAATATACGGAGGCTGCTAGGGGTAATGATGATGCCCCACCAGAGGGGGAAGCGGAGATAGTGGTGGCGATGGATGCCGAGAAAACATTTGATAGAGTGGAGTGGGATTATTTGTGGGAGGTGTTGAGGAGATTTGGCTTTGGGGACAGGTATATCAGGTGGGTACAGTTGCTGTATAGGACGCCGATGGCGAGCGTGGTCACGAATGGACGGGGGTCTGACTATTTTCGGCTCCATAGAGGGACGAGGCAGGGATGTCCTCTGTCCCCGTTATTGTTTGCATTGGCGATTGAACCCCTGGCCATAGCACTGAGGGGTTCCAGGAAGTGGAGGGGAGTACTTGGGGGGGGGGGGGGGGGGAGAAGAACACCGGGTAGCTCTGTATGCGGATGATTTGTTACTATATGTGGCGGACCCGGCGGAGGGGATACCAGAGATAATGCGGATACTTGGGGAGTTTGGGGATTTTTCAGGGTATAAACTGAACATGGGGAAAAATGAGTTATTTGTGGTGCATCCGGGGGAGCAGAGCAGAGAGATAGAGGATTTACCGTTGAGGAAGGTAACAAGGGACTTCCGGTACCTGGGGATCCAGTTGGCCAAGAATTGGGGTACATTACATAGGCTTAATTTAACACTGTTGGTGGAACAGATGGAGGAGGATTTCAAGAGATGGGACATGGTGTCCCTGTCATTGGCAGGTAGGGTGCAGGCGGTTAAAATGGTGGTCCTCCCGAGATTCCTTTTTGTGTTCCAGTGCCTCCCGGTGGTGATCACGAAGGCTTTTTTCAAAAGAATTGAGAAGAGCATTATGAGTTTTGTGTGGGCTGGGAAGACCCCGAGAGTGAGGCGGGGATTCTTGCAGCGTAGTAGGGACAGGGGGGGGCTGGCACTACCGAGCCTAAGTGAGTACTACTGGGCCGCCAATGTGTCAATGGTGTGTAAGTGGATGGGAGAAGGGGAGGGAGTGGCGTGGAAGAGATTGGAGAGGGCGTCCTGCAGGGGGACTAGCCTGCAAGCAATGGTGACGGCGCCGTTGCCGTTCTCACCAAAGAAATACACCACAAGCCCGGTGGTGGTGGCTACATTGAAAATTTGGGGGCAGTGGAGACGGCATAGGGGAGGGACGGGAGCTACGGTGCGGTCCCCGATAAGTAACAATCATAGGTTCGTTCCAGGGAGAATGGATGGGGGATTTGGAGCATGGCAAAGAGCTGGGGCAGTACAACTAAGAGATCCATTTGTAGATGGGACGTTTGAGAGTCTGGGAGCGCTGACGGAGAAATATGGGTTGCCCCAAGGGAATGCATTTCGGTATATGCAATTGAGGGCTTTTGCGAGGCAACAGGTGAGGGAATTCCCGCAGCTCCCGACGCAGGAAGTGCAGGATAGAGTGATCTCAGAGACATGGGTGGGGGACGGTAAGGTGGCGGACATAGACAGGGAGATGAGGGACGAGGGGGAGATCATGGTAGATGAGCTGAAAGGGAAATGGGAAGAAGAACTGGGGGAGGAGATTGAGGAGGGGCTGTGGGCTGATGCCCTACGTAGGGTAAACTCATCGTCCTCGTGTGCCAGGCTAAGCCTGATTCAGTTTAAGGTATTACACAGGGCGCATATGACTGGAGCACGGCTTAGTAAATTTTTGGGGGTAGAGGATAGGTGTGCGAGATGCTCGAGAGGCCCAGCGAATCACACTCATGTTCTGGTCATGCCCGGCACTACAGGGGTTCTGGGTGGGGGTGGCAAAGGTGCTTTCGAAGGTGGTGGGGGTCCGGGTCGAACCAAGCTGGGGGGTTGGCTATATTTGGGGTTGCAGAAGAGCCGGGAGTGCAGGAGGCGAGAGAGGCTGACGTGTTGGCCTTTGCGTCCCTTGTAGCCCGGCGCAGGATATTGTTAATGTGGAAGGAAGCCAAACCCCCGGGTGTGGAGACCTGGATAAACAATATGTCAGGGTTTATAAAGTTAGAACGGATTAAGTTCGTGTTAAGGGGTTCGGCTCAGGCGTTCACCAGGCGGTGGCAACCGTTCGTCGACTACCTCACAGAAAGATAGAGCGAATGGAAAAGAAGTAGACAACAGCAGCAACCCAGGGGGGAGGGCGGGGGGGAGGAATCGGACGGACTCTCAGGGATGTTATTGTATATGTATAGGTATTTGGTATATATAATTGTATATTGGATTGTTGGATTGTATTTTTGGAGAGTATTTATTTTGGACAAGGCAGTTGCCATTTAGTTTTGTTTTTTGTTTTTGTTTATATATTACTTATTTATTTGTTTAAAACTGGCCACGGTTATTTATATTGCTTTATTGTTGTGTAAAAGAAACACTACGTATTGTTATGTTTGGCCAAAAAACTTGAATAAAATATATTTTTTTTAAAAAAAGAAAAAGAGAATAGTTAGAATGGTTCGGATATGGGGGGTGTTTTTCGGGGGATTTTTGCGATCACTTTCTGCGTTCAGATAGGAATGGTTGGTAGTGCCTGCTATTTTGTTTTGTATGACTTAAATTGCACTATTGTTGGGCCTGTCTCTGTCCTGTTTAGAATATTTGTTCAAGCAGGGCTGATTTGGGGAAGTGGTTTGGATGGGCCAGGGTGCCAGGGAACAATAGGTGGGAGACTCGCTGGCGCCGGAGTTGGGAGCCACCAGGCTAGCTGGGTGGGCTAATCAACGGAAGCCAGGTGGGGGGTGTTCATTTAGCTAGTTCATGTCAGAGGTTAGGTTATAGGGTGGTGTTGATGGGGGGGGGGGGGGGGGGGGGGAGTAAGTCTGCTGACGATGTTGGAAATTGGGCATGGTAACAGTGAGGTGGTTAAGGATGGAGGCGGCCAGGAGGCAGGCCAGAGGAAGCGCGACACATGGCTTGGGGGCTGGCCAAAGAAAGGAGATTGCCGATCGGCAAAGGGGGGGGGGGGGGGGGGGGGAGTGCCGACCCCCCCCCCCCCCCCCCGACCAGGCTGATCTCCTGGAATGTTGGAGGGCTGAAAGGGCCAGTCAAGAGAACGCGTGTGTTCATGCATTTACGGGGTTTGTAGGCGGACATAGTCATGTTACAGGAGACTCATCTGAAAGTGGCTGACCAGGTCAGATTAAGGAAGGGCTGGATTAGTCAGGTCTTCCATTCGGGGCTCGACACTAAGACCAGGGGGGTTGCGATCTTGATCAACAAGCAGGTCCAATTTGAGGTGGAGGGCACAGTTGCGGATGGGGGTGGCAGATTTGTTATGGTTAGGGGTGATCTCGAGGGGGTGAGAGTAGTCCTGGTCAAAGTATATGCCCCTAATTGGGATGACGTAGATTTTGTTAAGAGATTGCTGGGGAAGATCCCTGACTTGGACTCACGCAAACTGATCATAGGTGGGGACTTTAACACAGTTCTTGATCCTGGCCTGGACCGGTCGTTATCAAAAACAGGTAGGGTGCCAGCGATGGCAAAGGAACTGAGAGGGTTCATGAAGCAAATGGGGGGAGCTGACCCATGGAGATTTAGTCGGCCGTCGGCAAAGGAGTTTCCGTTCTATTCTCATGTCCACAAGGTGTATTCCCGAATCGATTTCTTTATCATAAGATAGGACTTGCTGACAGGGATGACGGTGCAGAATATTCAGCAATTACCATCTCGGAACATGCTCCGCACTGGGTTGATCTGCAGATTTGCAAAGATAGCTTTCAGCGCCCACATTGGAGGCTGGAAGTTGGGCTGCTGGCGGACGAGGCAGTGTGTGTGAGGGAGGAAATGCATGCATAATTACCTGCAGGCAAATGATACTGGAGAAGTCTCAGCAGCGGTGCTCTTGGAGGCGCTGAGGGCCGTGGTGGGAGGGGAGCTGATTTCAATCCGAGCCCATAGGGACAGGACAGACGGGGCAGAAACAGACCGACTGGCTAAGGAAATTTTACAGACGGACAGGAGCTATGCGGAGTCCCCGAGGCCAGAGTTACTTAGGAAACGACAGAGGCTGCAGACCGAATTTGGGGTGTTGTCTATAGGGAAGACCGTAGAGCAGCTTGGAAGCGCAAAGGGCGCAATATACGAGCATGGGGAGAAGGCCAGCAGAATGGTGGCACAACAACTCAGAAAGAGCGAAGCGGCTAGGGTAGTAGGAAAGGTAGTCGACGGGGGGAAAACCTGGCGGGGGACCCGGTAGGACTGAACAAGGTGTTTAGGGACTTCTATAGCAAGCTGTACACCTCGGAACCCCCCACGGGACCAGAGGGGATGGGGCGCTTTTTGGACGGACTGGCCTTCCCAAGAGTAGGTAGGGGGTTGGTAGACGGGCTGGGGGCCCCGATCAGGACCGAAGTACTGGGGGCCTGAAGATCATGCAGTCGGGTAAAGCCCCGGGGCCGGACGGATACCCAGTGGAGTTTTATAAAAGTTCTCCGAGATAGTGGGGCCGGTGCTGGGCAGGGTAAGAAGAGGCAAGAAGCAGAGGGGTCTTATCCCCGACGATGTCGCAGGCCACTATCTCGCTTATACTGAAACGGGATAAAGACCCGGAGGCATGTGGGTCCTATAGGCCGATCTCTTTAACGCAGACGCTAAGTTACTGGCCAAGATCTTGGTGTCTAGAATTGAGGACTGTGTACAGGACGTGATTGCAGAGGACCAAACAGGGTTTGTAAAGGGCAGGCAACTGGTGGCCAATCTAAAGGGGCTGCTCAATGTGATTACGATGCTCCCGGAGAGCAGGGAGGCAGAGATAGTGGTAGAAATGGATGCCGAAAAAGCTTTCGACCGGGTTGAGTGGGACTATTTATGGGAGGTGCTGAGACGTTTTGGGTTCGGGGTGGGGTTCATTGACTGGGTTAGGCTGCTATATCAGGCCCCAGAGGCTAGTGTGAGGTTGAACAGGACGACATCTGACTACTTCAGACTGCACCGCGGAACTAGACAGGGATGACCCCTCTCCCCACTGCTGTTTGCGCTGGCTATAGAGCCGCTGGCAATTGCTCTGAGAGCTTCAAGGGACTGGAAAGGGGTGGTCCGGGGGGGAGTGGAACATAAAGTCTCGTTACATGCGGATGACCTGCTGTTATACGTGTCAGACCCAATGACGGGAATGGACAGAATCATGGAAACCCTGAGGGAATTTGGTCGGTTCTCAGGATTATAAATTGAACATGGCAAAGAGCGAGATGTGGATAGTGCAGGCGAGAGGTCAGGAGAGTAGGCTGAGGGGCCTGCCGTTCAGGCTGGTAGGGGAAAGCTTCAGATATTTAGGGATACAAGTAGCGCGAGACTGGGGTAAACATAAGCTAAACTTGTCCCGGTTGGTGGAGCAAGTGAGGGACGAGTTCCAGAGATGGGATGCGCTCCCGCTGTCATTGGCGGGGAGGATGCAGACGGTGAAGATGTCGATTCTTCCGAGATTCTTGTTCATATTTCAGTGTCTCCCCATCTTCATCCCGCACGCGGTCCTTCTTTAAGAGGCTCGATAAAACTATCCTGGGATTTGTTTGGGTGGGAAAGTCCCCACGGGTGAGGAAGGCGATGATCGAGAGGAACCGAGGGGATGGGGGGCTGACGTTGCCGAACTTTAGCTACTATTACTGTTAAACTAACATAGCCATGGTAAGGAAATGGATGGCGGGTACGTAGTCGGTTTGGGAGCGGATAAAGTCTGCTTCGTGCAGGGGCACCAGTTTGGTAGCCTTGGTTATGGTGCCTCTGCCGCTCCCTCCGGCACGATACTCCACCAGCCCTATAGTGGTGGCAGCCACTGGATATATGGATCTGGGGCCAGTGGAGGAGGCATATAGGGGAAGTGAGAGCATCGGTTTGTCCCCAATCTGCGGTAACCACCGATTTGCCCCGCGGAATATGGACAGTCGGTTCCAATTATGGCGGAGGGCGGGGATTGTGAGGATGTGCGTTCTGTTCCTGGAAGAAAGCTTCCCGAGCATGAGGGTGTTGGAGGCGAAGTTCGGGCTAGCGAGAAGGAATGATTTCAGGTGCGGGATTTCGTTCGCAGATTGGTGCTGTCCTTTCCACGCCTCCCACCAAGGGGGATCCAGGACAGGGTAGTTTCCAGAGGAGAGATGGGAGAGGGGAGAGTCTCCGACATTTATAAAGAACTAATGGGTGCAGAGGAGGCACAGACCGAAGAACTGAAGCTTAAGTGGGAGGAGGAGCCTGGGGGAGGGGGTGGGGAGATAGAGGACGGAATATGGGCAGACGCTTTGAGTAGAGTAAACACGACCGCAACATGCGCCAGGCTCAGTCTGATCCAGTTCAAGGTCGTACATCGGGCCCACATGACGGTGGCCCGGATGAGCAAATTCTTTGGGCTGGAGGACAAATGTGCTAGATGTGCCGGAGGACCAGCAAACCATGTACACATGTTCTGGGCGTGTCCTAAACTAAGGGGGTACTGGCAGGGATTCGTGGACGTCATGTCCCGGGTATTGAAAACTAGGGTGGCAATGAGTCCTGAGGTGGCAACTTTTGGGGTTTTGGAGGACCCGGGAGTTCAGGAGGAGAAAGAGGCTGACGTCTTGGCCTTTGCTTCCCTGGTAGCCCGGCGACGAATACTGTTGGCATGGAGGGACTCAAAGCCCCAAAGTCTGAAGTATGGCTTTCGGACATGGCGAGCTTTCTCGGGCTGGAGAAAATTAAGTTCGCCTTGAGAGGATCGCTGTCAGGGTTCGCCCGGAGATGGCAGCCATTTGTTGACTTCGCGGAGTATTAATCGTCAGCAGAGGAGGGGGGGGGGGGGTTAGGGTAGCGTAGAGTAGGGGGTTGCTTAGGCAGGTTCTTGCGAGAGGGGAGCCGATGCTTGCATTATGTCTTATTTACTTTTTGTACACTACGGTATAATGTTGCTGTTTTATATGCCAAAAATACCTCAATAAAATGGTTTATTAAAAAAAAAGTGTTAGTAAAAAGGGCAACAGAGTTTTGGCTGAACTCAATTTTACATAGGGTGGATGGTGGACAACCAGCCTGAAGAACACAGTCATTAAGCCTGAGATGTAACAAAGGCATGGTCAAAGGCTTCAGTAGTAGATGAGCTGAGGCACAGGTATAGTCAGTTGATGTTCCGGAGGTGGAACTAAGTGGTTTTGGTGATGGAGTGGATATGCAGTGAGATCTCATCTCAGAATCAAATACGACACCAATTTGCAAACAGTCTCAGGCAGCTGCCAAGGAGAGGGATATAAGCAGTAACTAGAGGACCAAGTTTGTGTTAGGAACCAAAGGCTTTGTCTTCCCAATATTCAGTTGGAGGCAATATCTGCTCATCCAAAACAAGCAGTGTGACTAAGCAAAGATTTGGGGGAGGAAGGTGCTAAGAAACATCTGATTCAATCCACAACATTTATGGCTAATACATTTCTTGAGCAACTCCTTGACTCCAATATGAAATTATTTAACCCTTCAGGTCTACTCTAATTAGTTAGTTCTCAGTTTTCACCGCTTAAATGTATTCCTCAAACAAAGGCTTTCAACACGAAGAGATTTAGCATGAGCTTAAACACCCTGTTCCTTTTGGAGTTACAAAATGGCAGGATTGGATATGCATTTTCCTCATTATATAGAACATCCTTTGCAGACTAGGAACTAGCTGTTATGCAAATTCAAGTGATATTTTTTTCTGTAAGTCCTCAAACTATCAGCAGAAAATACATTTCACTTCTCTCAAGAAGCCCACCCATGCATTTCAAAGTAATTTTGTATGGAATTATACACCGTTATAAGGGGATCAGGGGTTATGGGGAGAAGGCAGGAGAAGGGGGGACGAGAAAAATATCAGCCATGATTGAATGGCGGAGCAGACTCAATGGGCCGAGTGGCCTAATTCTGCTTCTATGTCTTATGGTCACCATCTAGTTAGGTCTCTTCCCAGAATGGTGAGCAATATGATCACAGCAGCCACAAGGTGTCTGAAGTGAAATGGGTGCAGCAGATATATTTCTTGGGCCTTCTTTTGGCATGTGGAAATGACACAGTTACATCTTAAAATCCATGTTGCTCTGATATCCACTGATGTGTTTACTGGGGAAAAGACCCTGTAAAATAGTCCCGATTGAGTTGGTATAGTGGCTAATGGAAAAAAAACAGCTTTTAACACAGCTCACAATATATTGGGATAGAATTAATTTACTTGGAGATGGTTCAATAGTGAAAATATTACTCTCTCTGACCAGGATTAAGATTCTGAGAATCCACGTTTGTGGCTTCCGCCATATCAATTGTGGCTTGATGTTGTTAATCTGGATTTATACCTGTTCCTGAACCAAAGTGATTATTTTAGTGACACTGGAAGTTATACCAGTGAGGGTATTAAAAAAGGTACTTAAATACAAGTTAGAAATTTGGATACTCTCATCACTTGACTGGATCAGACACTCTGACACCAGAGAAGAAATCTAAACCTATAAACTGGTGGATGATGATCAACACGCAGAAGTGTTTTCCTAAGTTCCTACTTTCTTTGCAATGACATGCAAGTCGGTTTCATTGATGAATCTGTGCGGGGCTAGTTTTGTAAAGTTGTCTATCAATGCGAAATTCTCAGTTTGATCTGACAGTGAAGAAGCATTTCTTAACTGGGTCATATTCCAAACTGTGTGGAAAAGTGCTGGAATCCCAACATCTTGTCGTGAAGGAGTCAGAGGATGTTGATGAATCTCTCTGGCATCCAGCCTTTGACAGAGTGTTCCACAGCACTTCCCGATTGACTGAGTCAAAAGCCTTGGTCAGATCGATCAAGACCATGTAGAGTGGCTGATGTTGCTCTTGGCATTTCTCTTGAAGTTGCTAAGCAATGAAAATCATGTCCATTATTCCACGGTTTGGTCATAAGCCACACTTCCTTTCCAGAAGGATTTCTTCGGCGACTGGGAGAAAGAGGCTAACGAGGAATCGGGAGTTATCTTCCTGGCCATGGAGAGAAGTGAAATTCCTTGGTAGTTCTCAGTCCGCTTTGTCTCCTTTCTTGAAGATAGTGGCGATGGGAACGGCATCCCTGAGGTCAGTAAAAACCACTTCTCTGTCCCAGACTGATTTTCAGGAAGAGCTGCTGGTGATGACAGGTGATCTCTTCTCCTCCAAGTTTGAAAATCTCTGCTGGAATCCCATCCACTCTTTTTATTTTAAAATATCCAATTCATTTTAGCTTGGCCAATTCACCAACCGTGCACATCTTTGGGTTATGGGAGTGAGACCTATGCAGACCTGGGGAGAAATCGGACAGTGACCTGGGGCCAGGATCGAACACGGGTCCTCAGTGCAGTGAGGCAGCAATGCTAACCACTGTGCCACCGTGCCGTCCCAATCCCGTGCACTCCTGCGGTTTTTCCGTTCATGTGTTTAATGGTGGCTTTACCTTCATCCACGCTTGGTGGGAGTCCAAGATCATCGTTGAAGGGGATTTGTACAATTGCATCGTGGTTTCAGAATTCTATGAAGTGTTCTCTCCATCGAAGGCTAATGTTTCCTCAGTCTCGCAAAAGGGTTCTGTCCTTACTCCACACTGGTTTGTAGCCTAGGGTGTTGGGTCCATATATTGTCTTGGTGACACTGAAGAAGCCCCAGGTATCATGCTTGTCGGCAAGGATTTTCAGCTCCTTAACCTTCAAGAATCATTGGTGGAGTCATAGGTAAGGAAGGAGTTGGGAATTACAAATCCAATGAGTCCTGCTCATCAAATGCGCAGAGTACCAGCTTGTCATAACTAACACAGTTCCCTCAAAAAGACAAGTTCAAGAATTCCTGGAGACATTCACGATCAAAGATGTGGCACATGATCAACTACACCATCGTTTGATCCAGAGATCAAAAGGTTGCCCTCATCACCAAAGCGAATGACCAGTGCAGACGACTGCTGGACAGACCACAGGCTCATCCACTCCTCTATGTCCATCAATCTCCACCAGAAGCAATGGATGACGAAAAAAAACCAGAAAAAAGATCAACGTTGAGTGGCTTTAAGCGCCAACTGCCATTGGTTCTCTGTTTCCCTAGTTCTTCTTTGTACCTCCACTTTTGCTGTTTAATGAGGTCTCCTCTTTGCTTTGCTGGTGATGTCGCTTTGCCAGGCAGGAAAGCTTTCCTCTTCTTGTCGATGAAGTCGAACCAATTTTGGGTTTTTCCTGGTCTTGTAGCCAATGGTTTCTTCACAGCTGGAGATGATGGCTGTCTTCAGCTCTTTCCCATTTTCCTCCACTCCATTAGAATGAACACTTTGGAGATTTTGGTGAAGTCATTTTTGGAAGTTGGCTAGCATCCTTGGCTCTTGAAGCCGCTCAACGTGATCTTTCCTTTTGTTGTTTCCTTGTGAAGAAAGCTGCCGAAACACATTCCTGTTCCTATTCCAAGCGCAAAATAACGATCAAATTCCACCACTAACATGCCAGTTCAAAGCTGTGGACTTCCAGATCGCACGGCCCTGTCTCTTGCCGATCGCCGCAGGTAGTGTGTGTGTGTGTGTGTGTGGGTGGTGTTGGTTTCCTCTAGGTAGATGCCTGGTGATGGACCTCTTTTAACGTGGTTACGCTGTTGCATGGCAACAGACACATGGTCCTTGACAACAGGTAGGTCCTGTTCCAGTCGCAAGAGAACCTCGATGACTGGGGATCTCCCGACTGCTGCAGCCTTCACTCGCCATCGCAGCCATTGATATCATACTAGTATCTTCCACCTGATTGTTTTGGATTGCACTTTGATTGGTTCCTCTCCTCTCACCTTATACAGTCATGGGTGACCCTGCCAGGAGTTTGACTCCCGACAGAATCACTCTGGATGAACAGAATGATCAAGCCTCTCCATCACAACGAGGTGGCAATCCACAGAAGGTTCAACATGCTAAGCCCTCACCTAAAAGCAATTTCTACTATACTAGAGTAATAGATTACAAAATAAGAAAGCTGAAGAAAATAAAGTTTTCACTCAAAGAGACAAGAACCAGGAACCATTGGTAATCAATACTTGAAAAGATCCAATTAGTTCTTACATGGGGAACAAATTGACAAGGATGGGAAATTTGCTTTAAAGAGACCCTAGACTTGGGATTTCCCAATTTGGTGAACTTGTCAATGCTCTAATATAGGGAACAAGAAATAAAGGTGGAGTTGATAAACTGCTTAATATAAAACTGGACCATAAAAGATAGCTGGTCTGACCTCCGGGTGGGGTGATGACCAGCTAAGTCGCACGTTTCAGCAGCTCCCGTTGGAACGGACTTTTGGGCTCTTGATAAGAGCCCCAACGGCAATTTTAAACGGCCAAAATCACTGTGCGGTGAAATAGAAGGGAATCCCCGCGGATACTGATGGAAAAAGGAGAGGATAGCGGCAGGATTGTAGTGGATCCTTTGGAGCAGCGGCAAGGAAGCGAAGCTCGAAGCAAGATGGCGTCGGAAGATGGCCGTTCGATATGGGGCCCGGAGCAACAAGAGTTCCTGCGGCGCTGTGTGGAAGAGCTGAAGAAGGAGGTGTTGGCCCCGATGTTACAGGCGATTGAAGGGCTAAAGGAGGCGCAGAGGACCCAGGAGCTGGAGCTTCGGGTCGTGAAGGCAAAGGCTGCTGAAAATGAAGATGAAATTCAGGGCCTGGTGGTGAAGACAGAGACGCACGAGGCGCAGCACAAGAGGTGTGTGGAGAGGTTGGAAGCCCTGGAGAATAATTTGAGGAGGAAGAATCTAAGAGTCTTAGGTCTTCCCGAGGGTGCAGAGGGGGCGGACGTCGGGGCATATGTGAGCACGATGCTTCACTCGCCAATGGGATCGGAGGCCCCGACGGGCTCTTTGGAGGTGGAGGGAGCTTATCGAGTTATGGCGCGAAGACCAAGGGCAGGAGAAATACCTCGAGCCATAGTGGTGAGGTTTCACCGGTATAATGACAGAGAGATGGTCCTAAGATGGGCGAAGAAAATTCGGAGCTGCAGGTGGGAGAACGCGGTGATCCGCGTATACCAGGATTGGAGTGCGCAGGTGGCGAGAAGGAGGGCAAGTTTCAATCGGGCTAAGGCGGTGCTTCACAAAAAGGTGAAATTTGGAATGCTGCAACCGGCAAGACTGTGGGTCACATACCAAGGGAAGCACCACTACTTTGAGACGGCAGAAGAGGCGTGGACATTCATAGTGGACGAGAAGCTGGAATAGTCTGGCGAGAGAAAGAGCTTCTGGGACAAAGTGGTGGGGTGACTATGTGGGACGAGGAAGGGAGGGGGGGGATGATTTTTCAATTGTTAACTCTTTAATCCTGTAAATTTTCTCTCTTCCCCTCGTTTGGTGGTGGTGGGGGGGGGGGAGGGGGGGGGGGGGTGTATGAGGAACTGTGGACGCCGGTGGGTAGGAAAGCGGGGCTGAGTGGGAAACGCGGGCCTCGTTCCCGCGCTATGGTAATTATGGCGGGAACGAGGATGCGGGAAGGTAGGGGCCTCGCACAGTGAGAGGCCGAGGGCAAACGGGGAAGCCGAGGTCAGCCAGAGTTCGCTGACTTCTGGGAGCAACATGGGGGGTGTAATTACACTAGAGGGGGATCTAGCGGAGGGGGGGGGGGAGCGAACTGGGTTGCTGCTGCTAAGGGGAAGGGGGAGCTGTTATGGGGCGGGGTGGTCGAGGCGGGAGGGCACCGTCGGTGGGATATACGGGCACGTGGGAACTGGGTGAGGAGCTGGGGTAAAAAAGGGGATGGCTAGTCGACAGGGGGGGGGGGGGGGTAAAGAGCCCCCCAACCCGGTTGATCACGTGGAACGTGAGAGGGCTGAATGGGCCGATTAAAAGGGCGTGGGTACTCGCACACCTAAAGAAAGTAAAGGCAGATGTGGTTATGTTGCAGGAGACGCACCTGAAATTGACAGATCAGGTCAGACTACGTAAAGGATGGGTGGGACAGGTGTTTCATTCGGGTTTGGATGCGAAGAATAGGGGGTGGCTATTTTAGTGGGGAAACGGGTACTGTTTGAGGCAAAGACCATAGTGGCGGATAGTGGGGGTAGATACGTGATGGTGAGTGGCAAACTGCAAGGGGAGGCGGTGGTTCTGGTGAACGTGTACGCCCCGAACTGGGATGATGCAAACTTCATGAGGCGTATGTTGGGGCGTATCCCAGACCTGGAGACGGGAAAGTTGGTAATGGGGGGAGATTTCAATACAGTGCTTGATCCAGGGCTGGACCGGTCGAGGTCCAGGACCGGGAGGAGGCCGGCAGCGGCCAAGGTGCTTAAGGACTTCATGGAGCAGATGGGAGGAGTAGACCCTTGGAGACTTATCAGACCTAGGAGTAAGGAGTTCTCATTCTTCTCCCATGTTCACAAGGTATATTCACAGATAGACTTTTTTGTCCTGGGAAAGGCACTGATTCCGAAGGTGACAGGGACGGAGTAAACGGCCATAGCCATCTCGGACCACGCTCCACACTGGGTAGATCTGGAGGTAGGAGAGGAAAAGGAACAGCACCCACTCTGGAGAATGGATATGGGCCTGTTGGCGGATGAGGGGATATGTCTAAGGGTGAGGGGGTGTATCGAAAGGTACTTAGAGCTTAATGACAATGGAGAGGTTCAGGTGGGAGTGGTCTGGGAGGCGTTGAAGGCGGTGGTCAGAGGGGAACTGATATCCATAAGGGCACATAAAGGGAAGCAAGAGAGTAAAGAAAGGGAGCGATTGCTGAGAGAACTTCTGAGGGTGGACAGGCAATATGCAGAGGCACCGGAGGAGGGACTGTACAGGGAAAGACAAAGGTTACATGTGGAATTTGACCTGCTGACCATGGGTAAGGCAGAGGCAGTGGAGGAGGGCACAGGGAGTGCAGTATGAATATGGAGAGAAGGCGAGTCGGTCACTGGCCCAACAATTGAGGAAGAGGGGAGCGGCGAGGGAGATAGGTGGGGTGAGGGGTGAGGAGGGAGAGATGGAACGGGGAGCGGAGAGAGTGAATGGGGTGTTTAAGACATTCTATGAGAGGTTGTATAAGGCTCAGCCCCCGGAAGGGAAGGAGGGAATGATGCATTTCCTGGATCAGCTGGAATTCCCGAAGGTGGAGGAGCAGGAGAGGTCGGGACTGGGAGCACAGATTGATGTGGAGGAGGTGGTAAAGGGGATTGGGAGCATGCAGGCGGGGAAGGCCCTGGGACCAGATGGGTTCCCGGTGGAATTTTATAGGAAATATATAGACCTACTGGCCCCGCTTTTGACGAGAACCTTTAATGAGGCCAGGGAAAGGGGGAAGTTGCCCCCGACTATGTCGGAGGCGACAATATCGTTACTTTTGAAGAAGGGTAAAGACCCGCTGCAGTGTGGGTCCTACAGGCCCATTTCCCTTTTGAATGTAGATGCTAAGCTCCTGGCCAAGGTAATGGCGACGAGGATAGAGGATTGTGTTCCGGGGGTGGTCCATGAGGATCAAACTGGGTTCGTTAAGGGGAGACAGCTGAACACGAACATACGGAGGCTGCTAGGGGTGATGATGATGCCCCCACCAGAGGGGGAGGCGGAGATAGTGGTGGCGATGGATGCCAAGAAAGCATCTGACAGGGTCGAGTGGGACTACCTGTGGGAAGTGTTGAGGAGATTTGGTTTCAGTGAAGGGTTCATTGGATGGGTACAGCTGCTATGTAGGCAAGTGTGATCACGAACAGGCAGAGGTCTGACTACTTCTGTCTTTATAGAGGGACGAGGCAGGGGTGTCCCATGTCTCCGTTACTGTTTGCATTGGTAATTGAGCCCCTGGCCATAGCACTGAGGGGCTCCAGGAAGTGGAGGGGAGTACTCAGGGGAGGAGAAGAACACCGGGTATCATTGTATGCAGATGATTTACTGCTGTATGTTGCGGACCGGGTGGAGGGGATGCCTGAGATAATGCAGACGCTCGGGGAGTTTGGGGAATTCTCGGGGTACAAATTGAACATGGGGAAGAGTGAGTTGTTTGTGGTACATCCGGGGGAGCAGAGCAGGGGAATAGAGGATTTACCGCTGAGGAGGGTAGCAAGGGATTTCCGGTATTTGGTGATCCAGATAGCCAGGAGTTGGGGAACCTGACATAGGCTTAATTTAACACGATTGGTGGAACAGATGGAGGAGGATTTTAAGAGATGGGACATGGTGCCCCTGTCACTGGTGGGGAGGGTGCAGGCGGTCAAAATGGTAGTCCTCCCGAGATTCCTTTTTGTGTTTCAGTGCCTCCCGATGATGGTCACGAAGGCTTTTTTCAAGAAGATCGAGAAAAGCGTTATGAGTTTTGTGTGGGCTGGGAAGACCCCGAGAGTGAGGAGGGGGTTCTTGCAGTGTAGCAGGGAGAGGGGGGGACTGGCACTACCGAGCTTAAGTGAGTACTATTGGGCCGCCAATGTTTCAATGGTGTGTAAGTGGATGGGAGAAGGGGAGGGAGTGGCGTGGAAGAGATTGGAGATGGCGTCCTGCAAAGGAACCAGCCTACAAGCACTGGTGACGGCACCGCTGCCGTTCTCCCTGAAGAAATACACCACAAGTCCAGTGGTGGTGGCAACACTGAAAATTTGGGGGCAGTGGAGACGGCATAGGGGAATGACGAGAGCCTCGGTGCGGTCCCCGATAAGAAATAATCATAGGTTTGTCCCGGGGAGAATAGGTGGGGGATTTGGAGCATGGCAGAGAGCTGGGATTGTGCAACTGAGGGATCTGTTCTTGGACGGGACGTTTGCGAGTCTGGGAGACTTGACGGAAAAATATGGGTTGCCCCAAGGGAATGAATTTCGATACATGCAACTGAGGGCTTTTGTGAGGCAACAGGTGAGGGAATTCCCGCAGCTCCGACGCAGGAGATTCAGGATAGAGTGATCTCAGGGACATGGGTGGGG
This sequence comes from Scyliorhinus torazame, assembly GCF_047496885.1. Classification (NCBI taxonomy): domain Eukaryota; kingdom Metazoa; phylum Chordata; class Chondrichthyes; order Carcharhiniformes; family Scyliorhinidae; genus Scyliorhinus; species Scyliorhinus torazame. The sequence continues at coordinate 215,986,972 of NC_092709.1, read as the reverse complement.
GATGGTAGGGTGTCAGACATATACAGGGAAATGAGAGACGAGGGGGAGAACATGGTGGATGAGCTGAAGGGAAAATGGGAGGAAGAGCTGGGGGAAGAGATTGAAGAGGGGCTGTGGGCAGATGCCCTACGTAGGGTAAACTCTTCGTCCTCGTGCGCCAGGCTTAGCCTGATACAATTTAAGGTTTTGCACAGGGCACATATGACCGGAGCAAGGCTCAGTAAATTTTACGGGGTAGAGGATAGGTGTGGGAGATGCTCGAGAAGCCCAGCAAACCACACCCACATGTTTTGGTCATGCCCGGCACTGCAGGGGTTCTGGGTGGGGGTGGCGAAGGTGCTTTCAAAGGTGGTGGGGGTCTGGGTCGAGCCAGGCTGGGGGCTGGCTATATTCGGGGTTGCAGAAGAGCCGGGAGTGCAGGAGGCGAGAGAGGCTGATGTTTTGGCCTTTGCGTCCCTAGTAGCCCGGCGAAGGATACTGCTTATGTGGAAGGAAGCCAAGCTTCCGGCCGTGGAGACCTGGATAAATGACATGGCAGGGTTTATAAAACTGGAACGGATAAAGTTTGCACTAAGGGGTTCGGCTCAGGGGTTCACCAGGCGGTGGCAACCGTTCATTAACTACCTCGCAGAATGATAAAGGAAATGGGAAGGTAACAGCAGCAAACCAGTGGGGGAGTGGGAGGGGGGCTCAGGTGGGTCCTCAGGGGTGTTTTTGTAAAGATATTGGTACTTGGTTATGTATATTGAATGGCTGATTTTATTATTTGGGAGAGCTATTATTTTTGTTATGGCAGTTGCCATTTAGTTTATATATTATTTATTTATTTGTTAAAATACGGTCACGGTTATTTATATTGTTTTGCTGTTGTAAAAAGGAGAAAAACCTTTGTACAGTTTTGTATGGCCGAAAAAGTTGAATAAAATATATATTTTTTTAAAAAGATAGCTGGTCTAACTGTTGATATGTCACACAGGATTTTTTCTTAAGTTTTTAACTTTTACTTATTTGGAGATGTTTGAGCTTATCGTCTAACAGTAGGAACAATTGTGTGTGAATATGGCTTTTTGCGAACAATAATTTATTTATTTTTTATAAATTTAAAGTACCCAATTCATTTATTTTTCAATTGAGGGGCAATTTAGCATGGCCAATCCACCTACCCTCCACATCTTTGTGTTGTGGGGTGAGACCTACACAGACAAGGGAAGAATATGCAAACTCCACACAGACAGTGACTCGGTGCCGTGAGGCAGCAGTGCTAACCATTGCACCACCGTGCCGCCTTCAGTAATTTATTTTTGATCGCATTGTCTCTTTCTTTATAATAGGCTGAATGTCCCTCTTTCATGATATGCTGAGAATTAAAATTAAGCAATTACTAGTTAAAAGGATAGGAGGTAGGGGAATCAACAATTTATTCCTCAGCCACCCAAAGATTACAATTACCACCTTCTGACACATTACTCATTTTAAGATGGCTAGAGGAGGTCAGCTAATGTTAAATTGATACCTTTTTTTTTTTTACACACTATTCAAGTGACATGTAGTATACGAATGAAGTTAAGTGATGGATGAGTCAAAGAAGCCTGCTTAATTGTTCTCCCAAGGTGACTTTTATAATGAGTGTAACCTTTGCTGAAAACGCAAAATCTCCTGGAGTTAGATGCAGTGTTTTAAATGATTAGATTATTGATCATGTGTCCTGGTTAGAAAGAAATTGTAAATCTTGAGAATGTGCTTCATTCTAACATTTTCAAGCAGAAAACAAATAATTTTGTGATCAATATGCGTATTATGCATATGTTTTCATGGGTCAATAGTGTCAATATATGTAAAAGATAATGTCAGTGCATTACAAAGCAATGATGTAGATTCAAAATTTCAAAAGTAATGTTTGACTAGTTTAATTACGACTGTATTACTGCCTACAATTTATCAACATTAATATTACATGAAGATTAATGAACTTGATTTTAAAAAAGCACTCCACAGCAGTGATACTTCTGAAAGTAGCTTTTCACTTGTGCTTGCCACACTGTGACAAATTCAGAGAATAGTCGATTGCACTAAAACGTGCATACTGGTACTTTAGGTTGCACAATACAAAGTATTAGAAATTAACCATATGGCACAATTGATATGGCACAATGGTGTTTTGTTAGCCATGTGCTAGATGGTAGCACATCAGGGCTTCAAGTCCCACTTCACAACTTCAGGGTAAAAATTAAGACCGACAATCCAATATAGTAGTGGGGGAGTGCTAATGTGTCGAATGCGTTGACATTAAACAAGGCCCACTCTGCCCTCTTAGGTGGACGCAAAAGATCCCATGGCACTATTTTGAAGAAGAGTAGCAGTGTTAGCCCCAGTACCGCGACCAATATTTTTCCTACTATCAACACAAATAAAGAGACTTGATGGTCATTATCCCATTATTGTTTGTGGGAGCAAAACACCGTTTTCCAGCCTACTATTCAAAATTATTCGGAACATATCAATAGTTTCCTTTTCTGGGGAAAACCTTTACTTGGAGAGGATTTTTAACAACTTGCATTTATTTTTTCTTATCTTTCCAACTTTCAACAAACTTCCTCCTCCCTCTCCCGAGGTTATTGATTCCTTGCTGAAGTATAATGGGTACCAGTTAGCTTGATCATTTGTCCTTTGTTCATGTGTGACAGTATGTATTGGTAGTTTGCTTGATTACACAGAGCATTACAGATTGATTATGTTCACATATGGGGGACAGTGATCAGGAGCCAAAACCATGGCCAGCTTTCGCTCGTCACAAATGCATAAAATGTTACACATTTTAAGGACAACTGTTTAAAAGGCACATTTCTGTTTTCAAACTTTTACATTGAGTTTAAAAGCTTATTTCAAAATGGAATTGTGGGCAGACAACATGTCCAGTGTTTATTCAAAGCTTGTCAGATTTGTATTTCTAGAGCTGGGTATGAAATGTCATTAAAAAATGCAAAAATTCCTCCATGGATGTCCATATTTTACTTCTGACGGAACAAGAGGCAGGAAGGGACTTCAAAACGATCTCAACATAACTACTTTGCCATGTGGAACAATGCTTCATCAAAATCAACATAGCAGTCAATTTGTTTTGGTTGTGATAAGACAGGCGGAGGACAGAGATTTTGGGTGCTGAACCCCAGGAAGTCCTTGAGAAACAACATGAGACAAGTTTTTGGCCAAGGGATGACTAAGGGGAAGGTATTAAGGAATCAATAGCTATTCTACCAAAATAATCCAGGTAATCTACAAATGCCATTATCACATAAATAGCGAAGAATAGGAAATATAGAAAATAGAAGGTCATTCAGCCCTTTGAGCCTGCTCCATCATTCAACATGGGATCGTAGCGGATCCTGTATCTCAATGCTCTCTCCCCATACCCCTTGACACCTTTCGAGTCTTGGAATCTAGTTCCTTCCTAAATATATTCAGTGACTTGGCCTCCACAACCTTCTGTGGTAAAGAATTCCATAGGTTCACCACCCTCTGATTGAAGACATTCCTCCTCATCTCAGTCCTAAATGGCCCACCCCGTATCCTGAGACTGTGACCTCTTGTTCTAGATCCTCCAGCCAGAGGAATCATTAACCCTGCATCCAGTCTGTCTAGCCATGTCAGACCTTTATACGTTTCAATGAGGTCTCCGCTCATTCTTCTAAACTCCAGTAAATACAGGCCTTGTTGACCCAATCTCTCCTCATGCGACAATACTGCCACGCCAGGAATCAGTCTGTTGCACTTCCTCTATCAGGGGAGGTAGTGGAAGCAGATACAATAGTGACTTTTAAGGGGCCTCTTGCCAAATACATGAATAGGATGGGAATAGAGGGTTATGGCCCCCGGAAGGGTAGGGGTTTTTAATTTTTAGTTCAGACGGGCAGCATGGTTGGTGCAGGCTTGGAGGGCCGAAGGGCCTGTTCCTGTGCTGTAATTTTCTTTGTAACAATATAACTTCTGAAGTATGGAGACCAAAGCTGCACATGTGGTCTCTCCAAGGCCATAACAGCTGCAATAAGATATCTTTACTCTTGTACTCAAGTTCTCTTGCAATGAAGGCCAACATACCATTTGCCTTAACTGTTTGCTACACCTGTATACTTGCTTTCAGTCCCTTTAGACATCAACATTTCCCAATCTATGACTATTTAAATAATACTCTACCATTTGGTTTTTCCTACTAAAGTGGATAATTTCACACTTATCCACGTTATACTGCTTCTATCATGTATTTGCCCATTCACTCAACTTGTCTAAATCACTTTGAACCCTCTTAACATCCTCCTCACCACTCACTTTCCCATCTAGTTTTCTGTTGTCAACAAACTTGGAGATATTATTTTTGGGATCCTCAACCAAATCATGATCAAATCTTTCCCCAAAACCTGCTGAGTCCACCAAAAGAGGCAAAGATCCACTGGTTGACTGTAGAAACCATCGCAACTGCTAAACTAAACCTCAAGTTTCAACACCTTCACTTCATAAAGAAGGAACTCATATAATGGGCGCGCAATAATATCTCACAGAGACTAATTTCAAATCTCATCTTTCTGTATCTTTTTCCTTTATCTGTATTTTAATATTTGTATCTGTATTTTAGCTAATAACCTTATCACTTTTATCCAAGTAGTTCTCAGTCGTAGGTTTTTGTAATAAATTAACATTTATCTTGTTTTAAGATTAAAGCTTCTCTGCTGGGTTATTTATTTTAAATTGGATCACTCAAATTAAAAAGGGACTACATATAGATGCAAAAGTCTGAGAACACGCATTACAAAGTTAAAAACAACTTCTTCTCTGCTGTTACCAGACTCCTGAATGGCCCTCTTATGGACTGAACAGTTCTCTCTACGCATCTTCTCTACTGTTGTAGCACTATACACTGTATGCTTCACCCGATGTCTACGTATTTACATTATGTATTTATCATACGTCCTATGTTTTTCATATATGGATCTGCCTGGGCATTACGCAGAACAATATTTTTCACTGTACCTCGGTACACGTGACAATTAATCTAATCTAAAATCTAATCTAAGTATACAAACACAAATTCTTAGCTCACAGGTACTTTAAGGAAATACCTTTTATATGGTCATGACACTTCTTTAATTACAGTGGAACAGAGGCAAACCTTAGCAAACTAGCCAGTTCAACTTTGTACAGAGGATCTTCCTGTACTCTTTTTGATTGGCTACACAAATGCAGTCATCTGGGAGTTGAACATTTTTCCTTTTACATGAATTTCTTTCACCATAATCACGACTTTCATTTAGAAAGCATCTAGTAAATTGCCCCAAGGCATTTCACAGGAACATTACCAAATAAAATTGGACATAGAGCAACAAATGTTTTTTAGGGCATTTAGTCAAAAAGTGGTAGGATGCAGTAGGCGCATCTGAAAGGAAGGAGAAAAGGTAGACAGAGAGAGAGAAAATTCAGAGTTTAAGATCTGGCAGCTAAAAACAAGGCCACTAATGCTAGAATGATTAAAATAGGGATGTGTAAATGGACAGGGCCCAAGGTGATTAGAGAGAAGAAAAGGGCAAGGGTGTAGAGGAATTTGAAAACCAAGGTGCGCTTAATCGGGAGCTAATGCAAGTCAGAAAAGCACAGAGTAGTTTCAGGAATGAACTACTGAATATTCCAACCCAGAATGTTGGTGCACAAAGACAGCTTTCTTTTCAAAAAGTACTGGAGAGACAGCTATTTGCAAAAATTGGAAAATTAAAATAAAATAAGTTTAATTACTTCTGACAATTCGATGTTCACAAGTGATAGTTTAAACGTTCAATTCAAGTTTTCCACATTGTCACATTATGTAACCATCTACTTTCTTTGCAGCAGAACATTTGTTGTGTAATCAATTATATAGCTTTGGGAGAACTTTAAAAATTACAGTTGACATTGCCAAAACTGAGAACATAACTTTCCCATACATAGTGGCCGCCCATCTACATAACAATCTATGTAATGATGCCCAGTTTTACAGCAGACTCTGGAAACTGAATGAGATTTTCTAATTGGACTGGCCACATAAATAAAAGTGACCTTCAAAAATTGAGTACTTTTGAGTGCAATACAAGTGACCTGTAGGATTCAACATTTCTTGAGAACTCTAGTTTCATAGAATCCCCACAGTGCAGAAGGAGGCCATTTGACCCATCCATTCTACACCGGCCCCTGCTCCGACAGAGCACCCTACCTAGGCCCAATACCCCGCCCCTATCCCTGTCACCCCACCTAATCTTAGCACAGCCAATCCACCTAACCTGCACATCTTTGGACTGTGGGAAGAAACCGAAGCACCCGGAGGAAACCCACGCAGACACGGGTAGACAGCGCAGTTACCCAAGGCCAGAATTGAACCCGGGTCCCTGGCGCTGTGAGGCAGCAGTGCTGAAATCTGTTGAAACTGTAAGCCCATAGAGAATAGTTTTAACTGACATAAGCAACGGAGAAAATGCCATGGAAACAGATTGGATAATAGGGCAAGAAACCCTGAGACTTCTTAACAACTTAACTCTTTCTTTACCAATGCTTCATTTCTCTACTTAAGAGAAGACCGAATGTTAGTGTTATGGGCGAGGCGTTTTCAGAACCCCAAAATGTATCATGGAGTTCAACCAACCTCTCCCTTTAATGTAATTGTTGCTTTTCCTAGCACACGGCTTGTTCCCTATGTGTGGGACTACAATTATGGACATGTGGGTTTTAAAACACAAAATAATGTTTATTCCATGAACTCAACTTAACATCTTAAATAAACATTGGATCTCTTAACACCCCTTACTTCAAAAACTCAGAAAATATTGCAACAGTAAATAATTCCTTAAAATGCTCCTTCAAACTTCCAAGAGACTTAACATCTTTAAACAGAATCACATCAGGTTAAAGGCTTTACTATTATGAGTTTAAATCACCCAAATGATCCAGAGACAGTCTTTCATGGCAGAGATCCAGCTCACTGCAAACACAGACACTCTCAAGCTCTTTTCAAACTGCAAAACTAAACTTCAAAATGGCTGATCTAAAGCCCAGCTCCACCCACTCTCTGACATCACTGTTTTCTTAAAGGTACATTGCTTAAACATCCATGTCTTAAAGGTACTCTCACATGACATTAGCTTTCAAATGCAAAACGAATAAAGAACTTATAATTTGCATACAACTGTAACCTAACATGGGTGATGTAAGTGTTTGAAACCTACAATTTTAAATGAAAGCGCACACATTTTTTTCTGCCACTACCCATTCAAATCCAATGTTACAAATAATTACAGGGTAAATCCTGGGATCCCTGTTACAAGTGGCAATATCAGTGGATTGTCCTTACATTCTGTTAACATGTGCAGAAAAATCTGTCTGAAAATATTAGGCTTACACAACTGTACAATTAGAACATAGAACATAGAACAATACAGCGCAGTACAGGCCCTTCGGCCCACGATGTTGCACCGAAACAAAAGCCATCGAACCTACACTATGCCATTATCATCCATATGTTTATCCAATAAACTTTTAAATGCCCTCAATGTTGGCGAGTTCACTACTGTAGCAGGTAGGGCATTCCACGGCCTCACTACTCTTTGCGTAAAGAACCTACCTCTGTCCTATATCTATTACCCCTCAGTTTAAAGTTATGTCCCCTCGTGCCAGCCATATCCATCCGCGGGAGAAGGCTCTCACTGTCCACCCTATCCAACCCCCTGATCATTTTGTATGCCTCTATTAAGTCTCCTCTTAACCTTCTTCTCTCCAACGAAAACAACCTCAAGTCCATCAGCCTTTCCTCATAAGATTTTCCCTCCATACCAGGCAACATCCTGGTAAATCTCCTCTGCACCTGCTCCAAAGCCTCCACGTCCTTCCTATAATGCGGTGACCAGAACTGTCCGCAATACTCCAAATGCGGCCGTACCAGAGTTCTGTACAGCTGCAACATGACCTCCCGACTCCGGAACTCAATCCCTCTACCAATAAAGGCCAACACTCCATAGGCCTTCTTCACAACCCTATCAACCTGGGTGGCAACTTTCAGGGATCTATGTACATGGACACCTAGATCCCTCTGCTCATCCACACTTTCAAGAACTTTACCATTAGCCAAATATTCCGCATTCCTGTTATTCCTTCCAAAGTGAATCACCTCACACTTCTCTACATTAAACTCCATTTGCCACCTCTCAGCCCAGCTCTGCAGCTTATCTATATCCCTCTGTAACCTGCTACATCCTTCCACACTATCGACAACACCACCGACTTTAGTATCGTCTGCAAATTTACTCACCCACCCTTCTGCGCCTTCCTCTAGGTCATTGATAAAAATGACAAACAGCAACGGCCCCAGAACAGATCCTTGTGGTACTCCACTTGTGACTGTACTCCATTCTGAACATTTCCCATCAACCACCACCCTCTGTCTTCTTTCAGCTAGCCAATTTCTGATCCACATCTCTAAATCACCCTCAATCCCCAGCCTCCGTATTTTCTGCAATAGCCTACCGTGGGGAACCTTATCAAACGCTTTGCTGAAATCCATATACACCACATCAACTGCTCTACCCTCGTCTACCTGTTCAGTCACCTTCTCAAAGAACTCAATAAGGTTTGTGAGGCATGACCTACCCTTCACAAAGCCATGCTGACTATCCCTGATCATATTATTCCTATCTAGGTGATTATAAATCTTGTCTCTTATTATCCCCTCCAAGACTTTACCCACTACAGACGTGAGGCTCACCGGTCTATAGTTGCCGGGGTTGTCTCTGCTCCCCTTTTTGAACAAAGGGACCACATTTGCTGTCCTCCAGTCCTCTGGCACTATTCCTGTAGCCAATGATGACATAAAAATCAAAGCCAAAGGTCCAGCAATCTCTTCCCTGGCCTCCCAGAGAATCCTAGGATAAGTCCCATCAGGTCCCAGGGACTTATCTATTTTCAGCCGGTCCAGAATTGCCAACACCTCTTCCCTACGTACCTCAATGCCATCTATTCTATTAGCCTGGGGCTCAGCATTCTCCTCCACAACATTACCTTTTTCTTGAGTGAATACTGACGAAAAATATTCATTTAGTATCTCGCCTATCTCTTCAGACTCCACACACAATTTCCCATCCCTGTCCTTGACTGGTCCTACTCTTTCCCTAGTCATTCGCTTATTCCTGACATACCTATAGAAAGCTTTTGGGTTTTCCTTGATCCTTCCTGCCAAATGCTTCTCATGTCCCCTCCTTGCTCGTCTTAGCTCTCTCTTTAGATCCTTCCTCGCTACCTTGTAACTATCCATCGCCCCAACCGAAACTTCACACTTCATCTTCACATAGGCCTCCTTCTTCCTCTTAACAAGAGATTCCACTTCCTTGGTAAACCACGGTTCCCTCGCTCGACGCCTTCCTCCCTGTCTGACCGGTACATACTTATCAAGAACACGCAGTAGCTGATCCTTGAACAAGCCCCACTTATCCAGTGTGCCCAACACTTGCAGCCTACTTCTCCACCTTATCCCCCCCAAGTCACGTCTAATGGCATCACAATTGCCCTTCCCCCAGCTATAACTCTTGCCCTGCGGTGTATACTTATCCCTTTCCATCATTAACGTAAACGTCACCGAATTGTGGTCACTGTCCCCAAAGTGCTCTCCTACCTCCAAATCCAACACCTGGCCTGGTTCATTACCCAAAACCAAATCCAACGTGGCCTCGCCTCTTGTTGGCCTGTCAACATATTGTTTCAGGAAACCCTCCTGCACACACTGTACAAAAAACAACCCATCTATTGTACTCGAACTATATCTTTTCCAGTCAATATTTGGAAAGTTAAAGTCTCCCATAATAACTACCCTGTTACTTTCGTTCATATCCAGAATCATCTTCGCCATCCTTTCCTCTACATCCCTAGAACTATTAGGAGGCCTATAAAAAACTCCCAACAGGGTGACCTCTCCTCTCCTGTTTCTAACTTCAGCCCATACTACCTCGGAAGAAGAGTCCCCATCTAGCATCCTCTCCGCCACCGTAATACTGCTCTTGACTAGCAGCGCCACACCTCCCCCTCTTTTGCCTCCTTCTCTGAGCTTACTAAAACACCTAAACCCCGGAACCTGCAACATCCATTCCTGTCCCTGCTCTATCCATGTCTCCGAAATGGCCACAACATCGAAGTCCCAGGTACCAACCCACGCTGCCAGTTCCCCTACCTTGTTTCGTATACTCCTGGCATTGAAGTAGACACACTTCAAACCACCTACCTGAACACTGGCCCCCTCCTGCGACGTCAAATCTGTGCTCCTGACCTCTATACTCTCATTCTCCCTTACCCTAAAACTACAATCCAGGTTCCCATGCCCCTGCTGCATTAGTTTAAACCCCCCCCAAAGAGCACTAACAAATCTCCCCCCCAGGATATTTGTGCCCCTCAGGTTCAGATGTAGACCATCCTGTCTGTAGAGGTCCCACCTTCCCCAGAAAGAGCCCCAGTTATCCAAAAATCTGAATCCCTCCCGCCTGCACCATCCCTGTAGCCACGTGTTTAAATGCTCTCTCTCCCTATTCCTCATCTCACTATCACGTGGCACGGGCAACAACCCAGAGATAACAACTCTGTTTGTTCTAGTTCTGAGCTTCCATCCTAGCTCCCTGAAAGCCTGCCTGACATCCTTGTCCCCTTTCCTACCTATGTCGTTGGTGCCAATGTGGACCACGACTTGGGGCTGCTCCCCCTCCCCCCTAAGGACCCGGAAAACACGATCCGAGACATCACGTACCCTTGCACCTGGGAGGCAACATACCAAACGTGAGTCTCTCACGCTCCCACAATTATAATTGTAGCCTTTGCATTAACAGAAAGCATAAACCTACAAATAAGCAACAGAAAATGTTCACAGAATAACTCTTCAATTCCCACAAAAAAATAAACACCTTTTCAGGAGCAGGAGTCGGTCTGGCAACTCCAAACCTGTTCAATTCAATTAGCTCATGGTTGATTTGTATCTCAATTCCTTTTGCCTACATTGCTTCGATAACCCACAAAATTTTACTGAATAAAAATCTATCAAGTTCAGTTTTGAAATGTGTAACTGACCCATCCTCAAAGCTTTTAGGGGTAGGGAGTTCATGATTTCCCTTTGTGTGAAATGTTTTTGGACGTCACATGGTCTAGTTCTGATTTTATTACCCTTTTTCTGGACTCTCCCAACAGACAAAACCGTTTCACTTTATTTGAAGCCCTGGGCTCATAAGTGGTAACATTTACCTCACATAAATGCCAGATATTAACCATCTCTGCAAGATAGTCTCATCGCCTCCCCATGACACTCCACATCACTGAATTCACCATCAACATTATGGGGGGTTACCATTGACCAGAAATTTAATTGAAAGAATCACATAATTACCACTGCTACAAGGGTAGATCAGAGACTGGGTAGTACTCCACCTCCTGACGGCCGAAGCTTTTCCACCACCAACAAGGTACAAGTCAGGAATGTGGCTGACTACTCTCCAGTAGTCAGTAGTTAGGGGCTGGTTTAGCACAGGGCTAAATAGCTGGCTTTTAAAGCAGACCAAAGCAGACCAGCAGCGCAGTTCAATTCCGGTACCAGCCTCCCCGAACAGGTGCCGGAATGTGGCGACTAGGGGCTTTTCACAGTAACTTCATTTGAAGCCTACTTGTGACAATAAGCGATTTTCATTTCATTTTTCATTTCATTTCCACTCAAAAGAATGAGAACAGCTCCAACAATACTGATTCAACACCATTCAGGATAAAGCAACGCACTTGATTGACACTGCACCCTCACCTTTAAGCCTTCACTTTCTCCACTACTGGTACATGACAGCCGCAGTGTGCACCATCTACAAGTGCAATGCAGCAACTTTCCAAGGGTTCTCTGGCAGCATCTTCCAAATTCACAACCTCTACAGCCTTGGAGAATGTGGAATTACTGAAGGTATATGGCACGTAGGATATACTGGCTTTTCAGCCCAATCAATCCATGCCAGTGGTTATGCTCTAACTCTCCTCCTTCCCATCTTTCCTCATCAAAATCCAGCATTGTAACCATCTATTCCCTTTTCCCTCAAATGCTCGTCTAGCTTCCCCTTAACTAGATCTATACTATTCGCTATCACTGCCAATGGTAGAATGTTCCACACCCTGACCACTCTTTGGGTAAAGAAGTTTCTTCTGAATTCCCTATTGGATTTCTTGGTGACTACCTTATATTGATGTCTTCTAGTTATGCTCTTCCCCACAAAAGGGAAAATTCTCTAATTATCCATTCTATCAAATCCTTTCATACTTTTAAGAACATCCATTAGGTTATCCTTCAGCCTTTCTTATTTGAAGACAAAAGAGACCCAGCCTGTTAATCCTTTCTTGGTATGTATACACATGGATTTCTGGTATCATCCTTGTAAATCGTCCCTGCACTCGCTCCAGTGCTGCTTTATCCTTTTTATAATATGGCAACCAGAACTGCACATAGTACTCAGGTAGTGTGCTTTGATACAGGTTTACGGTAACTTCAGTACTTTCCAATTCTATCCCGCCACAAATAAAGCCTAATGCTTAGTTGTTTTTTTTAAGGCTTTCACAGAATCTACAGTGCAGGAGGCTATTCGGCCCATCGGATCTGCACTGACCCTAGGAAAGGGCACCATACTTAAACCCACACTTCCACCCTATCCCCATAAGCCACCTAACCTTTTGGACACTAAGGGACAATTTAGCATGGCCAATCCCCCTAACCTGCACAAATTTCTGCTTTATTAACCTGTGGCAGTGCAAGGGTGCATGGGAACACCACCATTTGCAAGTTCCTCTCCAAATCACACATGACGTGGAAATGTATTGCAGTTCCTTCATCATCAATGAGTCAAAATTCTGGAACTCCCTGCCATTGAAACAGTTCAAAGTAGTGGCTTACCAACACCTTTTGAAGGGCAACAACTTTTAACGGTCAATGAGGAATGGTCAATAACAGCAGCATCCATATCCCATAACTGAATAAAAGCTCAAACAATAATACACTTAATAATGTAAATTTTCTTTGCAGTTAGTCAAAGAAGAAAAGCTTTTGGGACAGTAAAGTTATGGGACCTATGTTAATATTAACATTCCAATTCTACTTAACAATGGGCAATTTAATCAGAAAATTAGGATGTTTCAGTCTTAGTTTTAAATTACGCACTACCAAAAGTCAGGTGTATAGGTCGTACAGATTTTATTTTAAAAATTACTTAACCATCTCCCCAGCAGCAATAATTAGTACTACCATTTTAATATATGGGTGCGAAAATTGAAGTCTTTGTAACAAAACTCAGTAACAACAAAATTAAAACTGCAAATACTAATTATATTGAAAACAGTATAATGTTGAACTAGACATTTTGGTTATTTAGTTAGGAATAAAGAGGTTTACATAAGCATTTGCATTAGTACCAAATCCAAATTATTGTTTATGTACCAAGATAATAAACTAACCAATGTCTCCGTTGACTCTAATTGCCCATCATCAACATACTTCACACAATTAGCTTTACGGTGTACATAACTGCAGTCTTTTTTATGACGTGGACATAAACCTATAAATTTCATTAGACGGTTACATCACATCTTTCGAGTCAGGACCCTTCAAGATCAATGGCCAATACTGAGGAATGTAACATGCTCAAAGTATGCATCTTATTGTTAAGTACAAATATAGCTTTGCATGCCTAACAGCTACACAAATCCACAAGATTGTTTATCTGTACTGAAAGAAAGATTTTGCACCTTGTAGGAGGTTCTGTATTCCTCAAATTGAAGGCAGCCTTTACAGACTACAAGGATATGATATAATTTTTGTTGGTGGAAAGGGGGGAAAATTCCATGAGCCAAACCCACATTCAAATGGTACGATAGAGTCGCATTAAACTTCTGACATCACACCAACAATAGAATCTTTCTCACTTCTGCATAATTTTAAGCGGTGACAACATTGTTTTTTTATCCACAGACCCCAATACCATTTTTCTATTCTTTCGCAGGATGTGGGCGTTGCTGATTAGGCTAGCATTTATTACCTATCCTGAGATGTCCTTGAGAAGGTGGTCGTGAGCCGCCTTCCAGAACCACTGCACGTCCATGTGGTGTAGGTACACCCAAAGTATTGTAAAGACCTGAGAGAATAGACATTGTAGTGTGCAAATGATATATTTAACATGAAGATGATCCATCAGGTAAATAACCTACATTCTTTATTTATTCAGTGCCATTGTCAGCCATGGCACAGTTGGTAGTACTCTTGCCTCTGAGTCAGAAGGTTGTGGGTTCAAGTTCCACTCCAGCGATTGGAGCACAACAATGTAGGCTATCACTCCACTGCAATACTGTGGGAGGGAGTTCTGCACTTTCCATGTTGCGGTCTTTCTCATGAAACACCCCTTCAGCTCTCTCAGGTGAACCTTTGGATTCCATGGCACTATTTCAAAGATCATCAGAGGAGTTTTTCCTTGTGTGCTAGCCAATATTCATCCCTCATTTAAGATCACAAAACCAGATCATCACATTGCTGCTTGTGGGAGTTTACCGTGCTGTTGCTGCATTTCCTATACTATGACACGTTGTGCTCGGCGTGGAACCATGCATGCTGGTTAAATCTCGGGATGGGCCTGGGCTCGGCGTCTGCGGGGCTTACAAGCCTTTCTCTAATATTGTGCATACCCTTAACTGGGGCAACTACAGCTGCTACCCTTCTCTCCTACCAAACACTTCCAGGACAGAGCCCCATTCATGGTTATGTGCTGACAGTCGCTTTAATTCCCTTTGGCTGTGAACAGCCTCTGGCTGCACAGCTGAAGGCTATTGCTAATAAGGAATTAGCCTTGTTCGTTGTGAAAGCATTTCCCAGCTGCAGGTTGTGTATGCTGCTTTACAGCACGGTCGCACAAGTGATTAGCACTGTGGCTTCACAGCGCCAGGGTCCCAGGTTCGATTCCCTGCTGGGTCATTGTGTGCGGAGTCTGCATATTCTCTCAGTGTCCGCGTAGGTTTCTTCCGGGTGCTCCGGTTTCCTCCCACAGTCCAAAGACGTGCAGGTTAGGTGGATTGGCTTGATAAATTGCCCTTAGTGACCAAAAAAAGTAAGGAGGGGTTATTGGGTTACGGGGATAGGGTGGAAGTGAGGGCTTAAGTGGGTTGGTGTAGACTCGATGGGCCGAATCGCCTCCTACTGCACTGTATGTTCTACGTTCTATGTTCTAAATGCCTGCAGTCTGTAGCTGAGTTTTTTTGTTGCTGCCTCTTCTGCTTGCCTGCTGCTTCTTCCTCTTGGACTTACTTGCTGCTTTCTGGATGAAGAAAAGGAAGAAATAAGTCAGTTGCCTTTCAGTCCTTTTTACCTGGAGTACGGCGAGGGGATGATTTTGGCGGGCCTCCTACTAGGAGGACTTGCTCGAGCAGTCTGTGGATGTTTTTAAAGGTCTGTTTTGTGCGTCGACTATTCTGGACTTGTGGGTACCCTGTTAATGCCCACTGTGTTCCTATGGCTGGTCCTCGGACAGGGTGGCGATGGAAGATTAGATGCCGATATTGCAGGAGGATGGACTACTGGTGACTTTATGTGTTCAGTATCCATCTGCTGCTCCTGTTATCAGGGAGTTGTTTTTGCACCGTTGGCAGTATGGTGCTTTTATTTTCTCTGGCAGCAGTGTGCTTATCTGCTGTGACCCCTCTCGCTTCTATTGCCTGGTCCCCTGGCAAAGTAACAGTGCTGGAGACAGGGTGGGGTGTTCTCTTTCCTTCCTCCACTGTGCCCCGTGTTGGTGATCTGTGCTGCTCGTTCTCACGCATACATACTCTAAACAGTCATGCACGTGCAGCTATTCACACATATACTGTTTATGCATGCACACTCTTACCGATATACACACACCGATATTAACACACATACTCTCCTGTCCATGCATTGGGCATCTTTCCACCGATGTGGGTCTATGCTGGGGCCATGGAGAGGGGGCATGCGCTTACTCAGCAGCTGGCGTTATTGTATTCTTTTTGTTTCTTGTCTTGATTTTGATTTTTGTGTGCAGCTGGTGTCATCATTATATTTCTGCCGGTTTTGTGTTTTCCTTTGGTGCACGCTACCAATGCTGGTGAGGATTGGGGGGGGGGGTTTCCCTCTCCTTCCACTGTGACCCCTCTGTTGGCGTGAATGTGCCAAACCTGTCCTGGGTTGAATTGTGCCTCTCTTGGGTAGGTTGAACTGTTTCAGGCTCTCTCTCCTCCACCAAGCTCCATGTTGGAGTGGCCTTTTCCGGTGGACTGGGCTGGTGTGCGTGTAGTTCAGGGGGTGGGGGGAGTGGGGGTTGTGTTCTGGGTACCGAGTGATTGGTGTCTTCATTGTATTGTCTTTTGTATTTTGATACTGTCAATTGTTCTGGGTACTGAGTGATTGGTGTCCTCAATTGTATTGTCTTCGGTCAATAAACTAAATTATTTGCTGATTATGTTTGCTGCTTGTTCCTGCTGGTGGCTGCAAATGCCTGGAGGCTGCTGATGCCATCTCCTTCCTTTTCTGTAGCCTGAAAGAAGAACAATTTTTTCAAGATCCCTGGAACACCGGGCTCAGGGGGACGCACGAGTCCAGAAGACAATCAGGTTTGAAGCAAGAAGACGCTGCATGACCTAGTGCACGACACTGATCCAAATGAGCAACCTATGAAGATGTTGAAGAAGCGCTTTCGCAGGTTTCATAGATCAGCACTGTGGTTAGCACTGCATGTTAAGTAATGGGTTAAGAGACATTGCAATTAGTTGTCTCATTTATGTTAAGTATCCATTAATTGACACTGATATGTAAAGGGGCTTCAGGTGGCCTCTGGGAGGTGGTGTGTTGTTAAGAGTTTTGTGCAGAGGCTGTGTAAGTGAAATAAATGGTGTTTGGTGAAAAGGAACAAGAACTTTAGACTCTTCATTTCACAGCAACTAAAACGTCTAACACTGCAGGGAGCAGAGTGGTGCAGTGGAAGCGTTCTGGGTCCATAACCCAGAGGTAGATGGATCAAAACCATTCTGTTGGGCAGCATGGTAGCACAATATTTTGCACTGTTGCTTCACAGCACTAGGGATCCGAGTTGATTCCCGGCTTGGGTCACCGTGCGGAGTCTGCCGTTCTCCCCGTGTCTACATGGGTTTCCTCCTGGTGCTCAGGTTTCCCCCCCACAAGTCCCTTAAAGACATGCTTGTTAGGTCAATTGGACATTCTGAATTCGCCCTCAGTGTACCCGAACAGGCACGGAGTGTGGCGACTAGGGGATTTTCACAGTAACTTCATTGTATTGTTAATGTAAGCCTACTTGTGACACTAATAAAGATTATTATTGCTGCCGCAGGGACGCGGGTTCAATTCCAGCCTTGGGTAACTGTCTTTGTGGAGTTTGCACGTTCTCCCCATATCTGCATGGGTTTCCTCCAGGTGCTCCAGTTTCCTCCCACAGTACAAAGATGTGCAGGTTAGGTGGATTGACAATGGTAAAATTGCCCGTTAGTGACTAAAGAGGTGCAGGTTAGGTGGGGTTATGAGGTTACAGGGATAGGGCAGGGGAGTGGGCCTAGGTAGGATGCTCTTCCAGAGAGGTGATGCAGATTCAATGGGCCAAATGGCCTCCGCCTGCACTGTAGGGATTCTGTGATTTCAGATTGCTGATGCTTTTTCTGTGGCGAGTGCTGCATATAACTAGCACGTCACATGGGTCAAACATGCTGGAAGTTAAGGATGTTCAACTGCACCTGGAGGGTCAGTGGAATATGCGTATGCCAGGATTTGGTTCCGGTGAGATTGCGCCGTGTGGGAGGGTCTGCACAGCTGCAGCTCGTGGACGAAGAATGGCACTGATACGTGGAACAACCAACAGGTAACACATTGATGAACAGATCATTTCTGCGACAAAGTTCGGACATGATTAAACATTCTCAGGCTTTATCTTTGTTTCTGTTGAGGGACCTGTGAGGGTTGATACCATGCGTGGTTTTTTTCCCCCATTTCCTTTCTCATGTCTGGAATTCTAGCTTTGGATCCGCACCTTTCCACCTTATGGGGCTATGCTTAGTTTTATCCAAATAACTCCTTAAAGGCCTCTCATTGCATATGTCCTGTTTTCATTTTCAATCACCTGTGCTGGATCCTTTCTCAAATCACTGAAATTGGCTCTCTTGCAATTAGATATTGTCATTTTTATTTTTATTTGTCCTCCCCCATAAACAATTTAAAATTATTTATATTAGATCATTATGACCCAGATGTTCTCCCACTGAAACACACTCCACTTGCCCTCATTCATTAACCAGAACTAGATCCAGCAAGCAGTGCTTCCTGTCTGGGTTAGAAACATACTGATTAAGTTATTCATAGAAATATTTTTGAAATTCTTTACCCTCTTTTCCCTTCACTATTTTTCTTCCAGAATATATTAGGTTTTTTGAAGCCTCCTACTCTTTCTATTCTATATTATTTTTCAATTTCCCCGAAATATGCCCACAGAGTTTCTCCTTTGTTTCATTTGGGGTCTATTGTAAACACCCAGCAATGTAACAGCTCCTCTTCTATAGCTAAAAATGGTCACATTTAAAATCATTTTGACAGTACAATGTACTTACCTCTTGGTTCATCTGTAGTAACAGATTCAATGAAATCTCGTGGAGTCATAAAAAGCTGACCTTCATGTTCCATTGATGTAAACAGCCTAAATCTTTGTTCTTGGGAAGAAACATACAGTTCCACATCTTCAAAATCAGATTCTTCCATTGCACTCTGTAAGGCATAACATTCAGTTGTTGATCTTCAATTTTGTTTGAATACATATTTTTAATTTATTTTACTGTTATTACAGCACACAAACATGCAGAACTTCCTTCTTTCCAGAAGATCACCTATCTGGTAAAGTCCACTTCACACTTTGAACAAAAATTTCCTTGGGTTTTGTTTATTGTCACGTGTACCGAGGTACAGTGAAAAGTATTTTTCTGCGAGCAGCTCAACAGATCATTAAGTGCATGAAAAGAAAAGGAAATGAAACAAAATACATAATAGGGCAACACAAGGTATACAATGTAACTACCCAACACCAGCATCGGGTGAAGCATACAGGGATGTAGTGCTAATGAGGTCAGTCCATAAGAGGGTCGTTTAGGAGTCTGGTAACAGCGGGGAAGAAGCTGTTTTTGTTTGTGCGTATTCTCAGACTTTTGAATCTCCTGCCCGATGGAAGAAGTTGGCAAAATGATCAAGCCGGGTGGGAGGGGTCTTTGATTATACTGCCCGCTTTCCCCAGGCAGCGGAAGGTGTAGATGGAGTCAATGGATGGAAGGCAGGTTTGTGTGATGGACTGGGCCGTGTTGTGTTTAAATGACAAAGTTTAAATAAAGGTCTTTGAACAGGCAAGATTGAGAAGGACATTTCCTCTTCAAAATCTGAACATGAAGACACATCATCATGGCCTTCCCTTCCACAGCAGTATTAAAAAATTCTTCTTTTTAGTCATATCGTTTTAAATATTGCAAGTTTTTCATCGGTACGAATTGATTTCCGCTTTCACCAAGACCAGAGTCAGGGCCCAATCTAACTTTGTAACAAAGTATGCTGAGAATCACAGGAGAGAGCAGTCTCAAACTCTTTTGACTTGAAGTATAAATTTAGCATAATGTCAAACCAGGTTTACAAATAATCGTAGAATTATTACAGCCTGGAAGGAAGAATTTCGGCCCATTGTGTCCTTGCTGTCTCTCCTAAGGAGCTTATTGGACCTGCTTAGTAAACACACCTAACCTGTATTTAAGGAGCATGCATACTTCCTTCCGGCAGTCTAAACAACAACATTTTTAACTGTTAAGAGAGAACTCTTCCTCATATCCAGGTATGTGCACGGCTTACTCTTGTACAAGGCTATGACTTGCATCTGCTGCGAAAGAGACAGATAATGCAAACACGGTTGTATCTGGGTGAGCCCTGTAGCCATCTGGGATGGCCACGTTCCGATTACAAAATGGACACTTGCAAAGAATGCAGGGAAAATTGGACAATGCTAAGAAATAAGCAGGTGCAAGCTCTGTCTGTTGATTAGAACCTTAAACTCTCAGACAGGACAAAAACTACCGAGCAATCTACATACTAACGAGCCATCTCCGGGGACAAAAGGGAAACATTTAGATACACAATGTTAAGGCAGACTCCCCGACGCCAGAAGAGGCTAAGACAAAGCAGAAGAACAGTCACCAGGACATGCCCAGCGATCAGGGAACCACCCTTCTATTGGAGGAAATCGATACAGATGATTGGGACAGACCCAATTAGTTGAGGCCAAGTTCAAGGCCCTCCCAAAAGCGCGCAAAGCCCTTTTCAGTATAAAAGGTATCCCCCAAGGGAGAATCTTCCTCCTTTGGTTTTGGCTCTCACCGAAGAGAGACCTGCCTAGCAGCTGCATCAGACCAAGTAAGTTCCAAGTCAAAGCACGCTACGAGATAGACGCTCCTAGTTGCTACCCTGTAAACAGCCCAACCCAGCAGCCTCAGAACCGAGCAACGGCCATTGTTCCTCTGACTGAGTGGGCACCCGAAGCTAAGTATAGGCTTTAGTAATAGTGGTAGTTTAGTTTGTAGAGTAGATTTGACTGTGTGTAAATAAATGAGCATTGCTTTTGAACTTACTAACTGGTGTATCGAGTCATTGATCAGTATTCGGTTCTGAACCTTGTGGCGGTGTCGAAAGATACCTGGCGACTCTTGAGCAAACGTAATTAAACAGAGCCAAATTAAGAGCAAACCAAACATTAGCAACATTTACTGGCGACTCCGCCGGGACTCAACTTAGAAGTGGCCTAACCACTCCGAGAGAACCCAAAATTTGAATTGAGAATCCGATTGGGAACAGAAAGAAAAACCACAAGCGTCAAAACAGTGCTGATCAAGCCTCTGAGATTTGGAAGTGTGTTAATGCATGCATACTAACAGGGATATAAGGTAAACTGAGAGATTTTGTTGTGTAAAACTGTCGGGAGTTTTATAGGCCGGAAATTAGCGTAAGCCGTACCCGTGTTTACATCACCACTTTATCACCCCCTGTTCCAAATTCAGTAGAGAACCTAGATAGAGAGAATGGCAATGGAACGCCTTATGAACCCCCAGGAATTCGAGGTCGCAGCGACCAGTAGAGTAGGACAGTGTCCCGTTGGGAAGATGAGATGAGGAAATATCTCAAAGGGAAAGGATGGCCCCTTTGGAGTGAATTCTGCAATAATGAGGAAAATGGACCCGGGAGTATAGGACATACTTGGTAGGAGAACCTGTCAGAGATCCACAAGAGCTTGGAAAAAGCTTGCAAGCCGATGGCAATAGTGTCCTGTTTGGCACAATTGCGAGGCACAGAGGAGGCCGTTAGGACGCTCCGTAGAGAGATAGAGGAGAGAGACAGAACCAGTGAGGTAGACATGAGCGAGGTAGAGAAAGAGAATCGAGATTTAAAAGAGCAGTTAGCACCAAGGGACAGAGAGGTGGATGATGCCAAGTGGGCACATCAGTCTTGTCTCGCGCATTTGAACAGTAATCAGATGAAACATGACTACCAGGACACGCAACGTGTGGTCTTGGTAAGACAAGAAACAGAACAGCAAGTTGAGAAATTGCAGAAACAGTGCAATGATTTAAAAGCAGCCCTACGAGCACTCCATACTTCCACAACGGAACAAAGGCAGAGCTCCGTAGACCACGCAAAGTGCCGGAAGCAAATTGCAGAATTGCAATCTCTGCTTTCCGTTCAAAATGGATTTCAAAGTACATTCGGACCCCAATGAGATCAAGAAAACGGCCCCGATTGGCAGGAATTGAACAAGACTGCCCATAGATATGTACATGAGACATGTACGCAGGAAAAAACCCAGAAAAGGAAAGCGCACCAACCCCCAACCGAACAGGCAGAACACACACCTATGAACTCTGTAACCACACACTGCAGGGCCGAAGGAGAAGCAGATTTCCTTTACACAACCCCGTTAACCGTGACCCAATTACGGGACGCGTGTGGAAAAATTACACCGTTCCTTCCCACTTCAGCCACCCACCAATTTCTCGCGAAAGTCAAACAACAGGCTACCATGTACAGCCTGGACGAAAAGGAGCAAGTGAAGCTCACAGTTTTGAGCCTCGACCCTTCAGTCGTAGCAGCCCTTCCCGACCCACAGAATGTAGGGGGAGGCACACTTCAAGAGATGCACACAGCGATCCTTGATGCGATCGGTTTTAACAGAGAAGACCCCGTAGAAGGCCTAAATAAGTGTAGGCAAAAGAAGACAGAGCACCCCACAGCGTTTGCTGGACATTTGTGGATTCACTTCACCGCAGTTTTTGGAGAGTTAGCCCGCGCCCATTTGTCTCCAGATAATATGGCCAAATGGACCCGAGTTCTAGTCTCCCACGCCACAGAAGCAGGGTGAAAAGCTTGCACAAATTATGACCTCTCAGATGAGGCCCACAATAAAAAATGGGTTTTGAAGAGATTGTCCGGCGCGTGGGAACAATCAATTGCAGGCAAAACCGCATTTAGAACACCCGATGAAGAGCAGGCTGAAATGAACCCAGTCAAAGCACACCAGAACCCCGCATGGGTAAATGAGGGCAGGAACGGCCCAACCCAGCCCAAAGCTCAGGAATGTTACAACTGAGGACAGCTAGACACTTTGCACGAGAGTGCAAGGCGCCCCAGAAGCAGCAGAGAAACCAACAGACAGGCAGCCTAAACAGGAATAGGGCAAAGCCGATCCATAGCGTTAGCACCCGTTCAGAGAATACAGACATGAACGGCACCGACTGATGCTGTTCAGGCTCCCCAACTTGGGTCTGCGACACCCTTTGGGACAAGTCCGGTAGACAGGTAGTAGCAGGCAAAGTTCGGGGACAACCTGTAGAATATCTTTGGGACACACTCAATTCCTCCACGATGTTTCAGCGTGACACGTGGCCCACAACAGACACCATCACACTCAGCAGTTTTACAGGCCATTTACAACAGGGACACATCACAGCCCCTGTAGCAATACAGATAGGGAACATCACAACCAAGCCCCCCGTAGTTTTAGTTGAACTGCCCCAGACAGCAGAACATATCCTTGGGATCGATTTCATGAGCTCCCATAACTTTTCTTTTGATCCAGTTAACAAGTGTGTTTGGAAAATGGCAACGGCAGCACGAGCCCCCGCCACGCTCACAGTAGGAGAATACGTAAATAGGATTAGCTCAGTAGGAGAGTTCTGGTTCGACCCTTGAACCATTAGTGCAGACAAACAGGTTAGGGCAGTCCTGCAGGAACATAAAGCAGCATTTGCACAGCACAAGCACGACTGTGGCAATTTGACTGGCTTTGTGAACATTACAGGTCCCAACCCTAAACCCCAGAAGCAGTACGGATTTCCCCAGGAAGCAGAGGGAGAAATCTCCAAAGTAATAGAGAGTTTGTTGGATCAAGGCGTACACAGATCAGTAGCATCCACAAACAACGCACCGATTTGGCCCGTCAGAAACCGGATGGATCATGGCGACTGACCATTGATTACCGGGAACTGAACAAAGTAACCCCAGCAGCAGCCCCCACCGTAGCCATGAGTCCCGAGACCATGCTAAAACGGGGACTCCAGTCAACATTTTTTTCGGTTTTGGACATTAGTAATGGCTTTTGGTCCATTCCATTGGCTAAAGCGTGCCAATACAAATTCGCCTTTACATTCCAAGGGCAACAATACACGTGGACATGCCTTCCACAAAGCTTCCACAACTCCCCCTCCATTTTCCACCGACAGCTGGCAAATGGTTTAGCAAAGTTTTCCCGCCCCAATTGGCTGGTCCAGTATGTAGACAACTTGTTACTACAGACAGACACAAAGGGAGAGCACATTTCGCTTCTCGCCGAACTCCTAGCACACCTAAAAGAAATTGGTTGTAAAGTCAACCCCAAGGCGGCCCAGATTCTGAAAGAAAAACTGATTTACTTGGGAACAGTGATCACTCAGGGTAAACGTGAGATCGAGCACAAGAGAATTGACTCGATCGTCAAATTGCCCGTTCCCCACAATGTCTCAGCCCTCCGGTCATTTTTAGGGCTGGTTGGCTACTGCCAAAACCATATTGACGGTTTCGCCACTAAAGCAGCGCTCCATTCCGACCTTCTCAAGAAGCAGGCACCTTGGAAATGGCTTCCACAGCAAACAGGTGCTGTGGATGCTTTAAAAAGAGCACTCAGCACAGCCCCCGCACTACAGGTCACAGATCCACTTTTCCCATATGCAATCGAAATTGCAAGCACCGACCGAACCCTTTCGGCCATGCTCCTCCAGGAACGCTATGACCAATTACCCCCAGTAGCATACGCCTCACGCGTGTTAGACCCCGTAGAGCAAGGATTTTCTGCCTGTGAAAGGCACCTGCTCGCAGTTTTTTGGGCAGTGCAATACTTTGCATACATTACAGGACTCAACCCCATCACCATCCTCACAGAACACACACCGACACAGCTATTGTTAGACAGCCGACTTAAAGATGGCACAGTCATCCAAATCCGCGCAGTCCGTTGGACCCTTCTTTTGCAGGGACGGGACATCACGGTAAAGAGAACCAAAACCCACACCTTCCTTGGCGACAATTTGCAGTATGCAGGCACTCTTCATGAATGTGAGATCATCACCACTAAACAGAACACAGGCCATTTATTCCCACGACACCTCCCAGGAAAACAGGTAGTACAGCCCAGAGACCCCAGCCCACAGACATGTGCGCACCCCTGAAGATTTACGTGGATGGCTCCGCCACAGTGTTACATGGAAAGAGAATTACCAGTTGCGGTATATATGTAGAGGACGCACAGGGACGCGCCCGAAATGAAATTTCCTTAAAGTTGCCAGGACACTTAGGCTCGCAGGCAGCAGAGCTGGCAGCGATTACATATATTGTAGACCACCCAGCAGACATCTATTCGGACAGCTTGTATGTCTGTAATAGTTTGGCAGAATTCCTACCACTCTGGGAAACAAGAGGATTTGTTTCCGCGGACGGTAAACCCCTACCCTCAGACCCATTACTCCGCCATATCTTAGAGACAGCGAAGGATAGGAAATACAGAATAATTAAGGTTCGCAGTCATCACCGTTCTCCCCCCCCCCCCCCATGTAACGCTAAAGCAGACGCCCTAGCGAAGGCAGGCTCCAGGCATGGTTATTTTTGGAACCCCCCCGAAAGCACCCCAGTAGACGCAGTTCAGGTCTCACAGACCAACATTCAAGATTTAGCGAAGGCCCAGAAAGAGGATGAGAAACTAAAGGAAGTTTTAAAGGGAA
This sequence comes from Scyliorhinus torazame, assembly GCF_047496885.1. Taxonomy (NCBI): domain Eukaryota; kingdom Metazoa; phylum Chordata; class Chondrichthyes; order Carcharhiniformes; family Scyliorhinidae; genus Scyliorhinus; species Scyliorhinus torazame. The sequence goes on along the minus strand of NC_092709.1, from coordinate 215,961,589 downwards.
CCTTCCCAGCCCCGTATGATAAATACAGAAACGCAATCACCACACACGACGGTGTGATTTTAAAGGATGGCATTTATATAGTTCCCAGCCAGGACAGGAACCAGATCATTTGTCAGTTCCATGACAATCATAGACACCAAGCAATTGAACCCACCCTAGCCCACCTCAGACCGCTTTGTTGGTGGCCTGATTTAAAAACCGATGTCACACACTACGTAGAGAATTGCTTAATCTGTGCCCAGAACAATCCGGACAGATATGCGAAAAAGGCTCAACTTTGTCATACCTGCCCCGTTAATGGACCCTGGACAAATCTCCAGATAGATTACATAGGACCCGGCCCCCGTGCAGAAATGGTTACAAGTATGTGTTGGTGGTCATAGACACCTTCACAAAATGGGTGGAAGCATTTCCATCACGAACTAATACGGCCAAGACAACGGCTAAAATAGTAACACACCACATCTTTACAAGATGGGGCCTCCCATGCAGTATAGAGTCCGATCAAGGCTCCCATTTCACAGGATGTGTAATGAAAAACGTCCTCACGATTTTCGGCATTGGACAAAAGTTCCATATCGCATACCACCCCCAGTCAAGTGGTATTGTAGAACGAATGAATAGGACATTGAAAGCCACCCTCAGGAAAATGGTACAACAAAATAACAGCACCTGGGATTCAGTACTTCCATTCGCTTTAATGTTTTTAAGAAACACGGTATCTACATCCACAGGATGCACCCCCCACACCCTCATGACCGGACGCCCCATGAAAAGCACTGAGTATTTATTAGGACTGGATTTGGCCAGCCCCGCAGTTACAGCCCTCACGCATGAAAATGCAGTTACACAACTAGTACAGAACATAAAGGCAGCCCAACTCGCAGCAGCAGTGAGACTTGGAACCAGGAAGAAACAGAGCAAGGCATGTTTCGACAAAACAGTACACGCCACTGAGTTTACAGTGGGGCAACAAGTTATGCTTTCCCTTTACAACCCCAGTTCATTCCTTTCCCTAAAACTTTCCGGACCGTACTCCATTTCGGACAAAGTCAGCCCCTCAGTATACTATTTAACCTATCCCAATGGTAAGAGTGCGTGGTTTCATATAAACCAGCTCAAGGCTTATGGCTCGCAGAATAACCACACACACCATATCCTGCTCGCAGCAGCAGACGACCACGCCCCGCCCACAGATGACGTATTCCTACCCTCCCCTAACCACTCCAGCCCGCCCTCAGGCACGACTTCAACTCTGCCCCCAGAGGCACGACTCCGCCTCACCCTTCCCTCAACCAGCAGCGACAGCGTCAGTGATAGCGATCACGATGACGATAGCCACAGCACACCACGTTACGACTATACCCCTGCACCAGGCCCCACTCCCAGCGAATCCGAGCATGATTCTACTGACCCATTTGAGATCACATATCAAAGCCCCTGACCCAGACCCACCGCCCGATGATTACGGATTGAAGCATAGTAGCTCCAACCTCGACACACGATTCTGGCATCGAGACAATTCGTTCAGGCTCACCCGGAATGATGAGATGGACCCCAATTCGCCCCAAGCAGCTTTAGCACGGTTACTACAGACAAGAGTTGGCAGCCAGGAGAAGATGATGACTTAGAATCTGACTCCCACCAAACAAATCCCTTTGCGACCCTGTTCGCTATTGAGCAGTGAAGTGTCCAGATGATGGAGAAAAAAGGAACCGATGGAGAGATACGGTGTCCTTTCTGATGGAACCTGCACCATATTTGTTGAATGTTTGTTTGTTAGTCTTAACGTTAAGTGTTGTTTGTAAACTCGAAAGTTTTTCACTGCCCCACGTCACCACTCCTTTAACGTCCCCCGGCTGTTAATGGAACAAGTTTGTCCCCAGACAATAGTTACGACTCATAGTTGCTCTCCTAATTCGAGAGGCAGCCCCCCCACAACAACCACATTCTGATCCGTTCTTGCCGGTTGCTCAGGCAGTGGAGAAACGGCATTGTTCCCCGCCCTGCCTGAGGACCCCCCCTCTGGTCAGCTTCGCTCGGGTAGAGCACACACTGCATTGATCACCGTCCTACCTGGGGATTCCACCCATTTCTTACCTGCCGCGGCCCATACGCACCCCATTTATGGCTCATTACGTCCAAAATTCTTTTGTTTGGTTTTGGCAATCCTTAGGTTGCTTCCCTATGCTATTTACATCCTCAAACACTGGGATGGTAAATCACAAAGGCTGCTCGACGGCTCGCAGTACGGCAGTATTTTTCTTAGATGTCTTGTCCAAATATTCAGTTTAAAAAAAAATGAGGGAGACACAGATGGTGACCAATTATAAAGGGAAATTGGCAATAAAGGACAAACAGACATACGAGATCTTAAGCAAAATAATAGAAATTATGCTCGTGTTCACAGAACTCCAGAAACCCAGGAACCCCAGAGCAAGACAAAGAAGAAGACTGACAAAGCTGAAGACAGCCTTCGTGTTCACATGGATCTTAGCGGGATCCCTTCAGTTGCACGCGGACGCTACCCCTCTGACCCCTACCACACAAACCGTAAACGATTCTCACCCCTGTAATACACGGAACCCCGAGATAACTAGCCCAGCGACAGTTAGCAATACCCCGACCTGGTGTGATAACTTTATCACCTGGTACTCACTCTCATATGTAGTCGAAGCACTCTTAGTGCTGGCGATACTTTGCAGTGTCGTGCAAACGTTTAGAGTCAGGAAATGGCGAAGGAGAGCATATCGCTCTCGCACCCCGGTATACAGGTTTAGGTCTCCCATTTTCGGATTTCACCAGACCCCCGAACCCATTGGGACAGATTAAAAGAGCATCCATTTTGTTTAATGTATTCTATGGAATAAAGAGATGCAAACCTCTGTGTCTGACTGCCAGGCCAGAGAAATTTGTGCGCTTCTATTTTGTACAGTTTAAGATGTATAGATTATTTTTGGATTGTTTGTATTTTTGGATTGTTTGAATGAGGATAGCTTATTGAGAATAGTTAGAGGTTCCAGTTTTTTTATTTTTCTGTAATGCATGTATTAATGTCATAGCACCCCGGAGAGTTTTATGATAATGAATGTATTTAAAATGGTTTAGGTAAATTGTGTTGCATAGGATAGGACAGTGTAGAGCCGAAGTATGGGTGCCCCGGGGATCAGAGGATGAAGACACCATGGTAATGTGATCCTTCACGCTTCGCGTTGAGGATCACAAGAAGGGTGTGTAGCCATCTGGGATGGCCACGTCCCGATTACAAAATGGACAGTTGCAAAGAATGCATGGGGAAAATTGGACAATGCGAAGAAACAAGCAGGTGGCAGCTCTGTCTGTTGATTAGAACCTTAAACTCTCAGACAGGGCAGAAATTACTGAGCAATCTACATACTAATGAGCCATCTCCGGGGACAAAAGGGAAACATTTAGATACACAATGTTAAGGCAGACTCCCCGACGCCAGAAGAGGCTAAGACAAAGCAGACTAACAGTCACCAGGACACGCCCAGCGATCAGGGAACCACCCCTCTATTGGAGGAAATCGATACAGATGATTGGGAAAGACCCAATTAGTTGAGGCCAAGTTCAAGGCCCGCCCAAAAGCGCGCGAAGCCCTTTTCAGTATCAAAGGTATCCCCCAAGGGAGAATCTTCCTCCTTTGGCTTTGGCTCTCACCGAAGAGAGAGACCTGCCCTAGCAGCTGCATCGGACTAAGTAAGTTGCAAGTCAACGCACGCTACGAGATAGACGCTCCTAGTTGCTACCCTGTAAACAGCTCAACCCAGCAGCCTCAGAACCGAGCAACGGCCATTGTTCCTCTGACTGAGTGGGCACCCGAAATTAAGTATAGGCTTTAGTAATAGTGGTAGTTTAGTTTGTAGAGTTTATGCAGGAGTAGATTTGACGGTGTGTAAATAAATGAGCATTGCTTTTGAACTTACTAACTGGTGTATCGAGTCATTGATCAGTATTCTGTTCTGAACCTTGTGGCGATGTCAAAAGATACCTGGCGACTCTTGAGCAAACGTGATTAAACAGAGCCAAATTAAGATCCAACCAAACATTAGCAACAGCCCACATACATCTTAAAAACAAAGTAAGTCACAACAGAACTTTTATCACTGGCCGGGGCCTTTACGATTCATAGGATAAGAATAGTAGAAATTGTCCAACTCATGGAAATGGATGTTTATGAAGAGGCAAATATGGATTGCACAATCTGTATTTAAATATTTTTTAAAAGCACAATATCCCTCATGACATTCCCTGTTAATTCCCTGTGCATCTTCCTATGCATACAAGCATACAAATTAGGAGCAGGAGTGGGCCTCTCGGCCCCTTGAGCCTGCTCTGCCATTCAGTAAGTTCTTGACTGATCTGATTGTAACTTCAACCCCACATTCCTGCCTACTCCTGGTAACTTTCACCCCCTTGTTGATCAAGAATCTATCTAGCTCTGCCTTAAAAACAAGGACACTGCTTCCACTGCCTTTTGAGGAAGAGAGTTCGGACTCAACACTCAGAGAAAGACAATCTCCTCATATCTGTCTTAAATGAACAATTCCTTATTTTTAAACAGTGACCCCCTAGTTCTAGATTCTCCAACATGAAGAAACATCCTCTCCACATCAACCCTGTCAATACCCCTCAGTATGTTAAAGGTTTCAATCAAGTCACCTCTTAGTCTTCTAAACTCTTCGTGGAAACAAACTTAACCTGTTCAACCTTTCCTCATAAGACATCTGCCCATTAATGGTATTAGTTTAGTGAATTCAGGTGATTGCTGATAACTTGGAGTTTCCAATCAATTATGGACAGCAATCCGGCTGTTTGCCACTAGTCGTGGTGCGAGGTGGTGGCCCTAGCTTACTGTGCCAAGACTGGCTGAAACGTCTGTGTCTCGACTGGTAACCGGTTGGCCAAATGTGCTCGGATGGGCCGGACGCCATACTGGTGAAATTCCCCAACGCTTTTCAGAAGGGCAAGGCACCATCCAGGGGGGCAACGGCAAAGATCAGTCTAGACCCATCAACGCAGCTACGTTATTTCCGTGCCCGCCCGGTTCCATATGCACTATGGCCGAAGATCGACCACCTGGAGATTTTGGACATCATCCTCCTCATACAGGTCAGAGATGGGGCAGTGGCGGTTGTACCGGTGTTAAAACCAGGATGCATTGTACGCCTTTGCGGGGATTACCAAGATGACTGTCAACCAAGTTTCCTGGTTGGACTGTTATCCAGTACCAAGGATAGAGGATGTTTATGCGAAACTCAGTGGAGGTCATTCCTTCAGGAAGCTTGACATGAGCCACGCTTATCCTCAATTGATTTTGGACCCGGGATCCATGAAAAACGTGACAGTGACCGGGGCTTGTGTGAATATAGCAGATTGGCTTTTGGGGTATCAACAGCCTATGCGACTGATGGAAAACATACTGCACAGTTTACCGTGTGCTGCGGTTCATCTGGGCAGCCAGGGACTTCGGACCAAGAATATTTGAGGAACCTTGACAAGGTAGTCCGCCATTTTACAGCTGCTGGGATTAGACTCCATCGGGAGAAATGCATGTTCCATGCACGGGATGTTACATATCTCAGTTACTGCATGGATCAAAACGGCCTTCACCCGGTTGAAGACACAGTGCAGGCAATTCGGCAGACCTCGATTTGGATGGCCCCACAGAACTCTGTTCTTTCCTCGGACTCAGTTCATCCGGACCTCGTGACCCAGTTGGCCCTCCTGCACCATCTGTTGAAGAAGGGCCAGACATGGATATGGGGTTGGCCACAGCAGGTGGCCTCTATGGAGATAAAGAAGCAACTCTCATCTTCATGACTGCTTACCCACTTCGACCCCGCCAGACCGCTGATAGTCACCCGTGACGCCTCGCCTATTTGTGTCGGAGCAGTGCTGCCTCACCAAATGGACGATGTCACAGAATGGCACATCCCCTTCGGCTTTTGAACTCTCGGGGCAGCCGAGCAAAATTATGCCAGATCGTCGAGGGAGGTTTGGCCATGGTGTTTGTGGTTAAAAGATTCCATCAATACATCCAACCCAAAGTGCTGCCTATACTGCCCCCATACCCTTAACGCCGACACCACCACTGGGCTCACAGAGTACCTGGCCGGCGAGAATGGCAAAGGAGTCGATAACAAAGTACCTAAAGCTCATCCCCACCACCTGAAATGGCAACTCCACAAATATCCTTTCCTGTCCTCTGGCTTTGATCGGGAACACTTCACTCTTTCCCATGTTCAATTTATAGAGCATCCTATAAAAGGCCTCAAATGCCCCATTCACCCCCTCCGGGTCCATCACCACCTTACCCCTCTCATCCCTCACTTGACCAATCTCCCTTGCCACTACATGCTTCCTCAACCGATGGGCCAGAGTCCTACTCGCCTTCTCCTCGTATTCATACATGCCTCTCCGCAACTGCTCCACCACCTTTCCTGTAGACACTAACCCAAACTCCATCCGGTGCCTCTGCCTCTCCTTCAGCAACCGAGTCTAGCCTCAAAGTCACATCTACCAGCCTTGCCCTATCCTCCTGCTCCACCCTCTCCTTGTGGGCCCGAATCAAAATAAATTCCTGTCTAACTACAGCCTTGAGTGCCACCCACAGCTTGGCGGCTGTGAACTCCCCCATATCTTTCAACTCCACACAGCCCCAAATGGCAGCCTGCACCCTCTCGCACACCCTCTCTTTGCCAACAGCCCCACATCCAGCCTCCACTGCAGACATTGAGCCTCCCCCTGAAACATCCACAAATGATTTCAGTTAAATTATGTCTGCAAGGGTGAACAAAAGGGAGATATTAGGAAATTGGGTCCAGAAATGAGACCCCAATTTATCAGGTAATTTAGGGGTTAAACAGACTGGAGGTGAAAAAAAACATGCTGGCACAGAGTCAGAGAGATACGCCTGGCTGAGTTACACTGTCCCAAGTCAGACTTAAACTCATTAGTGGGAATACTCAGGATGCTCCAGATCCATAGTTCTGTCTGACCAATTATTAGCCCATTACAGAGTCTGATGGCTGCTTTGTCTGTCAATGGGAAGTTAGTTGTATATCAATAGCATGGCTCTGTTCCTTTGTATAAACGAGAGTTAGCAATCAAACAGCCAACATAACGCTGATGGGTTCAAGCCTGGAAACCCCAGCAGAGAACCTTTGTTTAGGGGGCTGGGTGAAGCTTAGAGAGAGAGAGAGAAAAAACTGTTCTGAACAGTTAGAGAGGTAAGGCTTTGGAGATCAACCAAGAGGGGTCATGAAAGTTACAGAGAAGGCTTTGGAAAACAACTGAGAGAGTCATGAAAGTTGCCACCGAGGAATGCTTTGGAAAAGGGTTCTGAACGAATGCTCCTTACATGAGAAAGATTGTTTTCTAAATGCAAGAATTGCCTCTGCCAGTCTGTGTAAGTGGAATAAGAGCTGCATGTTTATTTAAAGTGCTGTTAATGGCAACTAGTGTGTTAAGGTTAAGGAACTATATGTAATCTGTCAGTGAAGTTTAAATATTGTTTCTTGTTTTAATTAAGTTGGTTTATAAAATAACCACGCCCTATTTCTTATATTATCACTCCTGGAAAGAATCGATCTTTCCACACAGTCTTAAAACGTTACCGCTCTGGTTCAGTCTCTGAGCCACTGTTGAGAGCTGTCCAGGTATCCATGGCACCGTGAACTTCCTAGAGTTTTGGCAGATTTCTTAAATCAAGAAGGAATAATTTTAACAATCTGACACACTATGATTTATTGCCTCAGTACGTTAAATGGCTTTGGAAGAATTCCAACTGCTGATCTCCCCCTTCCCAGGGCTCCGATTGCCCTCCCCCAATCTACCCATGTTTGAAATCCCTCCCCCCAGTTTCAGTTATCCACCACACCCTGGCCTCCAATCTCCAAACAATGCATCTTCAACCCCACCGGGTGCCTCAGGTCTCCCATCTCCTGTACACTCTCGGATTCCATAGACCTCCAAACACCCAAAACCCAACCCAGCCTCTGATCTCTCCATCCGCCAACTTTGGATCTCCCTCTCCCCACCGATAACTCAGCTTCCAATCTCTCTCTTTGCTTGTATCACCACTATAGCCTCTGTCTGATTCCCCCAACCTTCTTCATTCCAGACTCTGGTCTCTCCCACCCACCCCCAGACTCTGACCTGCCCATCCTCCATGTATCCCCCAAAACCCCAAATCTACCATCCAACATTACCCCACCCATCATCACCATCCCTCAATCTGCCTGGCTACAGAAAATGTTAATCAGGTTCTGCTGTTAAATTCGGCATGCCCGGAGGGAATCCTGTTGTTCCAGGTTTCCTGACTTCAATGCACCACCTGCACCTTCACTGTTTCTGAGTAATAATCTAAACCAAAACAATACCATTTTAACTGAGTTAAAATGGGGCAGCATGGTAGCACAAGTGGCTAGCACTGTGGCTTCACAACACCAGGGCCCCAGGTTCGATTCCCCACTGGGCCACGGTCTGTGCGGATCGTTCTCCCCGTGTCTGCGTGGGTTTCCTCCGGGTACTCCGGTTTCCTCCCACAGTCCAAAGACGTGCAGGTTAAGTGGATTGGCCATGATAAATTGCCCTTAGTGTCCAAAAAGATTAGGAGGGGTTATTGGATTACGGGGATAAGGTGGAAGTGAGGGCTTAAGTGGGTCAGTGCAGACTTGATGGGCCGAATGGCCTCCTTCTGCACTATGTTCTATACCTCAGTAAACGAAGAAACCTTAACTAACCTCCTTATCCTGCCACTATATTGCAATAAGTAAACTACTTTTAAAACTTTAAAACTAATTTTAACCCAAGAGCTTGAAGTTCCCTGCTCGAGTTCCCATTTTCTTTTTCCAAATTTTCAGTTATCTTTAAACAAAATGCTACAAATAATGTTCCTTATAAGCAGGTTGCACTTCATCATTATCTTACATACTAACTAAAAGCAAGATTCACTGCCAATACATTGTCTCATATTACCTTGAGCCAACACCACTAAAGTTTTACTCTCAAATGATTCACATTTGGCTTTTCCGTAACGGCATGATTGACTTCCAGATAAAGAATTCACAAAGGTACATGGAAATCAAATGCCAAACAAAGGATGTAAACTGAGACCAATTTAATCATTTATCTACCTAATACAACACATTAGCCTTTCAGCCCACCAGCGACATACTCACCAAATGATAATACTAGCAAATAATGGTAAGTGGGGAAAAATACCTCTAACAGCAAATACTGAAACTCAATAGATACATCATTCTGCCTCAGCACAGGCACACACACATAAATAAACAGAACTGACCTGCATTAAGAAAAAAAATATGATTCATGAATGGTATATCATGATTTTTGCATTATTCGGAGACTGCAACTGTGAAAAATATATTTTTATATGAACAGTTTGTGAAATATAAATCAGCAAAGGTTTACAAATTACACCATATTGTATATTGTATATATCTGCCTTCATGGCAAAACAGATAGAAAAATGGCACAAAATGTATTTTTGTGATAAATGCAGTTCAAGCTGCTTTGAAAATTGGCACCTATTGATGAAACCTATTTAGCAAAATACTGCGAAAAGGAACCTTGTTATATACACTCGAGTTAGATTCAGATTGACATAAACTACACTGGAATCCTAGCTGTCCAGGACCACATTTCTCCAACATCGCAATTATTTTCAGTAGGTAGCCAATTATTTTGAAACTGGTACTACCACTTTAAAATCAACGATCCCTCAAAATTTCAGTCACTGTGCACAGCCCATTTGTAAATTTCTGTGCTGCCACACACCTTAAAGCATCCGTTATTTTCGTGCAGCCTGTTAAGACCATTGTGCAACAAATTTCCAATTGCTGCATGGCCAAAGAAAGCGTTGCTTTATAGATATATACCAAATAAACACACCAGACAATGTTGGGGCATGTCCATTCCAGTGTAAGGTCATTTTTAACAGCATGATAAGTCTTAATTACTTACAAACAACCTCTCTGGCACTGAAAATTAACTTTTACAATGGTGGAGCCTCATTTCTTCAGATTTTAAGTTTTTTTCCACTCTTTTTGTTCCTATCTTTCTCTCTTAATCCCATCATTTATTCCCACTCTATTTCGCTTTTTGTACATGACTTGACATCTAATGGAATATTCTAAGTTACACCATCTGGTTCAGCGAGGATTCTAAATTTGATTGGTTAAGGAGACAATTTTGGTGACCTGCTCGCACAAGTATCAGGTCCCCCCATAAAGGGTGCTACATAGTCTTGGATTTTGAATTACCACATATTCCAGTGCAAAAGCCAATAAAAATGATTGCTTATAGCCTCCGTTATGCCACAACTTTGAACTTCCAGAAAGACTGTCAACCATATTAAAGTCTGAGAAGTCTCTGCTCAGTTAGAATCAAAATTACAAACAGACCATCACAGCAATGGAGACTGCTGGTTTAGGTTGAATGGCAAAAGAACAGAAAATGAGGGGAGAAAAACTTTAATGCAATGAATGGTTGGCATCTGGAATGCACTGCTTGAGAGTGTGGGACAAATTCAGTTGTGGCTTTCAAAAGAATATTGGATAATTATCTAAAGAGAAAAGATTTGCAGGGTTACAGGGAAAAGGCTGGGGAGTGGAACTAGCTGAGTGACTCTTGCAAACATTGGCCAAATTCCTCCTCCTGTGCCCTGACCATTCCCTATGGCAATGTGCCTTGCCAAACAAAATCAGCACCATTTTCTCCTGTAGTAGAAGTTGTTGAGTGTTTGAAATGTAGTATTCCTGCATGTCCTGATGAGTGCAAGACAAAAAACCTTCAGCAACATTATTCTTTCTATGATTCTATAGTTAATTTGTTCTATTTTTGCCCACTTAAGCACTCTTATAGTCCTTTTGCAGCGGCTTTGCGACCACCTTGCAGCTTACACCTAACTTAGATACATTATACTCAGCCCTCGCATCTATGTCACTAATCTAGATCGTAAATAACTGAGGCTCAAGCATTGATTTTCACAGTGCTTCACTGGCTACATTACCATGTATTAATTCCTACTCTCTGCTTTCGATCTGATAACCAATTCTCTATCCACAAATATATTGCTACCAAACCCATAAGCCCTACATTTGTATAATTAACCCACTTGTGTCATCTTACAAAAGCTTTTGAAAGTTCATATATACCTCTTACCTACCCCGCTAGTTTACTACCTTATAAAACCTCAACAGATTTAGTAAGCACAATCTCTTGCCTCTGAGTCAGATTGTGGGTTCAAGCCCCTCTAGAGGGCTTGAGCATAAGAAACAATTAGGCGGACACTCTAGTGCAGTACGGAGTGCCATCTTTCAGATGTGATGATAAACTAAGGACCTGTCTGCCTTCTCAGATGGACGTAAACTATCTCACGGTATGAAAGCTCAGTGGTAGAACCACTTTTTTTAATGTATACATAAATCTTTTGGACCTGTAGTCACAAGAGGCCAATTAACACAGAGCCAGCTTCCCCAAACAGCAATGTGATAATGACCAGAGAATCTGTTTTTCTGATGTTGATTGAGGGATAAATATTGGACAGGACCCAACTAAAATCTTTCCCGCTTTTCTTTGAAACAGTCATAGAGTCATAAAGTCAATTATGGCACAGAAGGAAGCCATTTGGCCCATCAAGTCCAAGCATTTTGGTATAAGAGATAGTGAGATGCAATCCAGAGTTAATGGCACAGTTCTAAAGAGTGTACAGGAATGATCTGTGGGTGCATGGGCATCAATCTTTTGAAGGTGGCAGGGTATATTAAGAGATCAATTAGCAAAGCGTATGGGATCTTGTGTTTCATAAATTGAGACATTGGGCTCAAAAGCAGGGAATTTATGCTGCATCTGTATAGAGCTCTGGTTAGGCTCCAACTAGAATACTGCATCCAGATTTGATCATCACACCTTAGAACAGAGGTAAGGATCCTTAAGGGGATGCAGAAGAAATTTACCAAAATAGTTCCAGAGATATGGAATTTTAGTTACAAGGTTAGATTAGGAAAGCAGGAATTGTTCTCCTTGGAGCAAATGAGGTTGAAGTGATAGAAGTGTACAAGATTATGACAGGTTTTGATACAGTAAACAAGGTAAAACTGTACCCAATACCTGATAGGACATGGACTAGGGGACATTACCTGGAACCCGCTGCCCATGAGGGTGGTGGAACTAAAAACTATCAATGATTTCAAAATGATGGGCATTTGAAGGAAATTAACCTAGGGGCCACTGGGATCAAATGAAGGAGTGGGAGTGGGACTGACTAGATAGTTCCAATGAGAGCCAGCATGGATTTGATGGGCCAAATGGCCTCCTTCTGTACCATAATTGACTTTATGACTGTTTCAAAGAGCGGAGGAGATTTTAGTTGGGTCCTGATCAATATTTATCTCTCAATCAACATTAGAAAAGCAAATTATCTGATCATTATCAAATTACTGTTTGGGGAAGCTGGCTCTGTGTTAACTGGCCTCTTGTGACTACAGGTCGAAGTACACACAATCAGCCTACTCTTTTCAAATATCATTCGCCTGTGCCTATTCTAATTTGAGGCTAAGAACTGCAGGTAGAGGTTGGCTCATGCAGTACAGAAGAGTAATGGGGTTATGGCGGTCCTCAAATCATGGATTGAGGTGGCCCTCGGGTCATATCAATTTGCGCCTGAGCACCTTAATAATGCCTCCTACTGGTGGAGTGCTGTAAAGGGAAAGGCCAGAAATTTGCTGTTGACCCAAGGGAGAATGCAGGATTAAGCAGTTGTGACAACTGGGTTGTTTAGGTCTCACCATCAACATCATCCTCCCTCTGTGCTCCCCATTGCTGTGGTAGGTTTAGAGGAAAGGAAAGTAGAAGTTAAAATGGGTGAGCAGAGAAAGGCATGGATGATTGTGGTGAGGAATGCCAGGGCAACAGCATTCATACTTAATCATGGAGTTGGTACTACCTAGATGACACACTGGACAGCTCTTCCTATTCTTCCTGTACACACTTCATCCGCTTAAAGCAATGCTTAAACACCTAAGTCTTCACGGTGTTTGCTCTCTGATAGAACAAATGGCATCCTACGAATAAAAAACATAGTAATTCAATATCCCTTGAAGGAGGTGAATGTCAGGCAAAAAAGCTGTTCAAATTAGGAGACCAGATATTTGCACTGCTAATTTAGCAACAAATCTTCAGAACCACAGAAGTGACTGTGAACATAAAAAATTAGAAGACATCTATGACTAAAGCCACTATGATAAATCCTTTAAACAGCTCTTTATCCATTTAATTAGCACTCCCCTTTTGCTGCCCATATTCCTGACAAATGGGGGTAATCACCTATTTCTGTCTTTGTTCTAATGTTAGTTATTTTTCAAATGATGTGGAGATGCCGGTGTTGGACTGGGTTGGCTACAGTAAGACGTCTTACAACACCAGGTTACAGTCCAACAGGTTTGTTTCAAATTGCTAGCTTTCGGCGCACAGCTCCTTCATCAGGTGAATGAAATGGTGGGTTTTCAAAAGCATGCATCTCTTGATTTTGTTTTAAAATTGAAAATGCAATATTTCTGTTAGCTAGCCATCGTTTTATATTTCTCCCTAAACAAACATGACCAGGAGCAAAGGCCTTCATTTCTTTTGACGAGAATTTGGAATTAGCAGTTACCTTGTTAATTATGAAATGCACCAGCTATTTTGTTGCTAAAAATCTACTGTCAATCCTTTGTGTTGAGGATTAATTTTTCCTGCATTTGATTGGGTGGAAGAAAGATGACAATTTTGGTTGTAAATTCCTAGATGGCTTATAAGCCCCATCTTAGCTTTACAGGCTCTCCCAGTCAGAACATCAGTTGTAGGCCAGTTGAGGTGGTGGTGGATTGTCGGCTTGAGCAGATGCTCTCTTCCTCCATCTCTCTCATTTCTTTCTCTTTCATTTGCTGCTCTTCTCAATTTAAAGGTACCATGCTTTGTGATGAATGGCCATTTTGGCCACGATGGAGCATCACCTACCCACATGTGATGAAAATAGAATCACAGAATAATAGTGAAGAGGCCTTTCGGCCCATCGGGTCTGCACCAGCGCATGAAGAACACCTGACCTGCCCACCTAATCCCATTTGCCAGCACATGGCCCATAACCTTGAATGTTATGATGTGCCAAATGCTAATCCAGATATTTTTTAAAGGATGTGAGGCCCCCTGCCTCTACCACCCTCCCAGGCAGTGCATTCCAGACTGGGTAAAAACGTTTTTCCTCAAATCACCCCTAAACCTCGTGCCCCTCACCTTGAACATGTGCCCCCTCGTAACTGATCATTCAACAAAGGGGAACAGCTGTTCCCTATCCATACCCCTCATAATCTTGTACACCTCGATCAGGTCGCCCCTCAGTCTTCTCTGCTCCAGAGAAAATAACACAAGCCTATCCAAGCTCTCTTCATAACTTAAATGTTCCATCCCAGGCAAAATCATGGTGAATCTCTTCTGCACCCCCTCCAGTGCAATCACATCCTTCTTATAATATGGCGATCAGGATTGCACTCTGCACTCCAACAGTAGCCTCACCAAAATTCTATACAACTCCAACATGACCTCCCTGCTTTTGTAATCTATGCCTTGATTGATAAAGACTAATGTCCATATGCATTTTTCAACCACCATATTAACTGCCCTTCTGCCTTCCAAGATCGATGGACAAACACATCAAGGTCCCTTTGTTCCTCAGAACTTGTGTCAGGCCATTCATCGAACATTTCTTGGTCACATTACTCCTTCCAAAATGCATCACCTCACATGTTTCAGGGTTAAATTCCATCAGCCATTTTTCTGCCCATTTGACAATCCCGTCTATATCTTCCTGTAACCAAAGACAGTCGACCTCACTGTTAAACACCCGGCCAATCTTTGTGTCATCCTCAAACTTACTGGTCCGACCCCCACATAGTAATCTATGTTGTTTATATAAATGACAAACAATAGGGGACTGAGCACAGATCCGTGTGGTATGCCACTGGACACTGGCTTCCAGTCACTAAAGCAGCTGTTTGTCATCACCCTCTGTCTCCTACAGCTAAATGAATTTTGAATCTACCTTATCATCAAGTTACCCTGAATCCCATGTGCATTTGCCTTCTTTATAAGTCTTCCATGTGGGATCTTGTCAAAGGCTTTTCTAAAATCCATGTAAACTACATCAATGGCATTATCCTCATCTACACACCTGGTCACATGCTCAAAAAAGTTAGGGATGGCCTCCCTCTGACAAAGCCATGCTGACTATTCCTGATCAAATCTTGCTTCTCCAAGCGTAGATAGATTCTCTCCTTCAGACTTTTCTCCAACAGTGTCCCTACCATTGACGAAAGACTCACTGGTCTTAGTTCCCTGGCTTATCTCTACAACCTTTCTTAAATAGTGGAACCACATTAGCTGTTTTCCAGTCCTCTGGCATCTCCCCTGAGGCCAGAGAGGAATTAAAAATTTGGGTCAGAGCCCCTGAAATCTGGTCACTCGTATCCTGGGACACAATTCATCCAGACCTGGAGATATGTCCATATGTAAGCCTGCCAACACCTCCAATACCTTGTCACGCCCTATGACAATTTGCTCAAGAACCTTATTCTCTCTCCCCAAGTTCTATATGAAAATGAAAATCACTTTTCACAAGTAGGCTTCAATTAAGTTACTGTGAAAAGCCCCTAGTCGCCGACATTCCGGCGCCTGTTCGGGGAGGCTGGTTCGGGAATTGAACCGTGCTGCTGGCCTGCTTGGTCTGCTTTCAAAGCCAGCGATTTAGCCCAATGTGCTAAACCAGCCCCTATATTTACCCCCTCATTCTCTTGGGTGAAGACCGATATGAAGTATTCGTTCAACATCAGAGTAGACTTTCACTGGAGTCTGAGAGACTGTTTTAAAATGTTCCCTTTTGCCCCCATGTGAATGGACACCTTGGCGTTGCTCTAAGTAGAGAACCTGTTTGAGCAGTCTGGAGACAGGTATTCTGAGCTGCGCCAACGATGTCAACTAATATGTCCAGCTTCTCGGTAAAGCTGTGTCATGGAGGACGCTCATATTTTCTCTTTTGTCCCCTCACTTGATTCACAAGATATGGCAAAATTGTTATTCTAGTGTCTTGATAGGGCATCCATAATTTGTCCAAGCTTCAGCACTGTAGAGGCAGTTAGTGAGAACCACTGCCCGGGAGACTTTAAGTTTAGTGTCAGGTCTGATATCACAAACGAGTACATAATTTACCAACGGTTGAGCTAGTACAAATGTATACTTCACCAACTTCAGTTTTTGGGGATTGATAGCTTTCAAGATATGGGAAACTAAAGACATTTTTAAACACTTTATAATTAATTTCAATTGAAAGCATTGGATTTGATACATTTGGCAGGATTTAGTAGAGGGCTTTGGTTTTCCTGGTGTTCAGCGTAAGCGCCAAGCTCTTGAAGGCTTCAGTGAATATGTCAACTATCTACCACAGTTCTTCTTCAGAATGAGCACCATCCTACCATAGTGCTAATATAGAAGTTGTGGTTTTAAGTCAGTTGAGACTGAAGAGTTTATCATCAGTTATGATCTTGGGTGAAACCAGTAATTTTTAAGAAATCTGAAATCTCAAGTTATTTACAGAAAGAATGAAGCACAAGATTCCACGGTTTAAAGCAAAATAATTTTTATTATAGTCAAACAAAGCAAACATTAAATAATAATAATCTTTATTAGTGTTACAAGTAGGCTTACATTAACACTGCAATGAAGTTACTGTAAAAAGCCCCTAGTCGCCACATTCCGGCGCCTGTTCGGGTACACAGAGGGAGAATTCAGAATGTCCAAATGACCTAACAGCACGTCTTTGGGACTTGTGGGAGGAAACTGGAGCACCCAGAGGAAACCCACGCAGACACGGGGAGAACGTGCAGACTCCGCACAAACAGTGACCCAAACTGGGAATTGAACCGGTGATCCTGAAGCTGTGAAGCAACAGTGCTAACCACTGTGCCGCCCGATAACCTATACTCTAAAACCCAGGATAAACATAAGTTCAAAGAATTTCAAGGAATCCCTTCAGTGCAGAAGGAGGTCATTCAGCCCATCGAGTCTGCACAAACCCTTCGAAAGAGCATCCTTCTTAAGAACACACCTCAACCCTATCCCCGTAACCCACCTAACCTTTTGGACACTTTGGGGCAATTTAGCATGGCCAATCCACCTAACCTGCACATCTTTGGACTGTGGGAGGAAACTGGAACACCCGGAGAAAACCCACGCAGACACGGGGATAAAGTGCAAACACCACACAGTCACCAGAGTCTGGAATTGAACCTGGGACCCTGGAGCTGTGAGGCAACGGTGTTAACCACTGTGCTACCCCACATTTGGCACCATCCTCTTCATTGCTGGAGGACGTGCTGTCAATGATGGGGCTGGGGGTGGGGTTGCTTCAGCGATTTACGGTAGGATCATGGAGGAGGATTAGGTGTCCATGCACCGGGTCCTGCATGTCAACAAGGTGTCAAATGTATTGAAGTGTTCTCTGTCTACCGTTTGTTCTTCAAATCATGGGTTTTTCATTGAACTTTAGCTTTGGCTGTCTGATAGGCGAGCTTCCTCACTGTGGAGTTTGGATTGCATTGCCAGGTTTTGAATGCTGTCTGTTTTCAATCAACGAAGTTGCATATTTCTGCATCAGTCTTGGTGTCTTTTGGTGGCATGTCCAAGGATTTCTTAACATGTATGAGTGATAATGGATTTTAATGGCTGCCAACCATCTTGGGTGTTAGTTAATGGTGTGACCATCCATTCCTGTGATTTCCAATTTATTTGTTCTTGAAATCCCTTGAGATTGGTGTTGTTTGACAGGCCCCGAAAACTTTGAACTTCATCCGTACCTGTCGCAACTGTGGGCTCATTTTGAGATCGCCTCAAATACCAATATTAAGCAAATAAGCCGATAGTCTGTCCAGCATCTGTCGGTCCCAGTCACAGTACATATAATATGCACATCTTTTTGATCCCTAGTCCTACTCTCACATATCTATTAGCTGCTAGTCCTCAATCTTGGATGTTGCCAGGATGTCAACATGGTTTTTCTGGTACAAAAAGATGTTAGTGAACACAAAATCATGTCCAATGTATCTGGAAGCTTCTAGTCATAACCCAACACAAAGACGACAGTTATCAATTAATTGCTCCATTCTTAATCGAGGCAGATAGGTGTTCGCTGTTTATTATTATGCATGAACAGCCCAGATTATCTCTGTTCACCCCATTAGAGGAAGGAGCTAGAAAGGATATCCTAACAATAGCCTGTCTCATTCCAAACCCAGCTTGGAAAACTGCATCCAGCAGTGCAACTTTTAGAAGACTGGATAGATGCTAATCATGTTACATACACAGTTACAGTATCCAGTTCATACAATGTACAACAACTGTTATGCCCTTCTGAATCACACAACTAGATATTGGACAGTGAAAGATAAACTTCTGATTCTAAGGTATATAGGATCCATAAACATTCTGTTGATTTTGAATGTATCTAGTATAGCACTGGATTTTGTAGCACCCATCTTAAATAATGCGTACAGTTTGGTTCATTCAATAATATCACTGCCTTTACCAAGTACAGAATTAAGCCAATCAGATGAATCCAGCTATTATGGGTTTAAATTATGAACAAGACCAAGGCAAAAGATTTACTTTGGAAAGTAACATGGTTCAAACTTGAATTATAAAAAGAGGACTGCTAAATTTCACCCAGGCAATTTATTTACTGAACAGAAAGTTCAAATAATTGAGGGACTAGCTAAAACTTAGGATATTAGAAATAAGATGGATCACGAAAATGTTTACACAAAAGTCAATAAAGTTGTGGAATAAAGGGAAGGCCATGAATATGAACAGTATAGCTTTAAAAGGCAACTGGTGGGTTTCTGGAATAAAGGATATTGAGGGATATGATGAGAAGACAGAAGAAATATAGCTTTGCTGCACAAATTGGCATTTCCTGTTCCCAAACTTTATATTTTGCTGCATCTAGAAATGAGCATGTTTCCTGATCTATTAATCACAAAGAAACACTGCTAAATACACAGACCTGTGGTTTGGATTACCTTGTTAGTCTGACAAATAGATGCTGTGTATGGCAAACAGTTAATAAAAGTCAGATTCAAAATTACTCACATGATTAGTTTCTTATTCATATGCTTCAAATAATAATATGAATATTAAACAGTTATGCATTTTTATTTTACACTGTTCTAAATAACAAGCTACTTATTCAAGTAATGAATCACTTATATGCCTGACACTGATCCTTAGGGAAATAAATGCAATCTGTCAAAACAAGATCTATAGTAGGTGTTTATAAAGCCATAAACTATCTCTCCTCTACAGTATTACAGAATAGAGCGTAATTGATATACCTTTCCCTTCTCCCTATGCTGCCTAGGAGCCTCCACCAAAGTCTCCAACATTGAGCTTAGTATCAGAGACTTGGGCTAGACAAGCAATTGGGCTGCTGAAGACCTCAGGTGTTTTAAAATAAAAGTTAATCTCAACTATGTTGCGACACCACAGTCAAGTGTATACTTAACTGGAAA
Organism: Scyliorhinus torazame; assembly: GCF_047496885.1. Classification (NCBI taxonomy): domain Eukaryota; kingdom Metazoa; phylum Chordata; class Chondrichthyes; order Carcharhiniformes; family Scyliorhinidae; genus Scyliorhinus; species Scyliorhinus torazame. The sequence goes on along the minus strand of NC_092709.1, from coordinate 215,941,946 downwards.
TGTTGCAGTTTAATCTCTGGTGTAACTCAAAGATTAACCAGTGTAAGTGAATTGAGCACCTCAACCAACCCCTTCGCGTACACACACACACACACACACACCCTCCCCGATTTGATACCTTGACATGGCAGCTACTGTCATAAAAAGGGTATATTGTCCTCTCTTCATTCATCTTCTTCCACATTTGCCAGTCTTGCCCTGGAGAGTCTGCTCTGGCCCATTTCTTCTGCAACCAGGATCAGAGGTCCAGGCTGAAAATGCACAATATAGTTGGGGCACAGAAAACTTTGTAGGGACCCCAGGGCAGTTCTGATGAAGAGTCATCGAGCTGAAATGTTAACCTGGTTTCTCTCAATTGAAGCTGAGCATTTTCTGTTTGTATTTCAGACTTCCAGCTTCTGCTGTATTTTGCTTGTGTTTATGCAAGGACCCTTCCTCTTGATTCCCTTAGTTTGTCTTTATCATTTTGGGTCTATGGATTGCTAATTGAGACATACCTTTAAGTTGAGCAGAGGAAGTAAGGAACTCAAAAGTTGAAAAATAGTGCACTGTGTTATGAAGTTTTGTATTTTGGACAGAAGAGACCAGACTTTATGACACCCAGCAGATTGGAGAGATTAGTTTTTATTGGTTGGCTGGTGGCCAATGGATTGGCAAGGGACAATATCCTTCCCAGCAGCAGACAGTGACTGGGTCCTGCCGTGTTTAGTTTTTCCAGAGAGAACCTGGCAGAAGTCACTGGACCAGTCAAAGTGGAAGCAGCTCTCTCTCTGTGCTCTGCTGCCCAATGCCTATTGCTGACGGCTGAAGACTCCAGACTCTGAAATAAGTTGTCTCCCTCTCTCGAATGCTGACTGCCTAATATTTCTGAATCTACAAATAAATTTATTACAAGCTGAAAGAAGAGATAACATCCATCTGAAAGCCTAGACTGATGAAATAAGCTAACTGGAAGACGTGCATCTGAAATAATTATTGTCATCGATATTTTACACCCCTCTTTCCCCTCTTTGTTTGTCTGTGTGTGTATGTATATATAGAGGGTGAGGTGAGATATGTGGAGGGGTGGGGGGAAGAGTTAGAAATTAGATAGTAGTTAACCAGTTGTATCTGTTGCCTATTTAATTATAGTTACTGTGAAAGAAAAGTTAATTGTGTTTAAATTTCCAAACCTGGTGACTGTAGCAATTGGGCTGCTGAAGACCTCAGGTGTTTTAAAATAAAAGTTAATCTCAACTATGTTGCGACACCACAGTCAAGTGGTGCTAGAATTGACTGCACACTAGCCCAGAGTGTCATAACATATTACAATTGTTTAGCATTCTGCCTCATAGAATCATAGAATTTACAGCGCAGAAGGAGGCCATTTGGCCGATCGAGTCTGCACCGGCCCTTGGAAAGAGCACCCTACCTAAACCCATACCTCCACCCTATCCCCGTAACCCCACCAACCTTTTTTGGACACTAACGGCAATTTTAGCATAGCCAATGCACCTAACCTGCACATCTTTGGACTGTGGGAGGAAACCGGAGCACCCGGAGGAAACCCACACAAACACAGGGAGAACGTGCAGACTCCGCACAGACAGTGACCCAAGCCGGGAATCGAACTTGGGATCCTGTATCTGTGAAGCAACTGTGCTAAGCACTATGCTACCGTGCTGCCTCAAATGTTAATTAGATATCACCATTCCGTGTTGTCTCTAGATAGCACTAACAGGATATCCCCACTATTCAGCAAGCAGCTACTGGATAGTATCAGACCCTGGTCCCTGTACTTCGAATCAAAGACTGGTTATAGCACAGAACAAACCGTTCAGCCCATTAAGTCAGTGCAGGTTCTCTGCAAGAGCAATTTAGCTAGTTCCACCTTATGCTTCCCCTGTACCCTGGAATATTTTCAATCAGTTGGTTATCCAATTCCATTTCGACAAACACAATTGAATATTCCTCCACCACCCTATCAGACAGTGCATTCCAGATCGTAAACACTCACTAAATTAAAAGCTTTTCCTCATGTCATTTTTGGTTGTTTTGCCAATCACTTTACATCTGTTTCCTCTGATTTTTGACCCTTTTGCAAAGGAGAACAGCTTCTTTCTGTCTAGGTCCCTCAATTTTCAGCACCTATATCAAATCTCTCAATCTTAAGGAGGACAATACGAACTTCTCCCTTTTATCCATTTAACTGAAGCCATTCTCTAAAGCCTTCACAACCTTCCTAAAGTGTAGTGCTCAGAACTGGTCACAATCCTCCAGTTGAGGCCTAACCAATATTTTATAACGCTCCATCATAACAAACGTTCTTGCTTTTGTACACAATGCATGGGATTTTCCACGCAATTCGCCAGAAGGCGGTGGTGGCCCACCATTGGCCAATGACAGGATCTTCTGGTCTCACAGTTGTCAACGGGGTTTCCCGTTGAATGAACCCCTTGCAGCCGGAAAACCTGTGGCAGGGGTCCGCCATTGGCAGGACCGGAAGATCCCACTGGCATGGACCGCCGGAAAATTCTGATCATTGTCTTTATTTATAAAGCTCAGATTCCATATGTCTAATTAACCACTTTGTTAATTTGTCATGCCAGCTTCAACTATTTGTTCACAGTTACCCCTCGGTTTCTCTGTGCCCTTTTGGAATTGTGCCCTTTATTTTTTATTGCCTCTCCTTGTTCTATCAAAATGTATCACTTTGCAGTTCTATGACTAGATGGAGTTTCAATTCCCCTACTTATCACTATTCATCCTCAAATTTTCAAAATTTAGGTTAAATAAAACTTTGCTTCCCTGTCCAGACTTTAGAAGTAGGTTTAAAGATTTAAGCAGTTCACTTTAATTTTAAATAATTTTCTCACTTAATTACTTCCAACTCACTAGCGACCAGTTTTGAATGCCACCTAACCCAATTTCCCATCTGAAATATTCAGAATTCTCCTAATCCATCTCTTTGAGTTTATCCTGATCTCACACCCTTCATGAACTTATCTATGCAATGTACGTTGACACTTCTGTCTGAGGGAGTGCTGAATTATTGGAGGCACAATTTTTTGGGATAACTATTTAAACTGAATTTTGTCTGCCTCTTCAGGTGGACAAGCGAATTCACTGCACTATTTGGAGAGCAAAGAAATTGTGCTGGTGACCTGACCAATATTTATAACCTCAACCAACACATGTTAGCTGATTATCTATCTCATTGTTGTTTGCAGGATCATGTACAAATACATTTCCACATGTTTACAACAACTTCAAAGGTAATCAATTAGCTGCACTTTGGAATTAAGATATGAAAGTCACAGTATAAATGCCAGATTTAAAAAAAATAATCTTTCTGTCATGTGAGGGTACCTTTAAGACATGGATGTTTAAGCAATGTACCTTTACGAAAACAGTGATGTCAGAGAGTGGGTGGAGCTGAGGTCAGGTCAGCCATTTTGCAGTTTAGTTTTGCAGTTTGGTTTTGAAGTTTCAGTTTGGAAAAGTGCCTGGCTGGTTTTGCTGAGAGCAGTTTAAAAGTGCCTGGCTGTTTTGCTGTGAGCAGTTTAAAATTAGAAAGCCAGTTTGAGACAGCAGCTCGAGAAGTTCTGGTTTGCTGTGATCTGCTTGAAGGGAGAAAGCCAGGTTTGAGAAAGCAGCTTGGGTGTGTCTGTGTGTTTCCAAAGAGCTGCAGGAAGAAAGCAAGGTGCTGGAGCTGAAGTCAACCAAGCTAATATATCTCTGCCATAAAACAGAAAATATATATAGCCTTTAACCTGATGTGATACTGTATAAAGGTGTTAAGTCTCTTGGAAGTTTGAAGGAACAGTTTAAGGAGTTATTTACTGTTGCAATATTTTCTGAGTTATCTTTGAAGTAAGGGGTGAAGAGATCCAATGTTTATTTAAGATGTTAAGTTGAGTTCATGGAATAAACAGTGTTGTGTGTTTAAAAACCCACGTGTCCATAATTGTAATCCCACACCTAGGGAAAAAACCGTGTGCTAGGAAAAGCAACAAATCCATTAAAGGGAGAGGTTGGTTGAACCCCATGATACATTTTGGGGTTCTGAAAACACCTCACCCATAACACTTCCCATGCTTCCCTCTTGACTATATCCATTAATCTTCATGTTGTTGAATCAATTCCTGATTTACTATAAATTAACCTCTATCTAGCCCATTTTCATCTCCTCCTCTCCCTACTGTCTCCTGGCACTTAAAAGCCCCAGCCTTTTGGTCTATCCAATTATGCTCATTGGTCTCTCCCCAAATCCAGTGTATAATTTATTTTTCTCATTTGATCTTCTTCAATTCTCACCTTCTCACTCCACGCCAACTATAACCTGTACAATTTTACTACTTTAATGAGGCTGTTCCTGCTCGAGACGCAGATTTTACTCAATCGTACATTTTTAAAACAATATTTAATATCAGATTAAACGAATCATCGGATGGGCAAGGAAAAAACAATCCAGACAAACGTATATTCATTGTTATCATCATTTCCTCGATTTTGAGGCAACCCAGGCACGCACAGATACACCTTGGTACCAGTAGGGATGCTGCTGAACACCATCTGGGACAGTTACATTAAGGAGTGACAGGGACTGTTGCTGAAACCAAAGAGGCGGGTTCTGCAGCATCACAACAAGCGGATCTACATTTATGTAAAGGACATGAATTCTGAATACAACAAATATTAGTAAATATAGCAGTTACATTGCGGCAGCTTTGATGATGAGACGGGCAGCATCCGTTGCCAACACCAAGATGCTCACCAGCAGCATGAGCCCCCCCTCCAGCGAAGCCCCGCAAACACCTACCTTGGCCTTTCCCGTGGCTTTTACAATCGGGAGCGGAGCAGACACGTTCCCGAAGAGGAGCCCGAGTCGCCTCTCCCGGCTCCTCCCGCTCTCCCACTCCACATAATAATAACACGAAGCCGCCGCTCCTCCCACGCCACACACAGCCGCCAGCCAGAGGCCGCCCCCCGGCACCGGCCGGGATGCGAACACGCCAGCCCGTCCCAGGCAGCGAGAGCTGCTGAAAGCGGCCGCCTGCCCGTAGCTGCGGCTGAGATGCTGGAGCTTCAAGAATCTCCGCAGAGCGGCCATTGCTGCCCGTTAGTGAAGTGGCTCGAGCGAGAGCTCTCGCGAGAGCGGAGGCAGCACGAACCCCGGGGAGGGGGGGGAGGGGGTTGGCCCTGGAGATTGCGGGGAGGGGGGTTCCATGTCAACTCATTGATTTTGGGGTGGTGGGGTGGTGATGTGAGTGTCAATCTCATGACTAGGGGGCGGGGGTGTCATCCCTGAAGATTGAAGGGCGGGGGGAAGGGGCGTCAGTGTCAGCCCTATGTTTGGGGAGTAGGTGGGAGTTGAGTTCTCTGAAGAGGAAGGGGTGGAGGGAGTGTGAGTGCCAGACCTGAAGATTGGGTGTGTGTTTCATTGTCAGCCCTGTGATTGGAGAGTGAGTGGGTGGGAGTTGAGTATCAACCCTGAAGATTTGGTTTTGCGGGGGGGTTGAGTGTCTGCCCTGAAGATGGGTGGGAGTTGAGTGGCAGTCCCGAAGATTGAGTGGGGACGGTGTCAGTGTCAGCCCTGTGACTTGGGGTGGGTGGGAGGGAGTTGAGTGTCTGCCCTATGATTGGGGAATGGGTGGGTGGGAGTTGAGTGTCCTGTGATTGGGGAGTAGGTGGGTGGGAGTTGAGTGTTTGCCCTGTGATTGGGGAATGGGTGGGTGGGAGTTGAGTGTTTGCCCTGTGATTGGGGTGTGGATGGGAGGGAGTTGAGTGTTTGCCCTGTGATTGGGCTTTGGGTGAGTGGGTGGGAGATGAGTGTCATCTCTGAAGATTGGGGAGTGGGTGGTTGGAAGTTGAATATCAGTCCTGTGACTGGGGGAGGGAGTGTCAGTCCTGTGATGGGGGTCTTGACAGGCCTGTGATGGGGGATTGGGGTTGGGCTATCCTGTGCTTAAAGGGAGTGGTCTGACTTCTGCTGAGAATGGGATGATGCTGTCCTATGCTTAGAGAGGAGAAGGAGTCTGTCTGTGATTTGCATTGAGGGGTTGATCTGTCCTATGCTTAGAAAGGGGTCACTGTTCTGTACCGAGAGGAAGGACTGCCTTTTGTTATTCCCTGTATGAATGTGCAAGGATAAAGTTGGGATTTGGGCATGGCTGTCAGATCATTGAACCAACTCACTGGGGACGTTGGCATCCTGCAATAATGAATCAATCCCAATCAGAAGTCATCAGCAACCCAAATGCATTTATATACATGCTTCAACAAATCTCTCCAATTTTTCAGTAATTTCCAACTCAAAAAATAGTCTCTCCAGTTTGAAGTTGAGTTAAATGGTTTGACTTTGAATACTGACCCATAAACAGAACACCACACAATTGGACAGCTTAATTCATTTTGGTTTTAAAATATTTCACACTAACAGGGAAATAAAAGTGGGTATCATTAATAGGTTTTCAATCTTACTATTTGTTGTGAAAATTAAATTTACTCTTAACATTTGCTCTGACATCCAAACAGGTCACTGTGCTAGAATAATTCAAAATAGTTCACACTTTTAATTGTAGCTTACTTTAAATGAATATTCCTCATATAACACTGAAAAATGCTGGAATTATTTTGAGCATTTTCTGTTTATTTTAGATTTAACCTTTGGCAGTTTGGCCTCATGTATACTGTATTTGCATAATCCTACATTATTGGTTATTTTGAAAAAGGTTTCTACATAACAAGTAAATGAGGGATCATCCGATTGCTGCAGTGTTAGATTTGCCAAAGTGATTGCATCAGATCCTGAGAATGAGTTACTCCCTGAAACACAAATATTGTCTGGATCTCTGATCTTTTTTTGTTGTTTATAATGCATTTTGGAAGTATGTAATTCTAAAAGTGCACAAAAGAAGTGCATGTGATTCTTAAAGTCCCAGAATAGTGCCGCCTGTTTGGAACAACCAGCTAGAACAGGCCAGCTGCAAAAAGTCAATTGCAGTACTGCTCTGTTAGCAATAGGGCTAGGTTTCTATGGCACATGATTTATACGAGACAAGACAAGATGTTTACACACAGACAAAATATAATACCCTTTACGCTGTTTATACATGGGAATCTAATTTATTTGGTTTTTGAATTGCTCGTGATGTTGTCTCATGCTGAAGTTACCACTGTGATGAGAGAGACCTTACTGTAATGCAAATAATGGATTTTCAGTGAAATTGTCACGGATTGCAAATTTTGTTTGGTTGCAATTTTGGTGACACAAGCATTTTACACAAAAGATATGAAACAAAAAGAAACACTGGAAATTAATGGAAGAAATAAGCCAAAAGGTAAAATTGGACGAACGAGATGGTGAATGAAGCTGTTGGAAGGGGAATCAACAAATTTGAAAATTAAAGCAAAATCAAAATCCTATAATGGGGAATAATAAGCTTCTTTTCAAATCTATTCTATTCAAATCAAAGCCTGGTTGAGGAGTTAAGGTGAAAATAACCCAACAGTTGAAACTGTTAAAAGAGAGATTTTGAATCTCAAAGGAAAGGTTTAGTTGATTAGGTTCCCACAATGATAAGAAATTAAAAGAAAATAAATATGATGTTACTTAAATGATTTATAAAGATTTAGCTTAGCTCTTGAAATGCAATATTTTGTATTATTATTTTGACCATTCAAGGAGTTAAGTGAAAAGATGCCCACCATAAATCTAGTTGGGCAACACAGTAGCATAGTGATTAGCACAGTTGCTTCACAGCTCCAGGGTCCCAGGTTAGATTCCTGGCTGGGTCACTGTCTGTGCGGAGTCTGCACGTTCTCCCCGTGTCTGCGTGGGTTTCCTCCGGGCGCTCCGGTTTCCTCCCACAGTCCAAAGATGTGCGGGTTAGGTGGATTGGCCATGCTAAATTGCCCTTAGTGTCCAGAAAATGTTAAGTGGGGGTTACTGGGTTACAGGGATGGGGTAGATACGTGGGCTTCAGTAGGGTGCCGAATGGGCTCCTTCTGCACTGTAAATTCTATGATCTATGATCTAGAACAATGTTATATGACCACTTCTTATGTATTTGTTCTTCTTCTATAAATTAAGTTTATCTGGTGTTTTACACTTAAAAAGAGGACTAACAGAAACTGATATGGAGACATGAGATAATGTTGAAAGTTAAGAACAATGACATTTTAGAGTTTCTGTTAAATTTTCAGGGCATGTTACTGTATGGACAGTTGAGGGAGGCTCATGCATAAGAATATTGTAAGTAATGAAAATAAAATAATCTGAGGTAAGAAGGTTGGAAACGATTCAAAACGTAAAGAGCACTATATTATTAAAAGGCTTTCTTCTTCCTTTATTATTTCAGAGCTAATTTATTTATTTTTTAATATCCCTCAAAACACATCACTGTCTTTGAACATGCTTCTTACCAACTCCTTTTCAAATCCGCTGTGGCTCAGTGGTAAAAATTTCACATCTGAATCAAGAGATTCTGGATTCAAGTCCCACTCCAAAGACTTGAACACATAATCCAGACTGACACTCCAGTTCAATACTGAGGGAGTTCTGCATTAGTAGAAGGTGCCGTCTTTTGGATGAGGCATTAAACTGAGGCTCTAACTGTCCTCTCAGGTGGCCATAAAGGTATCCCATGACATTATTTTGAAGCTGAGCAGGGGAGTTATACTGGCAAATATTTATTCCTCAATCAACATCACTAAAATAAATTAACTGGTCATTGTCTGAATGCTATTTGAGGGAACTTGTGGTGTGTAAAATTATTTGCCACGTTTCCCATCTTATAAAATTGTATTCAAAAGTATTTCATAAAGCACTTTGAGAAACCCTGAGGTTGTGAAAGGTGCTGCACAAATGCAAGTTATTTCTTTACATCCTTTCAGTGTTGAATTGCATCCCTATCCCTTACTTTTACAACAGAAGTACCTATCATTCAATATGAGTAACATTGCAGGAGACCCATCAGTAAATAAAGTCAGACTGCAGGAAAATGCAGGTCCTTAATTGCTGCCAGACCCCAGTCTCTTCTCCCCTATCCTGCTAGATTCCAGCCTCTCCTTCTTGCTCCCAGAACCACTACCTGCCTGATCCTAAACTCAGTTCTCCAATTCAGCCAGTCCGCAAGCCAATCCCCACCCGCTGTTAGATCCAGCTCTTCCCAAGAGGTGTCAGCCCCCAATAACACTAACACTCTTCAAGTAATGTAACAGCTCAGCCTGGCTCTCTGAGTGCTCGCATGTTCCACCTTTTCAACTACTTCTCACCTTCAAGATGGTGGCGTAGCGATATTGTCATATGAACTATTTCAGTTGTTATGAGTTACTAAACTCTTCAACTCACAATAAGAAATGTGATGGATGATCTGCTAGTATTTATAAAACAAAAGTTGAGTGTATTTAATGCAGTGATACAATGTTGTTAGATTTTTAAAGTATATTTATGAGGTTTTACATTTTAACAAGCAACAAAAAAAAACCACAAAAATGATACAGCACAGCAAGCAAAAACAATAGACTCCACATACATGAATACAGAGGGGACAGGAGAACACCAGTATAACAAGTTGACACAATCAGTAGACATGACTTGATGCCTCTATAAGCCCAACCAGTGAACAGGGGGAGAAATAGGATAAGGTCATGAAAACATGGTGGGATGGTGCACATCTTCACACACAGCGATTGCTTGAAATTGCCACGAGAGTTCAGGATAAATATTTCACACCATGTTCGGCTGCGCATCAATAAATATCTCCCTCCACTCCAGCAGCGCCAAAGGCATCAATGACACACTGTAACCTTCTCTTCTCAGATACTAGACCCGACCCATGTAGAAACCAATCATGGATTCTTTATACATACTCCTAAAAAAATGGAAACATGCAACAACACGAAAACCCCAACTCTAAAATGGTGTTACATATATATATATATATGACACGATGCAACATAACCCCAATCTCAGGCCCAGCACAGAATCAACGTCATTCCATTTGTTTACACAGAGATGACCAGTAGCAACATGAATGGATTATGATCAGTGTCATCAACAGCTCCCAAGAAAACAAAAAGGAAGGAGAACTAGAACTACCAGGAGTGGATCACAGGATAACAAAGGATCAGGACCCCACCATGGTCCGTATTCCCTGGCGCATGCCCATCACCCATTAATGGAGAAGTCAGCAAGCTGCTCATTCAAACAAGAAAGAATCCCGAATATTAGGTGGCAACCGGATCAATGTACAGGACTCAGCTTAACCTTTGGGCCCTATGCACAGAAGAAGCAAAACCCAGCCTCTCAGGATGTCCCTAATAAGTGCCTTTGAGAAGGAACACCCCAGGCTCCAGGAGGCAACTGCTCAACCACAGCAGTGGGCCTAGCTTAGCCCTGCATATTCTGACACACAGGAATCAATACCTTCAGTACCACAAAGCCGACACGCTGGCCGATTCGGCATCTTACCACCCTTACCACACCCAGGGCAATGCACCAGTCCCATTCACACTATAAAAAAACAAAAAAGATTTCAGTATTCCCTGCCGGGGAGGTCGCCTCACCAAAGAGAAGAACAATTGTTAAAACACCCAATAATTGGGCATCCCTCCGATATGATAAGGGGAACCTCCCTGTACCGGAACAAGATTTATAACAGATCGCTGCTTACCCAGATAAAGAGAACAAGAAAGAAAAGAAATTCGTAAGACAAGTATGCCCGAGCTGAACTAGGAATATTAGCCATCACCCCATGCAGCACACCAACACAAGAAGGATATTAGGAGAAATGACTGCGCTGCCTCAACAGCGGCACAAACACTGCTTCCACATGGAAAATCCAACCACAATGAGAACACTCAGGAAACCACCATATAGGATCACTTGGAGAAGGGTGCCTAACTCCACCATCAAACCTGCCCCACATGAGGGAAGGGGTCCTACAATGTAGAGGCATGGCAAACAGTCTATCTTTTCAACAATCAGTCAAGGCTTGGCCAAACCCACCTTGCCTTGTGCCGTCACTCAATTCATCCTAATAGCTCTAAGGAGAAAAACAAAACTCTCCAAACTCAAGGAAAAATCAGAAGGAATCCAGTCCTCCGCATAATACATTATCTGCCTGAGCCTTCAAAGGAGACAAGCTCAGATTCTTAGATTCAATATAACAAAAAAACAAATACAGACCTGATTCGGTTAGCTCTAACTGGGGGTGGGGGGGGGGGGAGGGGGGTCTATCCCCAATCTCAGTGAGGACTTAACTAATCCTACCACCCAAGTCCACACCAACCAACCCCACCCATCACCCTGAAAAGACTTCCCTCATCTTCATAATAAATAAGTTAAGAGGAGTCCAAAAAGGACTCCCTTCCCATTACCACAAGGATCCCAGAAGGAAAAAATAGTAAAAACTTGGAAATACGAATACTGGTACAAACTCTTTTTTTCCTTGTGAGGTGAGTGATAGTGGGAGGAGTTTCAGTTCCGGGGGTTGTGGGGGGGGGGGGGGGGGGGTTATAGTGCAGGTAGAGGGTTTTGTAGCAAGGGTTGTGGGTGGCTCTCAGTGCACCTTCCTCTCCCCCCACCCCAGGAGCTGGGAATCAAATATCCCAGGGTTTGCTTGTCATGCATGTTGCATGGTGAGCCCCCAGCAGGCAATAGGTTAATACTAGTGGCGGTGAGGTGAGGCCCTTTAAAGTGGCCAACTAAAGGCCCCAATTTGTGGTGGGGCGGGAAGTCTGTCCATGGGTCTTCCTGTCATGAGTTTAATCAGGGTGGAGGTGGAAAGGTGACAGGATCATCATCCACCACCTTCCACCTGATTAACTGTTTCCACCACCACAGGGAAGGCCACAGGTTTGCACCCTATCTTTTCCTACTGCTCCTACCTGACAAAAACTGTCTGACTCCAGCAACTGTAGAGGCAGGCTGCTCAAATCCCTACTCTGACTGTTGAGCTACATTTGGCTAATGGCATCTGGGTTTTTGAGTGATTAAGGTCCTTGTCAAAGTCTACTCCAGATGAACGTGTGCAAGGGCAGAAAGGCCCACTGGGAGCACGTTCGGTACTAACCAAAGTCAGGTGCAGGAATGTGGGCAACAGGTAAGAAATGAAAGAACTTTGAGTGGAGTTTCCTTTTCCATGTTCCCTTTTAATATCCATCTATGTGGCTGGATGCACTTCACTGCTACCACTTTGCTGACAGTAGTTTGGAACAGACCATTATAGCAGAGTGAAACCAAGACTAAGTTGTCTGATATCCTATTTAACATGACAGTCATGTTGGCATGTTTGCTTGCTGTGGACATTAGTGAACCTTCAGGGAAGGAAATCTGCCACCCTCACCTGGTCTGACCGACAGAACCACAGCAATGTGGTTGACTCTTAAATACCTTCCACAATGGTCAGTTCAAGGGTAATTAGTGATGAGAAATAAATGATTGCCCAGCCAGCAACACCCACATCCCATGAATGAATAAAAAATTTAAAATTGTCCAGAAGCGCAATATTTCTCTGGACAATTGCACTGTGTGGGAGCCATCCGACAAAGCAACTTAAATCGCTAGCTTTGGATGATTCTGCCAGTGTTACATTAATAGTTACTCCGAAAACGTTAGAAGATATAAAAGCACTTCTAGCTTCAGTGTGACTATTATATTTATTTATTTATTTTTTAAAATATGTTTATTCAAGTTTTGCAACAAAATTTTTGACAAACCCCCCCCCCCCCCCCCCCCCAATAACAGAAGATAAAAGAAACGCAAACACAACAATTAAACATTGTACATTGTACAAAACATTTATATTGGGTTTCCCCATGTACAATAGCACCCCCCATATGACATTTAAAGGTACCCCCACTCCCCCCCAACAGATACCCCCCCCACCCTAGGGTTGCTGCTGCTGCTGACCTCCTTCTATCGCTCCGCGAGACAGTCTAGGAACGGTTGCCACCGCCTGAAGAACCCCTGCACAGACCCTCGTAAGGCAAACGTTATCCTCTCCAGCTTAATGAACTCTGCCATGTCATTTATCCAGGCTTCCACACTGGGGGGCTTCGCGTCCTTCCATAATAACAAGATCCTCCACCGGGCTACCAGGGACGCAAAGGCCAGGATACTGGCCTCTTTCGCCTCCTGCACACCCGGCTCATCCGTTACCCCAAATAATGCCAACCCCCAACTCGGCTTGTCCTGAACTTTCACCACCTTGGACATAGTCCTCGCAAGACCCCTCCAAAACCCCTCCAGTGCCGGGCACGGCCAGAACATGTGGACGTGATTTGCCGGACTCCCCGAGCACCTCCCACACCTGTCCTCCACCCCAAAGAACCTACTCATCCTCGCCCCTGTCATATGCGCTCTGTGAACAACCTTGAATTGTATTAGGCTGAGCCTGGCGCAAGAGGAGGAAGAATTAACCCTACTCAGGGCATCAGCCCACAGACCCTCATCTATCTCCTCCCCAAGCTCCTCCTCCCACTTGCCCTTTAGCTCCTCTACCGCGGCCTCCTCCTCTTCTTTCAGCTCCTGGTAGATCGCCGAGACCCTGCCCTCTCCAACCCATACACCCAAAATCACCCTGTCCTGGGTCCCCTGTGCCGGGAGCAGCGGGAATTCCCTCACCTGCCTTCTCACAAACGGCCTCACTTGCATATACCTAAAAGCATTCCCCGGGGGTAACCCAAACTTCTCCTCCAGCGCCCCTAGGCTCGCAAACGTCCCATCTATTCTCCTAATCCCTGCCCGATGCCAGCTCTGAAATCCCCTATCCATCCTTCCCGGGACGAACCGATGATTCTCCCTAATCGGGGACCCAACTGAGGCTCCCACCTTGCCCCTGTTTCGCCTCCACTGCCCCCAGATCTTCAGCGTTGCCGCCACCACCGGGCTTGTGGTGTACCTTGTCGGCGAGAGCGGCAGTGGTGCCGTCACCAGCGCCCTCAGGCTCGTGCCCACACAGGACGCCATCTCCAACCTCTTCCACACCGCCCCCGCTCTCTCCATTACCCACTTACGGATCATCGCCACATTGGCTGCCCAATAGTATCCGCACAAATTCGGCAGAGCCAGCACCGACCCCCCTGTCCCTACCCCGCTCCAGAAACACCCTCTTTACTCTCGGGATCTTATTTGCCCACAAGAAACCCATGATGCTCCTGCTTACCCGTTTGAAAAAGGCCTTGGGAATCATAATGGGAAGGCACTGGAACACAAATAGAAACCTCGGGAGGACCACCATTTTAACCGACTGCACCCTGCCCGCCAGCGAGAGTGGCAGCATATCCCATCTTTTAAAATCCTCCTCCATTAGCTCCACCAACCGCGTCAAATTGAGTTTGTGCAGGGCCCCCCCAACTCACAGCCACCTGGATCCCTAAGTACCGAAACCTCCTTTCCGCCCTTTTCAGCGGCAGGTCGTCTATCCCCCTGCTCTGGTCCCCTGGATGCACCACAAAGAGCTCACTTTTCCCTACATTCAACTTATACCCCGAGAAGCATGACCTCCGCCATCCCCTCCACTGGGTCTGCCACATACAGCAACAGGGCGTCCGCATATAGCGACACCCGATGTTCCTCCCCCCCACGGACCAGTCCCCTCCATTTCCTGGACTCCCTTAGTGCCATGGCCAAGGGCTCAATTGCCAGTGCAAACAGCAAGGGGGACAGGGGACACCCCTGCCTCGTCCCTCGGTACAGCCGAAAGTACTCCGACCTCCGCCGATTCGTAGCCAGGCTTGCCACCGGGGCTCTATACAACAATCTGACCCAGCCGATAAACCCCTCCCCGAACCTAAACCTCCGCAACACTTCCCAAAGATACTCCCACTCCACCCGGTCGAAAACCTTCTCCGAGTCCATAGCTGCCACTACCTCCGCTTCTCCCTCCACCGAGGGCATCATAATCACGTTGAGGAGCCTCCGCTGCCCTTTACGAACCCCGTCTGGTCCTCATGAATTACCCCCGGGACACAGTCCTCGATTCCCGTAGCCAGCACTTTTGCCAGCAACTTAGCATCCCCATTAAGGAGCGAGATCGGTCTATACGGCCCACAGTGCAGTGGGTCCTTGTCCCGCTTCAGGATCAGAGAGATCAACGCCCCGGACATTGTCGGGAGCAAGGTCCCCCCCTCCCTAGCCTTATTAAAAGTCCTCACTAGCAACGGGCCTAGCAGATCCGCGTACTTCCTATAAAACGCGACCGGGAACCCGTCCGGCCCCGGGGCCTTCCCCGCCTGCATGTGCCCCAATCCTTTAACCAGCTCCTCCAGCCCTATTGGCGCCCCTAAACCAGCCACCTCCTGCTCCTCCACCCTCGGGAACCTCAGCTGATCCAAGAATCGTCGCATCCCTTCCTTCCCCGCTGGGGGCTCCGATCTGTACAAATCCCCATAAAAGTCCCTAAATACCTCATTTATTCTCACCGCACTCCGCACTGTATTCCCCCCTCTATCCTTAATTCCACCTATCTCCCTTGCTGCCTCCCTCTTACGAAGCTGGTGTGACAGCATCCGACTCACCTTCTCCCCATACTCATACATCGCCCACTGCGCTTTCCTCCAATGTGCCTCTGCTTTCCCTGTGGTCAACAGGTCGAACTCCGTCTGGAGATTCCATCGCTCCCTGAGTAGCCCGTCCTCGGGGGCCTCTGCATATCTCCTATCCACCCTTAAAATCTCCCCCACCAACCTCTCCCTCTCCCTCCCCTCTCTCTTCTTCCTATGGGCCCTAATGGAGATTAGCTCTCCCCTGACGTTCAGCGCCTCCCAGACTACCCCCACCTGCACCTCCCCGTTGTCGTTGGCCTCCAAATATCTTTCAATGCACCCCCGCACCCGCCCACACACCTCCTCATCCGCCAACAGTCCAACATCCAGGCGCCACAACGGGCGTTGGTCCCTCTCCTCCCCCAACTCCAGCTCCACCCAGTGCGGGGCGTGGTCTGAGATGGCTAAGGCCGAGTACTCCATTCCCTCCACTTTCGGGATTAGCGCCCTGCTCAAAACAAAAATGTCTATCCGGGAGTAGGCTCTATGGAAGTGGGAAAAGAATGAAAATTCCCTGGCCTGGGGCCTGACAAACCTCCATGGGTCCACTCCTCCCATCTGGTCCATAAATCCCCTAAGCGCCTTGGCTGCAGCCGGCCTCTTACCCGTCCTGGACCTAGAGTGATCCAATGCTGGGTCCAGCACCGTGTTGAAATCCCCCCCCATTATCAAGCGTCCTACCTCCAGGTCCGGAATCCGACCCAGCATGCGCTTCATAAATCCGGCATCATCCCAATAATATACATTTACCAGTACCACCCGCACCCCCTGCAGCCTACCGCTCACCTCACATATCGACCTCCACTATCCACTACAATATTCATTGCCTCAAACGACACCCGCTTCGCCACTAGTATTGCAACCCCTCTGTTCTTCGCATCCAGTCCCGAATGGAACACCTGTCCTACCCATCCCTTTCTCAGCCTAACCTGATCTGCCACCTTCAAATGAGTCTCCTGAAGCATTAAAAAAAAAGTTTTAATAACCACGTCTGCCTTCAGTCCCTTTAAGGTGCGTGAACACTCGGGCCCTCTTGAACGGCCCGTTCAGGCCCCTCACATTCCAAGTTATCAGCCGGATTGGGGGGCTGCTCGCCACCCCCCCCCCCCCCCCCCGCCCCCGCCCCCCGCTGACTAGCCATCTCCCATCTCCTTTTCTAGGCCAGTCACATGCCCGCGCCCCCCGCACCCTCCAGTCCCCCAGACGGCGGATCCCCGCCCCGACCACCTCTCCTACTTCCAGCTCCCCTTTGGCCAATGCAGCAGCAACCCTATCCCCCCCTTTACCCCCTCCCCCCGCTAGATCCACATCTAGCCCGTTTGCTCCCCCCATAACACTCCCTTAAGTCAGCTGACTCCTGCTGACCCCGGCCTCTCCCGCCATTCCATCGACCCCCTCCAGTGTGAGAATCCCCCCTCCCCCTCTCTGGCAATCAGTGTGTGCCCCCCCCCCCCCCCCCCGGCCCCCACTCCCGTCCTTCTCTAGTGCAGGAAAAAGCCCGCGCTTTCCTGAGCCGGCCCCACCCCTCTGGCGCAGTCCCTTTTGCGGCCTTACCCCAATTCCCCTCTCCGGGCCTCCATTTCCCCTCTTCCCTCGTGGGGGTCTGCCCCTCCAGCACCGACGCACACACTCTCCCACAGTCTCCCCATCAAGTCCCTTCACCCATCCCCACCCAGCACCCTAACAAAAAGAACATTCCCCAAACGTAGCAAACACAGCAAACATCCCCCCACAACAAACCCTCAATCTGCGTCCAACTTTTCAGTCCGTATGAAGCTCCATGCCTCATCAGGCGTTTCAAAATAGTGGTGTCGATCCTGGAACGTGACCCACAGTCGCGCTGGCTGCAGCATACCGAACTTCACCCCCTTTCGATGGAGCACCGCCTTGGCCCGATTAAAACCAGCTCTTTTCTTAGCCACCTCTGCACTCCAGTCCTGGTAGATTCGGATCTCCGTATTCTCCCACCTACTGCTCCGCTCTTTCTTGGCCCATTTCAGGACACACTCTCTGTCCAGAAAGCAGTGAAACCTCACCACCACAGCCCTTGGCGGCTGGTTGGCCTTGGGTCTCCTTGCCAGGACCCGATGAGCCCCAACTAGCTCCAGAGGCCTCGGGAAGGCTCCCGCGCCCATCAGCGAATTGAGCATCATGCTCACATATGCCCCAACATCGGGCCCCTCCACTCCCTCAGGGAGACCCAGAATCCGAAGATTCTTCCTCCTCGACCTATTCTCCAGGTCCTCAAATCTTTCCGCCCACCTCTTGTGCAGCGCCTTGTGTGCCTCCACCTTCACTGCCAGGCCCAATATCTCATCCTCGTTCTCCGAGGCCTTTTGCCGCACCTCTCGAATCGCCGCCCCTTGGGCCTTCTGGGTCTCCACTAGCTTCTCAATTGCCGCCTTCATTGGCGCCAGCATTTCGGTCTTCAGCTCCTCAAAGCATCGTCTAAGAAACCCCTACTGCTCCTGTGACCACTACGCCCATGCTGCTTGGTCTCCACCCGCCGCCATCTTGTTTTCCTCCCTCTCACTTTTTGCTGCTCCAAGATCACTTTTTTCACCGCTCCACTCCTGGTCCAATCCATATACTGCCGGGGGGGGACCTTGCTGTCACCTTCCCACACTGGAAGCCGTCGAACAATTGCTGTTGGGGCTCCTCTAGAGAGCCCAAAAGTCCGTTCTCGGTGGGAGCTGCCGAACGTGCGACCTACCTAGGCATAGCCACAACCGGAAGTCGTCCAGTGTGACTATTTTAAGGACCAGACCAGCCCCAGTACAGGAGATCCGCCACACTCCCACAATTACAGCATAAGCTCTTACCTGGGAACTTCAGATAGGGAATTCTTTTGGGGTAATCCCCAAATCCAACACCGAAGAACCAGGAAATTATGGGCCACTGTTTCAGTCTCAACTGGAGTGCCATGTCCAGTTCTGGGCATCACACTTTTGGAAGAGCATGAAGGCACTCGAGAGGGTGCAGAAAAGGTTCACAGAAACATTTGCAAAGGTGAGGAACTTTACATGCATAGATTAAGAAGTTGGAGCTGTTCTCTTTGGAGAAGAGAAAATTCTGAGAAGATTTGATAGAGGTGTTCAAAATCAAGAGGGGTCTGGACAGGGTAGATGGGAGGAGGTTTTTCCATTGGTGGAAGTATCGTGAACCAAGGGCACAGATGTAAGGTGAATGGTAAAATATACTAAGGCAACATAGGAAAACCTTTTTAACACAGCATGTGGTTAGGATCTGGTAATGTAACGCTTGAGAGTGTGGTGGAAGCAGATTCAATAAAGCCCTTCAAAAGAGAATTGGGCAATTATCTGGAAAAAAGTGCAACACTACAGGGAAAAGGTGGGGCAGAGGGATGGAATGAATTGCCCTTGCAGAGAGCTGACACAAACATGACAAGCTGAATGGATTCCTTCTGTTCTGTAATCATTCTATATTAACATTTAAAATCAAATAAAAATTAATACAGGCTGCTAACAATAAAGATTGTTGATTTAATTAAATTAAAATATGATATAAGGAGATGGAGGCAGAAATATGTAAGTAAATGCGTAAAATGGCTAAAATACATAGAATAACCACGGGAGATTTTAGGGAAACCAAACTCTGAGATAAAGATTGAGAAGGATGTAAGACAAAGAACAAAGTAATAAATTGGGGGATTAAGGGTGATTTTGAGGAGATTAGAATGGAATTACTGTCAGAAAAATCAAAAGGGAAAAAAATTACTGACAGAAGTAATTGATCAGCTGTGGGAAGTATTTAAGCTAGTAATCAGTGGAGTCCAGGAGAAATTTATCCCACTAAAAAGCAAGAAAAACAAATCAGTAATGACATATCATGGACGAATAAGGAAATAGGAACAAATTGAAACTAAAGTAAAAGGTATAGACACCAAAGGAAAGGATGACAGATGGAATGCGAAAAGGTTAGGAAACAAATTTTAAAAATAGAAAGGCAATGAGAAACTACAAAGTTGTTAACAAGGAATATAAAAGGATACAGTAAAGCATTCTGCAGGCAAAAAAGCAGAAGAAAATTAGAATAGGATAGGACAACTAAAAGATGCATGACAAATTCAATGATAATACCAGCAAAATGTCAGAAATATTGAATAATTACTTTACCTTGATATTTACCAGAGAGACTAATGTTCTACACATAACACTAGAAAAATTGTCAAAAAATACTGAAGGTATTTAAGATAGAAGAGGATGAGACAATTAATAAACTAATCAAACATAGAGATGATAAAACCTCTGGTTCAGGTGAATTGCTCTCTGTACGTTAAAAGCAATTCAGGACGAGGTAGTAGACATTGGGTCGTTTCTCCGGGACAACTAACCAGAGGCAGGAGTTGCAATAGCTTACTAAATCGGGCGCGAGGGCAAAAATGTGATTCTCAAGGGCGTCAAACCCATTGCAAGTCTCCCAGCCCACCCCACTGGCCCTGATGAGGTACCCACCAGTCCCGAAGAGGCTCTCACCCAGAGCAGGCATGAGCATGTTAATAGCCATTCGAATTTATCTACATGTAAGTATCAGGCAGGATGTCTGATTCACCAGCCTCCTTGGATGCCTCAGTTCCCCCACCCCCCCTCCCCAGCTGGGAGTCATGCTGGCGTGAATAGGTGCAAGTCCTGACAAGCGGGGACCTGGCATCTTGCATCCCAAAAGGTTGCAAGGGGGTCAGTGCTCTCAGAACACTTGTCTCCAGGGTGCCGTGGGGTGGTGGGGATTATGGGGGCTTGGGCTGGACTAGAGGAACTCAGATCAGGGGTCCTTCCTAGGGTAGGTGTTGTTTGGCTGGTCTTCCCATCTGTAGCCTTGAAAATTATTAAAGTTTCAGCATGTCAAGTTTCAGTTTAAAGTCTTCCCTCTGGTGTGCTGGAATCTACCAGTATGTCAATATCAATGATCTGTAAGAAGAATGTGAAAGTGTTCTTTCTGTAGCGTTAGAACCTTTAAACTCTCTCCCAGCATGTCACTATCAAGTTGCTGTAAAAAGGTTAAAGTCTTCCCTTTAATGTTGTGAAAACCTTTGAAGTATTTTATCACAGTGAATTTCATTGCCCTTTAACTTTTTTGAGCCTCTGAGCATGCTTAGAAGTCTAGAAACTTAGAATTTTGTTTATAATCAATTACACAGTCCATTGGCTTTGACAAACCTCCTGATTGACAAATCGAGGTAATTTCAAAAGAAAGTATCCGTTGTTTATTCATATAGCTCGACATGGCCATTAACTCTACAGTGCTTCCTATTTTGAGCAGGTATTCTTTCTAAACTCAGTTTTTAAAATAACATGCTGGGCAGGATTTTCCATCCTACCGCACCAGGGGCTGGATTCTCCGATTTTGAGGCTATGTCCCCATGCCGGCATGGGAATGGTGGCAGTTTACGACAGGAAAAATGGCGTAAAACGGCCACCAATCCTCCGTTTGACTGGGGGCTAGCATCAAGGCAGCGTAGAGCACCCGACTCTAGCTGCCTGTTATAACCTGCCTGCTTACCACTGGACTAATGGCAATCCCACAATCCTTTGGGAGTATGAGTTTCCCCAATGAGGGGGAGGAGAAATCATTAGCAGATTCCCTGCATAAATAAAGCTGGTCAGTTTGGAACCAGCTAGAGAGGAGTGAGCAGCAAGGAGTTGCTGCTGCTGCTGCTGTGGTATATATATGTTATTGTCAATAAATGTTATTTCTTTCTATCATTCAACTCGTGCTGGATTCTTCGTGGCCCTCACAAAACTGGTGACGAGGGTTAAAGTGGATAGGTGTCTACGCTGCTGAAGCCATCTCCCTGGATTTTTGTTGGATACAGGTTGGAAGTTGTTTTTCTGTTACACCATGCCTCTGTATGGACGTTTGGATGTTTTTGATGCTGCGCTGGAAAGTTGGAACCAGTACGCACAACGGATGTGTTACTATTTCCAGGCAAACAACATCACCGAAAACGAGCGCCAGGTGGTCATTTTGCTCTCCGCCTGCGGCCCGCGTACGTTTGGGGTGATTAGGAACCTTACGTACTCAGCTGCGCCGGACACCAAGGCGTTTGATGAACTTGTGAACTTAGTGGGGCAACATTTTAACCCAACCCCATCCACGATAGACCAGCGTTACCGGTTTAATGCCGCTGAGAGGACCCCAGGAGAATTCTTTGCAGAGTTTCTATCCAGGCTATGCAGGATTGTGGAGTACTGTGACTATGGTGAGACCTTGTAAAAAATGTTACGCGACCGTTTGGTTTGCGGTGTTAACAATGCGGCCACCCAGAGAAAGTTGTTAACTGAGCCAACATTGACATTTCAACAGTCCATTCAAATAGTATTGTCCCGAGAGAGCGCAGAACAGGGAGTGCAGAAGCTACAAGGAATGGAGGTGCATGCCTTGAGGCGCAACCCCTTCTGTCGAAAAGTGTCTCCGCACACCCCTGCAGTATGTTGAGCGAGGCGATATCCCGATCGACGGCAGTGGCCGTCGGACATTCCTCCCCGAAGGGAGCGTTCTCCGGAACCAATGGACGAGGAGCCATGTCCGTGTCGGACTTGTGGGTGCCGACCTGTTGCGGACACCAGTCCTGGGGGCGCCAGAGGCGCCAATGTTCTGACAGAAACTGGGGCCAGCCCAGGGGCAGTACCTACAATTTGGATGAACCTGCGGCGACTACTCCCGAGGACGTGGAGACGGAGGACGACTACCTGCAGCTGCATTGTGTGGCAGCTCCCCGTGTGGCCCCCATTAAGGTGACAGTATGGGTCAATGGTCACCCGCTGGAGATGGAGTTGGACACTGGCGCAGCGCTCTCCGTGATCGCCGAGAGGACATTCGACCGCATCAAGCGGGGTAGACAGACACTTGAATTAACTGACATACAGGCCAGGTTGGCCACCGACACGGGGGAACCATTGGACATTGCAGGAACTATGATGACCCCTGTTGTTTATGGACACCTGCAGGGGCGTTTCCCACTTATCGTGGTGTGCGGCCACGGGCCCAGCCTGTTGGGTCAGGACTGGTTGTGCCATTTGCGGCTGCAGTGGCAGCACATCCTCCAAACAGGTTCTGGAGAGTTGACTGAGGTGCTAGGACGGTACCCAGATGTATTCCAGCCCGGTTTGGGAAAAATAAAAGGGGCCGTAACCGTATCCAAGTCGAACCAGGAGCCACGCAGCGCTATTTCCGGGCGCGCCCGGTGCCTTACACCTTGATCGAGAAGGTAGAAGGGGAGCTCTCTCGTTTGGAGACCTTGGGTATCAGCAGGCCTGTCCATTTCGCTGACTGGGCAGCACCAATTGTACCTGTAATGAAGCCAGATGCCACAGTTCGCTTATAAACTTACAGTGAATACGCTTCCCGGCTCGACCGATATCCAATGCCTCGCATAGAGGATCTCTACGCGGAGCTTGCAGGCGGGCTCTCGTTCACAAAATTAGATGTGAGTCACGCCTACCTACAGTTGGAGCTGGACCCTGCCTCCCGGCCATATGTAACTATCAATACACACCGAGGGCTGTATGAATATACATGGTTACCCTTTGGGGTATCCTCTGCCTGCGCTATTTTTCAATGCGCATGGAGGGCATCTTGAGAGGTTTACCGCGTATCGCTGTATACTTAGACGACGTTTTGATTACAGGGACGTCGGAGCAGGAACATTTGGAATATTTGGAGGCTGTCCTTAGACAATTTTCAGAGGCTGGAGTCCGTTTACATCGCACAAAGTGCGTCTATCAGGTGAAGGAAGTAGTCTATCTGGGTTATCGGGTGGACCGCGAAGGTTTGCACCCCGTCGCAGAGAAGGTGCGCACAATTCAACAGGCCGCCACCCCGACTGACACTTCACATCTTCGTTCTTTTCTCGGCCTCGAAAACAATTCTGGGAAGTTCCTCCCCAATCTGGCAACTACACTGGCTCCATTGCACCTTCTGCTAAAGAAGAATCACACCTGGGTTTGGGGTCAGGTGCAAGAAACCACTTTCCGGCGGGTAAAACAACAATTGTCGGCGTCTGGGTTACTAACCCACTATGATCCTGGAAAGCCTTTGCTCATCACGTGTGATGCATCCCCGTATGGTATTGGGGCCGTCCTGTCCCACAAGGTGGAGAACGGTGCCGAGCGGCCGATAGCCTTCGCCTCCCGCACATTGACTGCAGCGGAAAAGAAGTACGCGCAGATCGAGAAGGAGGGCTTTGCGGTGAAACGCTTCCACCAGTATGTGTATGGCCGCGACTTCGCTATCGTGACTGATCATAAGCCTCTGCTGGGACTTTTCCGAGAGGATAAGCCAATACCGCCCATTGCTTCCGCACGGATCCAGCGCTGGTCTTTGTTGCTCGCCTTCTCTGGAGCACAAACCAGGAACCCAGAGAGCGAATGCCGAGCACTGAGCCGATTGCCTTTATCGACCGGCCCCATGTCGACCCCCACAACTGGTGAGGTGGTTGCAACCCTAAATTTTATGGACTCCTTGCCTGTCACGGCATCACAGATCCGTGATTGGACCCAGACGGAGCCAGTCCTGTCAAAGGTTTGGCACATAGTCCTGTATGGTGGGCAGCATAGACAGCTCCCAGGCGAGTTGCGGGCATTTTCCTCCAAGCTGTCAGAATTTAGCGTGGAAGACGGTATCCTCTTGTGGGGGACGCGTGTGATTGTCCCGGAAAAAGGACAGGAGCTGATACTAAGGGACTTGCACAATGGGCATCCGGGTGTGACCAAAATGAAAATGTTGGCCCGGAGTTATGTCTGGTGGCCAGGCCTCGACACCGACTTTGATAAGGTGGCCCAAAACTGCTCCATTTGCCAGGAGCATCAGAAGCTTCCGCCGGCCGCATCCCTACATCACTGGGAATGGCCAGGGCGGCCTTCGGCGTGCTTGCATCCGGATTTTGCAGGCCCTTTTCAAGGATCCATGTTCCTTCTATTAATTGATGCCGATTCTAAATGGTTAGAGGTGCATAAGATGGTAGGCACAACGTCTTGCGCAACAATCGAGAAGATGCGTTTGTCTTTCAGTACGCATGGCCTACCCGAGGTGCTGGTCACGGACAACGGCACTCCGTTCACAAGTGAGGAGTTTGCGAGGTTCATGAAGATGAACAGCAGATGCCATATCCGCACCGTTCCATACCACCCGGCTTCCAATGGGTTGACGGAGTGCGCAGTGCAGACATTCAAACGAGGCCTAAAGAAGCAGTCTTCCGGGTCTATGGACATGAGACTGGCTCGTTTTTTGTTTTCATATAGGACCACTCCACATGCGCTGACTGGGGTAGCTCCCATGGGACTCCTATTGGGCCGGAGACTTCGCACCCTCCTTAGCATGGTTTACCCGGACATTGGCGCAAAAGTACGCCGCACTCAAGAACGGCAGGGACATGTTTTTTCTCGGCATCGGCCGATTCGGCAGCTTGCACCCAGTGACCCAGTGTTCGTTCGAAATTTTGCTGGTGGTGCCCAGTGGGTCCCTGATGTTACCTTTTGCCGAACGGGCCCTATCTCTTACCAGGTGCAAGCCCAGGGTCATCTCCAGCACAAGCATGTAGACCACGTTCGGTCCAGAAGACCACCTCTTCCAAAGATTCCCCGCCGCCGGAGCTCATTTCTACAGCCGCAGAGACCAGACACAGTGGAGGATCATCTTCACGATCTTCCTCTGGTGCCGCACTCAAAGCCTGCGCAGGTCGTTGCAGAAACGCGTGGAGATAGAGACGCTGACATGACGGAGGCAGTGGAGATGGAGACACAGGAGATGGAGACACAGGACGCCTCAGAGGGGAGTCCTCAGGCCCACGGGCCGTGGATGTACAACTGTTACGCCGTTCATCACGGAAGCGCCGTTCTCTAACTCGTTACACACCGCCCGATCCAGCGCCTCATGCAAATGGTGACCGGCCTGCAGCAAAACTAGTCTGACACCCTCCTTCGCCAGGGTCTTCGGTGGATTCCTTGGACTTTGGGAGGGAGGGATATTATAACCTGCCTGCTTACCACTGGCTGGGGACTAATGGCAATCCCACAATCCTTTGGGAGGGTGAGCTTCCCCAATGAGGGGGGCGGAGAAATCATTAGCAGATTCCCTGCATAAATAAAGCTGGCAAGTTTGGAACCAGCTAGTGAGGAGTGAGCAGCAAGGGAGTTGCTGCTGTTGTGTGTATATATGTTATTGTAAATAAATGTTATTTCTTTCTATCCTTCTACTCGTGCTGGATTCTTCGTGACCCTCACAAAACTGCCAATATGGCCCGGAGAATTTTCGTGTTCGTGGCCTCGCATGTGCACGGCGGCCGTGCAACATGGCTGCGGCTGCTCGCTGACCCAGCCTGAAAAATAGTGTCCCCCCCCTTTGGCCAGCTCGCATGCCCCTGACCAACCCCTCAACAGTGCCCCCAACCCCTGGCAAAGTTCCCCTGGTTGCGGATTGGCCCTCCACCGACTGTGGCGGCGCTGGACGGAGTCCGCAGCTGACATGCCGACTTCCCGACAGATGAGGCCACACGTAACCAATGCCATCAGGAACTCGGCAGGTCAGGCGCGGAGAATTGGGGGATGGACCTCAGGCAATGTCCTGAGGCCGTCGATACAGCGCACGGTGCACTCTCCGAGTATGCCGCTTTGGAGGGGGTGGAGCATCGTAAAAACGGCAGTGCCCCGATTCGGTTGTTGAACGGAATTCTCCGGCCGATCGCCGAATGCGGTTTTGGCGTCGGCGACCGGAGAACTCCGCCCCAGTTTACTGGTGCAGTGCGCCCCCGCCAGTGGCGGGATTCTCCCTCTCTCCAGCTGGGAAATGAGGTTTCCCATCATGGGCAGCCCAACGCCGTCGGGAAATCCCCGAGCGTGGGTGCACTGCCGGCGTAACGGAGAATCCCTACAGCAGAGAATCCAGCTCACTGTCTCTTTGGTCTGAAGAGCTTCTGAGAAAGACCAGTGGGGGGCAGCACTCAGACAGAGCACCTGGTGAGACCACTGTGGTTAGAAAGAACACCTGCTCAAAAGAAGAAGCACTTCAGAATTAAGTAGTTACTCATGCATGCACCATTACATAACCTTTACATGAGTTGTTATATCACCTCAAGGTGCTGGTACTTTGCATAGATTGTCGATTTTTATATTAACTGCTGATTCTTTTGCTACAATTTGGAGTTATTCCCTTCAAATTTACACTTGTAATATCAAAGTTTGCAAATGCCATATGCTTTGTCTTTCTGTAGTCACTGTTGTTTTCTTTGCCAGTATGTCACCCCAGTCTGACACCAACATAATGTCGTAACAAGAAATGAAAAAAAACTTTCCATGTATTATACATAATAATTGTTAGAAAACAAACATTGACATATACTTTACGGAGGCCTCGGGTTCTTTTTTTCATGCAAAATGACCTGGTGGCCTGTAAAGTTCTGCATCATCATTGGATGATTCTGCCAATGCCCAGGCTGCAATATCTAAAAACATTGACCTTAATCAATCTCGTTCAGTGTCTTCAAAATGCCGTTCCTCTAATATAACAATTCATGACAGGTAATAGCAGGCAGGATCCAGTGATTAGGTTACGTGAGGTTACTGGTATGACAACGAAGAACACAAATGAAACATGAGATTTACTGATGACTGCATCTTGCATTGAGATCAGCAACAGAAGAGTTTCTGCGAATGTGTGCTCACTCCATCAGCTGACCCATTTGATTTGATTTGAATACAGCCTAGTGATTTAGAAAGGCACTTAACCAACATCTTGGACGGAGGGGTTTGCCCACTGCTTCCCCCTATCTTAATTTTATTCCATGCCTATGCACACTTTGGCATGCAAGCAAACTCGGGATTGCGTACCCTCCGAAATTAATCAGCTTGTTCATTATTTCACTTAAGATCGATCTGGTACGAAATGTTATTTCTAGATAATCAAGTCTGGGCAATCGGTCTAGAAATCTACTTGTAATTATTAAACCTGCAACTGTATTTGTCAGCGTATATCATGTGTCGTAATTGGTATGCCAAAACACAAATTGGCACAAGACTCTAGAAATAGAATAACGCCTAGGAATGATTGAAGACGATTTGAAGGAGTCTAAGCAATCAACGAAATGACTGCCTTGTCATCATTCGCTTGGTAAACATCATTTTCGATGTAATCAAGCAATTTTCACATTTAGTACGGAAAATGTTCAAGGTGGCACCCAATTTCGAGGATAAACATTGATCAATTATGTTGCATGATACATTAATCTGTGGATTACATTGTATCTACACCAAAAACAGCGCTCTGCCTGAGTGATGCGTTACATTGAAGAGTACAATCGTTTCCGGGTGGAAGAACCGCACCGCCAACTATTGCGTCTTCATCTTCAAGTAGTCATAAAATCTGCTTTGAGAAGGTAATGTTTGAATATGGGATTTTTCCAAACTTTGATCTGCTCGCTTTGATTTCACACTACAATCAAACAGAAATTTCAAAGAGCTGATCAGTGGAAGTGTTAACATTTCAGTTATTATGTTGACACAGACATGCTTTGAGATTGCAATTATCGCGGTTAGCGAGTCCCATCACATGACATCATAGTTTACAAAGTGCAATAATACAACAGACACCTGTTATGAGGTCGTTGATACTCGTTTTGTGTAATTCATCATTACTGTTTAAGACAAAAATACAATTAAATTGGAAATCTCTCCATTGCTGGAGCATCGCCAGTTTGATGCGTACGCACACGCACCCTTTAAAGTAGCTTTTGGCATCTGCCCTCATGCTGTGTGGAAGAATTGTTCTTGACAAGAGAGTTAATTGAAGCAATGGAGTTATTTATCTCGTTTATATATATATATATGACCAAGGTGACCGCCGGAAGAAGGGACCCATTTCATTGATGTAGGAACCAGGGTGATTATTGCAACTAAACCGAACAAGACAAACTTTGCTCTAAATATTAAATAAATACTTTAGGATAGTGTCTGAGAGTACTCTTATATTGCCCCAAATGATTATGATGCTATTTGTGATATACTACATTCTGGGATTAAGAAAGGACATACTACATTTATTTTTTCAGCCCTTTGTTAAGAATTCTGTTTCAGTACTTCCTGGGATTGTGGGTCTGATAGATGCAGACACCAATACTTCCATCCCTGGATTGTTTCCAGGCCAGATCCTGGCAAATAAAGGGCTAAAGCACAATACTAAATCCACCTATCTTTCTTTTTAACCATGAAACGATTTCGAAATGAAATTACACATCCCATTCCGGATGGGAACACATTAAAGTTTTTAAAAAAAAACTATGAAGTTCAGATTTTGAGCGCGGCTCAGATTGCTTTTCTGCGTTTTGAGAAATCGCTTTAGCGACACTGGAGTACGTGATTTACCAGAACTTAGAGGATGTGATTTACCAGCATTCGAGTGTGTTATTATATCATTGCTGCATTCGCGATTGAAGTTTGGTTTCAGAAATCACTGGGTTATTTTTTTCACGCGTTAATGTGCCTGGGCAGGTACATGTCTCAGGTAACGCCTCCACTTGTACCGTCCCTTGCACCTGTTCCACGTAATGCACACACATCAAGCAGTACTTATTAAATCAAACTGCCCGAAGTTTATATAAAATGCATGTCTTAGACCAGGGAAATAACTCGAATATATTATCATCTTGAGCAAAAGGTAAGAGAAGACTTCCCAACGGCTTTCAGCACCAAATTCGTGAGAATGGAGATTCTGAGTGCAGCTTATTATTCCTTTGTGCATTGTCAATATCCCAGTGATCTTGTTAGTCTGTTGAACGTTGTGTAAGATTTCGTTGTCTTGTGGCCTGCAGTTGACAGTAAATAAATACAAACTTTGGCCATCTGAATGAGACGAGTTTATTAGCATATACCCAGAGGGCTTATTTACATACGGTGTGTATATAAACAGTCGGCTAATCTGATCCGTTTCATAACAGCACCAAACTAGAATATGTTCGTTCCGGCGCTAAGCCTCCGCGCTTTAAAGAGCATGGAATAGGCAGTGGAATACTCAGTGAAAACCAAATTGTCAGGGTCGTAACCTTTCATTGGGTGATCCTTGTTTTATTTTTGTGTGTCCCCCCCCCCCCCCCCCCGTTTTCTACTTTAGCCGTGGACAGTTTTCTTGGTTGTGGTCAGCGACTCAGCATGGCTCCGTTAGCCGACATCGGGAGCTACTTGGTGGGTCTGGACGCTGGGCACATGGCGGCTCCATTCTTTCTCCCTGCGGCGGACGCCCCGGTCTTGCTGAGCGATCACCTCGCCCAGACCGAAAGCAGGTTATCGCGGAGCACCAGCACGGACTTAGTGCATCTGCAGGGAATTCTGCGAAGGAGGCAGCTCTACTGCAGGACTGGCTTTCATTTGGAAATCCTTCCAGGTGGAATAGTGCAGGGGACCAGGCAGGACCACAGCCGATTCGGTAGGTATGCCTTTAAAAAAAAAGACAACACATCTGTATCTTCGTCAATTTTCCTTCTGCACTAAACTTTACGTGTGTTACTAAATATAGAAACGCAAAAGACTGGTTTATTCCGATCCCAATCAGAAAGACATTTATCCAAATTGCTTCGGGTTTGTCACTCTGCTGGCATCTCCGCTCTGTTTTTAGTCAACTGGTTGCTGCTAGTTCTTTATGCATCAGTGCACTTTGCAGGAATACATTAATCGTTGGTGATTTCCACGGGTTTTGTGGGTATTAAAATACCTGGATGAATATTTGCAGATTTAGATATGTGTTTCCACTCGGTTGTATTATTTTGATTTATGCTTCATGTTAGAATTCAGATTCACAGAATAGTTACGGTGCAGAAGGGGGGCATTTGGCCCATCGTCTCTGCACCAGCTCTCCGAATGAGCATCGTGACTTCTTAGTGCTACTGCCCTGCCGTTCCCCTGCAATTCTCAGTCTGTTACAAAGGCCGGAGAAATGGATGAATATCATTGAAACACTTGCCCTGTCCGATACAAATATGTGCCCCCAAATTGAATACTGTTACTTTTATTTTAGGAGGGGGTTTGGGGGTTCTGGGACGGTCATCAAATAAGTTAATAATCATAATAACCTTTTTTACTTTTGCTTGTCACTTTTGCTTGTCATTTAAACAACTTTCTGAGGTCACGACATCAGTGCAGAGATATAATTCAGACTTTCAGGACATCAAACAAATTGAGCAATTCTAAACGCCTCACTTTGATTCTGCCCTTATTCCCCATCTGACTGATGTGGTCTGGACAGGAGATGAATCACACTTTCAAACAGCAATGATTCCACAAACGTCTGAGCTACACGCAATATCTTCACCACGCCGTGTGGCAATGACGTTGAGTCAATGAAAATTTTTTTAAAAAATGATAAGATCCCCTAATTCAGTACAAAATGAACGCCCTGTTTGCAGAATTGGAATAGAGGGAGCGGGTTTATATTTCACAATGGAGCGATCCTCAGCGGCGCAGGCGAGGACACTGCACAGCGTTCAATATTTGGAAAAATGCTGCGAAACGTGTTAAATGAGAGCGGTGCAGAGCCACGGGCGTGAGATCACTGCTCGCATTCCCCCAGCCTCTCAAATACCGATCGGAACAGGCCATGCACTGCGGACCTAGCACCTGAATGCTTAATCTTTGGATTCGAACCAGAATAACGTATCCGCGATATATGTATCCCCTTTCGCACTCAGCCCACAGACACCTGAACTAATGTCACGGATAGTTCCCAGAGTTGGGAGATTCTCCAACTTGAATTGGCCCGGGAAGCAGCATGGGCATGAGTTTAGAATTCGGACATTTTTTTGTCCGGCGTCTTCTTGTAAAAATCCTAAATGAAACTCCCCTTCCTGCCGTGTTGAACTCCGGAGTTATCAAGGGAGCGATATGGAATGGTGCCCAAAGCATCTTCGCTTTTTGGCAGGCGCCTGCGGAACTTCGCGAGACTATGCCGGTCACGTTATAATCCCAGAATTATACAACCACTTCAAGAAACCGTTGTTTGTGTTATTGAGCACACAATACAGTGCTATCCCCCTCTGACCATTGTTCCGATGTGTTAGTACAATTCAGAAATATTGCAGCAGAACGCGCCATCGTCTTTTCATTTAAAAAAAACTTATTCAAAATGACTTTGAAATGCAAATTGTTAAGCCTTTCCTCACTCTGTTTTCTAGGGATTCTGGAGTTCATCAGTATAGCTGTGGGGTTGGTCAGCATTAGGGGAGTGGACAGTGGTCTGTACCTGGGAATGAACGATAAAGGAGAACTGTATGGCTCGGTAAGTAATGCTATGTATTCAAACTGGCCCGAAAACATTGCACCAGGAAAAACTCAAATATTGGAGTGTGAACATTTTGTGACAATCCTTGTACCAGTTATACTGTATCGTAATACCATAAAAGCGCAACACACTTTACCCGGTGCTATAGTTGCTGCTTATAGTTGCTGAAAGATTTAAAGTAGTTGTATTAGAGGGAGAATACAAGAGGACCAGAGAACTATTCGTCAACAAGCATCGTGATTTATATTGTTGCATATCCCAAAATCTTAGTTTATATCACTTTTGAGTTAAGCAATAAATACTGGAGTAATGTAGAGGAGCGTCTGTGTTCATGCTCATTGTTTTTGTTTAAAGCTATGGTTATTCAGTCGTTAGTTTGCATTAAAACATATTTATGTTAGTTTCTCAAATATCTTCAAAAACATCAAAATAAGCAATTGTATATTTATTAAATATGATTTTTAAATTCTCCATCTTTGTCTTGTACCTGTTGAATGGAGATTGTGTCTTGCTGGGGATAGAAAGGTCTATTATTCCTGGGCAACTAGGATTAATCTGGCCTGAAAATGTTGCTTGAATTCTGATATATAATAAAAAGAAAGTTTAAGTTTTAGAAGGCACAATATGTACTCTGCCAATGTTTCCACTGCAAGTTTGGCTTTTGATTTCTAAGTTTGTTATATAACTATCCAGAAACAAACTATCAGATAACTGCTGTTTTAAGGATCTTACTATGTACCGAGTACATTGCATTCTTAATCCAGCTGTCATGAAACTTAAGTCAACAGGTTTGAAAATTCAATACTAATTAATACAAATTAAGCAATTTTGCTCAGATGGATAGTAAGTGTAGATCATCCTAGTAACAAAAATAACACTTTGGTTCAGTGGGGATCACAACTGAGACTCTGATTAGGGAACATTACAGGGAGGTGGAGTTGGCATCTGCAGCTAAACTGAGTTTCTAATACTGCCACTGCAAGGAGACCACACAAGGGCTGTTGGCATGTTTTGTTCCAATTAAATGCTACCCAGGTTATGACAGAAATATACCTAGCTGGAATATTAATCATAGAATCATAAAATCTCTACAGTGCAGAAGGAGGCCATTCAGCCCATCTGAATGCCCCAACCCTCTGAAAGAGCGTTCTACCCAAGCCCACTTCCACGCCCTCTCCCAATAACCCCTTAACCTAAAGGGGCAATTTAGCATGGCCAATCTAACCTGCACATCTTTGGACTGTGGGAGGAAACCGGAGCACCCGGAAGAAACCCACACAGACCCGGGAAGAAAGTGCAAACACCACACAGACAGCCGCCCAAGGCCAGAATTGAACCCAATGCAGGAAGTGGATTGTTAAAGTGATCGGTACATTTTGTAATTACATTTCCTGATTGGCGACTACTTTGGTATTATGAAGGTAAAATAATATGCACCAATCTTGTCATATTAAAATGGAAAACTTGCTAGTAATTAGATAACATAATGGGATGAATATTGTTGCAGTTGTAACAGTAATGCTGGCAAATTAATACAATTTATTGAGACCATTGCAGTAAATACTGGCTAAAAATAAATAATGATCATGTGCATAAATAATTCATAGAATGGAAAGTTCATTCTAAGCCCCAATATTTTCATTTATTAACAATCAAATTATTATCTACATGTCTTTTTTCCTGTAGTAGACTTAACCTCCAGCAGGTGGTGACTAAATGACAATTCCCTGCAGCAACATCTGGCTGTGCTGTGCTGTGTGATCCATTAAAAACCCTTCCTTTTTAAAGAAGTAAATCTAATTTTGCATTGCATATTGATGTAAGAATGGATCATTTTATACCAGTCTATTCAACACATCATAAATATTACATTCCAAAAAACAAGAATAAAACTATCTAAATGAATTAGCTTTTATTTAATGACTGAATATAGATTTATTATTGTGGTTAGGTTTTTGGAAGAATTGCCTGGTTATTGAACAAGGTTTGGCGCAACAAATTAATGCAGCCTAACAATCATACTAACAATCATACTTTTGGAAAGAAAACAAAAATAACATGGTGGGGTCACTGTTGACACTATAACTACAACAACGTGGTGAATTTGACATATCAAAATTGGCACTACTGCCACTGCAGAGTACGTATGTGAAATCTCATGATGGCATGATGCTAACCTGACATCATCACTCTAGTCCCCGATGATATGAAGCCAGGCAGGTGCCAAAATCGTCAGCTCACTTGATATTTTGGAAGAACTAAGCTTTGTCACTGTCTGATAGGCTGAGATTTCACATTGCCCATGCCAATACTCGGTGGGTTCATGGAACAAATGTTCAGAGGGAGTTATCCAAGTGTGAGGATGTATTTCAAAGGTGAATAGAAAGGCTGAAAGTGGGACCATGGCTGACTTAAAGTCTGCTGGTGAAGATGGAAGAATTTACCAGTGTTACAAGTTACTTTAATAATCACTCTGAGCTTTCAATGGAACATTAGGGAAGAGATAGGTCCCAAGTGAATTTTCTGTACCCCAGTTTGGGCCTTTACGATCACTGTCCCCAAGGGTATTTTCCACTTTGGAGGAGGCTCCTCCTTCAGTAAGAAGGAGAGGAGAAGGTGAAGAAGAAGGAGGAAGGAAGCTGGTTGGTGATAGCATGGTCCAGGAAATTGCGGAACCTGCTGCTGAACAAGGACCTGCAGACGACAGACAGCAGTAGCAGGCAGGTGGATGTCGAAAATGGCACTACCCTGCCAATAGATATACTGGCAAAGATTGACATACATCCAAATATCAGAGAACCAGTACCTGGGAAGATTGCGTCTCTCCAGGGCGATAGTCATATCAAAATGTGTAATATGTTTGTTGGAGAGATTGCCCCAACTAAATTATGTTGGTTGATTCCCTGTGGTATTGAAGGTAACAATGGCCTGAAAAGTTTTCACCTCGGGGTCCTTCCAGGCATCATCTGAGTTCTTTGTTGTATTTCGCAACCAGTAGTCCATCATTGTATGAACGTTTTTACAGATGTGCCCAGTTGTGCCCATGAGTACATTTCATGCGAGTCAAGCAGACTGAGTAAGAGGTTTGCTGACATTGCAGGATTCCCAAAATGGGTTGTAGATTGCAGACATGTAGCGATTAAAGCATCATTGGGACAACCAGTGGCATTCGTGAACAGAAAAAGTTACCATTCCATCGATGTGCAGTTTGTACGTGAACATAGGTAAAGGATAATGTAGATCTGTGCACACTATCCTGACAACAGTCATGATGCCTATATCGTCAGGCTTTCCCGAATACCAGGAATATTCTGTGCATCAGAACCTTTGGGCAGCTTCTGGTTGACAAGCTCATGACACCAGTTGGAAAATTATGCACTGATAAGCCAGGCAGGAGGTACAATGAGAACCATGCTTCAACCAGGCCCATCATTGATCTGCTCAAAATGAGATATCAATGTTTGGATGATTCAGCTGGTGCTCTTCAATGCTCTCCTGCTCGACTCTGACTTATGGTCATGGTATGCTGTGCCTTGCACAACCTGGTGTACCAAAGAGAGGAAAATGTGGTGGAGGAGGGTCGACTGAAGTGAGCCTCATCAGCTGATGAGAAATCTGGGGATGGGTTTGGTGATGGGGAGGCTGTGCTATACCAGCTAGCTGTGCAACTCGGTGCTCAAGATGCTTTGGATGCCAGAGAGATGTGAGATTCTCCACTAATGTGAAGATTTAACGAGCAGTCAGTGGGGCAGCACGGTAGCATGGTGGTTAACACAATTGCTTCACAGCTCCAGGATCCCAGGTTCGATTCCCGGCTTGGGTCACTGTATGTGTGGAGTCTGCACGTTCTCCCCGTGTGTGCGCGGGTTTCCTCCGGGTGCTCCGGTTTCCTCCCACAGTCCAAAGATGTGCAGGTTAGGTGGATTGGCCAAGCTAAATTGCCCTTAGTGTCCAAAATTGCCCTTAGTGTTGGGTGGGGTTACTGGGTTGCGGGGATAGGGTGGAGGTGTGGGCTTGGATAGGGTGCTCTTTCAAAGAGCTGGTGCAGACTCGATGGGCCGAATGGCATCCTTCTGCACTGGAAATTCTATGACTCTATGACTCTATTTTGATCTACTAGACTCTTTTGGGCACCCTCACCATCTCTTGGTACCTCCACCTCATCAGTGCCAGGGCTGCCTGTGCCTGTACCAATATAGAGATACCAAATGAAACTGATCAGAGTGGTACAAATCCCTTAAAAGCATGTCGTCAATTCGAACCAAAGTCATCACATCACAAACATTAAACATTAATGCAGCAGGAGCTACAGCTACACAGAACATTAACTTGTTGGCAAAATAAATCAAGAAATTTCAGAACTAACAAAATAAAGCAATCACCCATGTGGACCCATGTCTGACTAATATGGTATTTTCCTAAATCTTTTCTGGGTGCTCCAGCATGGTGCTTCTGCATCACTGGTGGTTATGCTGAAAACAGGCTGCTTACCGTTATTCTCTTTTGCCTGGAGTGACTTTGATAGGCACTCTCTGGTGGCCGAAGGCTGAGAAGGCTGCCCAGTGACAGGAGGCTCATCTATCACCATAGCACTCTGAGATATTTGTTCAATAATAGACGGATGGAGGAGAGGCTGTCTCCATCAGAGGTGCCCCTCCGGTAGTAACAGCGGATCCTCATCCACCGCCATTATATCAATTTGATCCCTCCCTGCTTTCCTGAGAAGAACCAGGGTGTGGCCACAGATTCAGGTGCCTTGTTTCCCTCTTGCCTTGGTTCTGGGCTCCGGAGTTCAGAGACGAGGTGATGGAGTACAGGTCAGAATACATACGTTGCAATGGCGTAGTGGTGTTACCACTGGACAAGTAATACAGTGACCCAGGGTAATGCTCTGGAGACCCGGGTTCGAATTCCACCATGGCAGATGTTAAAATTTGAATTCAATAAAAGAAATCTGGAATTAAACGTCTAATGTTGACCATGAAATCATTGATTTATTGTAAAAATGCATCGGGTCTATTAGTGCTCTTTAGGGAAGGAAGTCTGCCATCCTTACCTGTTCTGGCCTACATGTGACTCCAGACTCCAAGTGGTTGAATTTTAACTGCCTTCTGAAATGGCTCGCAAACCATTCAGTTCAGGGCAATTATGGATGGGCAATAAATGCTGGCCCAGCCAGCGACGCCCACATCCCATGAACAAATAAAAACCATGACTCTCCATGACATTCATCAGTCTCTCAATGGAGGAAGCCATACATTCTGAAGAGCAAATGATCGCAGTGCTCTTGGCCTGGATGGACTCCTCCACAGTCTGTGCCAGTACATGCAATGCCCCTGGAATCATTGCCGCATCTCTATATACCTCACGCTGTCATCCAGAATCTGCCACCTGATGTATGATCCCAGACGCTTGTCATCAGTCTGAGGCTCAGCATCTAGGTCCCCTCCAACACTCCTCCAGGTTCCAAAGGCCTGTTCCATCTCCATTTCCAACAGCTGGTCTTGTGACTGTGATGTGCTCTCACCAGTGTGTAGATTCATTTGGGCTGACTCGTGCATTCCACCGAGGTTCATGTAGCTGTGCTGGTGTTGGCTGTATAGCAAGGATACAATGCTGAACCTGCTAAGGCCCTTCTCCTTAGGTACTAACTTTGGTCCATCAGGGAATGGTGGCTTCAGCTGCAATGTTTACCTGTGCGAGAAACAAACAAAGAGTCTGAAGGGCACCAACATCATTTGAAATTACTGCACAGAGACACACTTGCTAAAAACACACACTTGCGCCATTCAGAGAAGGTAACCAGGGTTTAAACTTCAGCCTATTCAACAATGAGACACACAATTGTCCCCAAATTCTGCAAGCTTTCAAATATAAAGCCCATCAAGGCTACCTCCCCACTAACTTGCCCAGTTTCTTTCCATCCCTCCATCAGCCTTTTGTTTGTGGGAAAGAGATCTGTACCTTAGAATTTCACCACCCGGACCGTCCTCCAACCTCACCTCGCCCAACTCTGAGACTCCACTGATTCCGCACTTCCTCCTGTAGAGTGGTGAAAATGGCTGTGTTGGCTTGTCCTGGCATTAGGTGCCCACTTCTCCCACAAATATAAAAGGACATTCTAATGAATATGCTGTACAAAATCATGCTTTTATTTGTGTGCCGAACATTTCCTTTATTGGCAGCCAACAATTCGCAACATTCCTTGCTAACTAACAGGTGTTGCAGGTCATAAACCCACCACCACCCCCAGAATACCCTGGTGCCATGCAGAGTGGGCCTTTCTGCCTCATGCCACCTTGTGCACTTGGGCAAGCCACTAAGCAATCCTATACTTGACACACCCTCACACTCTTCCTTATATGTTAATCTGCAAATTGTTTGCACACTCACCCTGGTAGATCATCATAAGAGGCATTTGAGCCTCTTACAGAACTGCAGTCATGTCCTTTGGATGATTCCATGGCTGCTGATTACCGTTGTAACCTCGTTCCAGGCTGCTTTGGTCATCATCAAACTGTGGGACCGTCTTGGGTCTGCACTCCTTCCACAGCTTCTTCCTTCATTCTTCCAGACATATAGTGGCCTTACCGCTTCTGTTGAGAGGCAGACAAAGTTAAAGGTGTAATTGTAGTCTTCTTCTGAACACTTGTCATTCATAAGGGGAATGGGATAGGTGTGCTCAAATGTTCTTTCACCCCTTGCATGGATCTTTAATGCTATATTGCTGACACAATGGCTACCACAATGTTAAAACAAGTCTTACCTGCTGCTACTCCAAATGTTCAATGGATTGAATGGACAGTCTTATTGATTAAAACGACTGCCTTAAAATGAATACCTTTGCTGCGGATGCCACCAACCCTTGCCAGGGTGTCTTTAAAAAGGTGGCTTTGATTGACTTCTGGTTCATGGCCTGACCTCTCTCTCTCTCTCCAGTCATCCTGGCCTATAGGTCCGATTGGGCATACTGTCCACCTTTCCCTTAGCTAGTTGACTGGATTCCTGCTGGGCAATTAACTACAAGACGCCTTTTTCAGCATCTTTAAAAGTAGGAGTCAGCGATCCACCCACTTTCGGGTGAGATCACCCTTCCTCCCCCAACCCCAACCGACCATTCCCCAGTTCCCCAATAGGTATTTCTTACAGGTTTTCTACTTTTCAAAATGCAAATATTTATTGAGGTAGAACTTTCTGATACTTCACCTGGGTATATTGCATTGCCTGTGTACAGCACATAGGGGAAAATTGAGTAAGGGCATTGCATACCTTATGGAAATCTGTCTGATTTCCTGTCCATTAATTTAAATGGATGACTAATGTATTATCACTGAAGTAAATTTGTCAACATGGTCAAGATACAGCAATTAATCTTTTCTATAATCTTGCAGAAAATTGTAAAGAGTTAGCATTTCAATCTAATATTTACCTGCAGTTATATTACATGTCTTAATTTGCTATTATTTTCCTTTTAGGAAAAACTGACAGCAGAATGCATCTTTAGAGAACAATTTGAAGAAAATTGGTACAACACATATTCTTCGAACCTGTATAAACACAATGACACAGGACGACGGTATTTTGTTGCACTCAATAAAGATGGATCTCCAAGAGATGGGAGTAGATCCAAAAGACATCAGAAGTTTACACATTTCTTGCCAAGACCCGTGGATCCTGAGAAAGTCCCTGAACTCTATAGAGATTTATTAGGATATAGTTGAAGCTGTTCAACATCTGAAGAAGAAGAATTATTTATCCTGATCTTCACAGGAACAACGACGTAGAACAACAGCATCCTACAGCTGCATGCAGTTGGGAGAATGGATTGAAAAGGATGCCCAGTCAGAGATGTGGCCTTAGATTCTGCAAATGAGAAGCACTTCAGATGTGCAATTACCTTTTCAGGATTTTACACCTTAAAACTATGAGTTCACAATTTACTAACATCAGTAATGTTATATTATAGCAGCAGATGAAGGGAAGATGCATGTTTTGATCATAGACTTTAATCTATGGTGCTGCTGGTGCCTTCTCTCTGGGATGCAAGTTGAC
The DNA here is from genome assembly GCF_047496885.1 of Scyliorhinus torazame. NCBI lineage: Eukaryota > Metazoa > Chordata > Chondrichthyes > Carcharhiniformes > Scyliorhinidae > Scyliorhinus > Scyliorhinus torazame. Next base: position 215,902,082 of record NC_092709.1, on the reverse strand, counting down.
ATTGCAGTGCCACAAAAATGCCCCTTCATGTTACTGTCGTAAAACACCACCTGGGCTTGGTGCAGATTGAGCAAAGCGTCATCCTAAACTATCCAATATGAAGACCACTCGACTATTTACTCTTACCACAGAGTATCAGAACAATGAAAGAATTACGTTTAGCACATTGGTATGACTTCCATCAAAAAATGATGGGCAGAACTTAAACTTACATAGTTTCGGGCAACTTTGGACAGGAGTCTTTTTTACAGTTCTTTTGGGATGGATGTATTTATACAATTTCAAATCACATATATTTATTTTATATAATTATTTATTAAGCAGAGTTTATTTTTACTGAGAAATGTACAGATGAGATAAGAAAACGCAAAATGAACTGTGCCAATATTCACTCAGAGGGTTCTCTCAATGCAAGCAGTAATTACTGCAATAATGCAACAAACGTACTATCCATAGACTTTCCTTTCAAGGAACATTTTTTATTACCTATAATAATCTATATGTAGATGTCTCTTGACTGTACCATGAGAGAAGCATCAGTTTCTTTTTATTTTATAAAGAATCCTTTCCAGTTCTGTGCTGAATGCAGTACACATTTAAAAAGGGAATTAAAGTATTGAAAATGTTTTACCGACAGTGTCTTCTTTCATCTTAAGATCTAACAAATGAAAGAACAATCATCTTCATGATTACGTTTTTTAGGATTGAGTAATACCATAAGGTCATCTAACAGAACTTTTTGTTGAATTAAATTTTTTCTTGTTTTAGATAAAATGAGATGGATTTAGTTCATTATTATGTTTGAAATTGTATTTTTGTTTCATACTTATGTAGAATGGCAGCCCGGAAAGTATATTTTACTCATAGTTGACACATCACCATTACTACACTGTTCTCCATTTTTTAAAGGAGCAATTATTAGCGAGTTGATGAAGTGATTATTTATTGCCTTGTTTGATATATTTTTCTGATCCACTCTTACATTTGGTTGTGAACCAACTCCATTTTTGAAACATTTACCAGATAGGGAGACATTGAATATTTGAAAAACATTTACAGTTCTCCACATATTGTGAATACCGAAGTTAGCAATTATTCAAACAAGGACAAAATGAAAATAAATGTAGATTCTTCATGTATCTTGGTGTATGTAGATTTTGACATTGGTACAGTAGGTACTTAAGCTATTTTAGCTCAGCAAGTGCTTGTCCACTTATGTTCTTTATGAGACTGGAGGTAAAGCAAATTATGATCCCAAGTGATTGGCTGCAGGCTAAAATATTTTATACCATAATAATCAATGGTGCGAAAGTGAAGAATTAGCAACTTGATTAATTTTATTCCATGCCCATTAATTTAGATTTTTAAAGATAAAGGCGTAGCTCTTAAGGGCTGGATTCTCCGATTCTCCAGCTGCGTATATCTTAGCAGCGTGCTGTTTACTGGTGGCGGGATTCTCTCTTCCCACTGCTTGTCAATGAGATTTCCCATTGAAGCCACCCCACGCTGCTGGGAATCCCATTGATGGGGGTGCGCTACCAGTGGGAAAAGAGAATCCTGATGAACAGAGAATTCCGGCTGAAATTTCAGGACAGATACAAAATGGGCTGTTGGCACACTTTTATCCATTTTACACTATTTTGTAAAGTTAAGACCTACCCTAAATATCTTGGTGCAATTTAGATTAATATTGGTTGGAAAGGCGACAAAGGGGAATTAATTTAATGAAATGAAATGAAAATCACTTATTGTCACAAGTAGGCTTCAAACGAAGTTACTGTGAAAAGCCCCTAGTCGCCACATTCCAGCGCCTGTTCGGGGAGGCTGTTACGGGAATTGAACCGTGCTGCTGGCCTGCCTTGGTCTGCTTTCAAAGCCAGCGATTTAGCCCTGTGCTAAACCAGCCCCAATTGTCAGAGTTCTGCAAGTGTTCAACTTCAAAGCCATGTAATATGAAAGCAATTTCTAATAACAGTTTTACAATTCCTGAAGGCAATATTTGCACTAGTGAGAATTAAATAACAATTACTATTTACTATTTTTTTTGGAAAAAATAGAATTTCTCTCATTAATGGTCTCGGGACAGATTAAATAATGTGATAGATGACAGTAACTGTGCATTGCTATCATCTTGACAATCAGGACAAATATTGAGAAGTGGACTGCATTAATATCCCTCTTGAATTATGGATCTTTTATACTTAAGAGTGCAATGATAACTTGAGACACCAGGACATTATTCTGCAGGAATATTGCTGCAGCACACCTGAACTATTTCTACTAAGCCTGGTTGTAGTACATTTTAGCACATGTAATGAACATGCATGACCAAGATTTAATCATAGAATTTACAGTGCAGGAGGCCATTGGGCTCATTTGAGTCTGCACTGGAAAGACCAACCTACCTAAGCTCACACCTCCACCCTATCCCCACAACCCAGTAACCCCACCTAACCTTTTTGAACACTATGGGCAATTTAGTATGGCCAAGCCACCTAACCTGCACATCTTTGGACTGTGGGAGGAAACCGGAGCACCCAGAGGAAACCCACGCAGACACGGGGAGATATCCAATGCCTTAGAACAAAAATATGAGACTTCCAATGCCTTAGAACAAAAATATTTTAAAAACATTAGCCCCCATTACACATAGAAAGACAGCTATGCTAGCCTCCTGCATCTCGTGTACCCTCTCCACGTTTCGATATTTGAGAACGACTGTATTCACTGGATCTAATAAGCTTTTCTCAAAAGTCTAATCCTTACTTCTAATTGTATGCCTCTGGTCACAATTAAAATTACACCAAAAATGTACCTATGGAGAATGTAGCTTTGGGTCAGTTAAGGGATGACAAGAGGATCATGCGAAAAAAATACAAATAGTGATATCATGGGCTGGATTCTCCAGTCCCCCAGCCGTGTGTTTCTTGGTGACACACCATTCACTGTCAACGGGATTCTATACCCCCGACGCTTGCCAATGGGATTTCCACCCCATTCCACCGGGAAACGCACTGGCGGGGGTACACTGCCTGCAGGAAAAATGAATTGCAATGGCCAGAGGATTCTGGTCCATATCAAACAACTGATTATAGTGGGAAAACCTACTGAGGACTGCCACGTAAATCAAATAATTCCACCAAACAAAATTTCACTAATTGTTGTCTCAATTAAGGATGAAGTCTTATTGGGCTGGATTCTCAAAAAAATGCTGGCATTTCACTCCGGACTTTCCTTAAGAAAGTCCTGAGCGATTCTCCTCCCTACAGGGCTGGCAGGGCTCCTCGCAGCGCTGGCTGCAGATACGGGGCCCCACACTTCCGGTTGGGAGTCCGCGCATGCGCACAGCGGCGGCCGCGGCACGGCGGACTCGCACTGCAGACCGTCATCAAAAATGTAGCCCCCCCCCCCCCCCCCCCCCGTGATTGCGCGCGCCCGGGGGTCCGTGCTGCCTGATCGCTCCCCTGGCTGTCCGTGAGGCCCCCCCATGGTGATCGATCCCCCTCGGGACTGAAACCGCAGCCGCCACCCGAGGTTCCCGATGGCCGATGTGTGGTTAGAACCACGCTGTCGGGAACTCAGCCAGTTTTGCGCGGAGAATAGCGGGGGGCCTCTGTCAATGGCCCCCTACCCGCACCGCGTAGATCACGCACGGGGGATTCCCGAGGGATTCTCCGGACTGGAGAGTGGGCAGAGTGTTGCCGTGGCACTGCTGGTGCCACCTGGGCACCCTGGTGGTGCAGGTTTGGCTCCCTGGCAATGTCAGCCTTGCACCCTGGCAGTGCCATCTGGGTGCCACCCTGGCACTGCGAAGGTGCTGAGGTTGCACTGCCAGCTGGCAGGGGCACTGCCAGGGTGCCAGGTTGGCACTGCCAGTGTGCCAAGCTGGCATTTTCTGTGCATGCGCAATCGGGCCGGGGTTGCCCGCCGTGGGTGTTGGAGGGGGGTATACAGTGTTCGGGCTGGGAGGGGGAAGCCGGGGATGGTTTTGGAGGCCTCAGAGATTGGGATGTCATTTAAAATCTGATGTGGCAGCTGATACCAAATCTCGCTACAATGGGGAGTTCCAGCGAGTGGAGCTCCCCACTGTACAAAACATAGCTATGCGCTGCCTCAGCTGCATGTTCCTTATTCAGGCCCGTTATTTAACGCGAGTCACGTTGAATGAATAGCCATGTGTTTCTTGACACTGTGAGCGCTAGGAAACACACGGCAAAATGCGCTCGCTAGGGGACTTTTTTCCCTTTTGGGAGAATCACGCCCTAGATCATAAGACAGAAACATTTACGAGTTTCAGTGGTATATATGAGTCATTTTCACAGTAAATTGAATATTTTTTAATCCTTAAAGACTGTTAAATGTGTCTGTTATTGCCCATGAACCTAAAACATCCTTAATTTTAAGAGCCTGCTTAAGGGCGCCCATTTGGCAAAAATTTGTCCGGATTAATTCAATCAGACGAGCGGTCAGTTTTGTTGGCGGGGTTGGCTTTCAGTACAATTATTTTAAAAGCAGTGTAAAAAAATCACAATAGTACAATTCTGGATGCAACTTGCTTTTGAAATGCCTCAATCCTCAGGCCTAGTTTTCTAAATTTCAAGCCCAATGGAAACTCTAAGTACAACGTCGACTTTAATCAGGGAAAGTTAAAGTGTCAGATATAGAGATTATACAGGGTTTGGATAAATGTGTTTTAATTTTGGGCAAGATGATTAATTTTTCCAGAATGTGGCGACTAGGGGCTTTTCACAGTAACTTCATTTGAAGCCTACTTGTGACAATTAGCGATTTTCATTTCATTTCATTTTTAAACTGTTCCACGTGCTTTTGCTGAGTCCTGTTGTCAGTCTGCTCTATTGAAGAAAATATTGTGGTAAATTTAAAAGTAACTGTTCTGATACTCATGAAATCAATGTGGCAGTTAGCTAACTTGGTCCTGACACTGTTTTCTGCTGATATGTGGTCTTGATAATATTAAGCATTACACAACTTACTATTGGGTAAATTTTATCGATTATTGCTATTTGTAGATGTTCACGCTTAAACCTAAATTGAAAAGCCTCATCCATCCTACAGTGTTTGTGGTGCTAACAATGCCAACTCGAACAGTATGAATGTTACACACAACAAGCTTGGTAGAAATTATTTCAGAACAGTAAAGCTACATTTAGAAGAATTAATTATTTTGTTTTATTTTGAATTACCTTTACAACCTTCGTTGCTCCCGATTTTCTCCCACTCATTGCTTAACTAAAACTTATTCAATTTACCCTGATTATTTTGTAGCTTTCAAATGCAAATCATTAACACCTTCTATTGATTTCTCACAATAACAAATTTTATGTGATTATATCCATTATTTGATATTTTTACAAGATTGGTTCCTTTTTTTGATGTTTCCCCTGGTACATGGGGCGAAATTCTCCCCCAACGGCGCGATGTCCGCCGACTGGCGCCAAACACGGCGCCAATCAGACGATCATCGCGCCGGCCCAAAGGTGCGGAATGCTCCGCATCTTTGGCGGCCTAGCCCCAACATTGAGGGGCTAGGCCGGCGGCGGAGGGATTTCCGCCCCGCCAGCTGGCGGAAATGGCGTTTGTTGCCCCGCCAGCTGGCGCGGAAATGCGGCGCATGCGCGGTAGCGTCAGCGGCCGCTGTCAGTTTCCCGTGCATGCGCAGTGGGGAGAGTCTCTTCCGCCTCCGCCATGGTGGAGGCTGTAGCGGAGGCGGAAGTGAAAGAGTGCCCCCACGGCACAGGCCCGCCCGCGGATCGGTGGGCCCTGATCGCGGGCCAGGCCACCGTGGGGGCACCCCCCGGGGTCAGATCGCCCCGCGCCCCCCTCCAGGACCCCGGAGCCCGCCCACGCCGCCTGGTCCCGCCGGTAAATACCAGGTTTGATTTACGCCGGCGGGACAGGCAATTTCTGGGTGGGACTTCGGCCCATCCAGGCCGGAGAATCCAGCGGGGGGGTCCCGCCAACCGGCGCGGCCCGATTCCTGCCCCCGCCCAATCTCCGGTACCGGAGACTTCGGCGGGGGCGGGGGCGGGATTCACGGCGGCCAACGGCCATTCTCCGACCCGGCAGGGGGTCGGAGAATGACGCCCATGGAGTCACCACAATGCTGGTTGATCAGCTCCATATTAACCTTTCTTTTAGGATTTAGTGGGTGTTTTTTTTTTACTGCCCTACCTATTTACCCGGGCTGGGGACTGGCGGCCTGCACCAGTGGTTAGGTTTTATTTTGATAAGGCATTCTAGTTAAACAAGAAATCTTGTTTTACATTGGGATTGATCCATTTGGATCAATTTAAATATGAATTAGTTTGCTATTTTTTCAATTAAAATGAAATAAATTTTACTTTTAGTAAAATGTGAGGCCAATATGTTGGTTTTGCAAGACTCGTTCAATTTTGGAGCTGGGATCAAAAAAATATTCCCGAAGAATAAGTTCAAGATCCTCAATGTAGATCAGTATCATGGCTTCACACTATCAGCTATAATTTATTTCAAAATTAGTTTTAGTCGATCCTCTTTTCAAAATTCAAAGGGCATATTTAATAAAAAGCCCATGAATACGATTCATGTCCACACCTGGGCCCAGTTCATAGAATCATAGAATTTACAGGCAGAAGGAGGCCATTCGGCCCATCGAGTCTGCACCGGCTCTTTGAAAGAGCACCCTACCCAATCCCACACCTCTACCCTATTCCCATAACCCAGTAACCTGACACTAAGGGCAATTTTGGACACTAAGGGCAATTTTAGCATGACCAATCCACCTAACCTGCACATCTTTGGACTGTGGGAGGAAACCGGAGCACCCGGAGGAAACCCACGCACACACGGGGAGAACGTGCAGACTCCGCACAGACAGTGAACCAAGCCGGGAATCAAACCTGGGACCCTGGAGCTGTGAAGCAATTGTGCTAACCACCATGCTACCGTTGTTACTTATGTGCAGCAAAGTAAAAACTTAGCTCAGTCTCTAGAATATAACTGATATCCCACAAGTCTTTTTCATCTATACTCTTAAATTGTGAAGAGATAATTGGAAATATTGAGGCCGATTTTAATTCTGTAAGTGGGTGGATTTTGAATGGATTAAATCAGGCCTGTTGTGTGCTATTTTTGAAGTGCGAAGTAATTGTTGTGGAGGCATTTGGTACTACTACTTTGAACAGTTTTCTCTTAATTCAATTTGTTGTCAACAATGACTTAGTCCATGTATGACATGAAAGAAAATAATGGAACTTATTTGATAAGTTTTCTTACTTGATATAAGTCTCCTTAATTAAATCAACGAGTGTGCCATCTGATATCAAATCAATATTTTATGCTTTGTGTTCAAAGGGAATACTTCGCATTGACAATTATAAAAGCACCATTCCTTTCCAGAAGTGAATCATTTTTGAATGGCAAGATTCAGCCTTGGAAATTAAAAAAAAAACCCAATATACTAAAGACAGGTTCAGGGCATCATGGATGTTACACTTCTAATGCCGATGTTAATATTGTCATTTCCGCATTATAAGAAGAGAAACACCCTGATGTGGACTAAAGAGCAGACTTCAGCTGCTGATGCATTAAACATGGAATAAAATGATATTCAGTGTGATCTAGTTGCAATGTTTTTTGCCAACACTAAACATGACCTGTCTTGTTACACATAAAGAAACAAATGAAGGTCTGTTCTTCTAGTGATACCGATGGCCACTTTGGTTATTACTAGAATGAGGAATAGCACATTAATTCTACTCAAACAGAGATAATATTGCAAAATGGAATAACCTAGGCCTTTTTAAAGTCAAGACAAGTAATGATATATACATGCTGTAACTATAGCATCAGGGTAGAAGCATTTTGCTTTCAATTCACTTTGCAAAAGTGAAATTATGATGTGAATGAAGTCCGAATATAGTTTCAGAGCCCAGAATCAAGAGCAATGAGATTTCCTAGAGGACAGACTAACTCTGCTTTGCTTTGGAGTCAGTTTGTGCCTTGTTACCTGATTTATACTCCGCAGGTTTAAGATCAGCGCAAAGCTGCAATGAGTTTTCACTGATTTTCAACTTTTGGTGTAAATTCACCATAAGATAAATATTAATTACCATCATCAATAACATTTTCTTATTCTGTTGGTTCAATGACTAATTTCCAGTGAAAGGTTTTAGCTTTGTAATCAAATGTGGTATCTGTTACACATTTTCAATTTTTATTGCCGCAGATTCCAAAAGTATGAGTCCATTTTAATCACAATGGTATTCTTAGCTACAAACAACGTGTCTTAATAACTTTATACTGTGTAGCTCACCTTGATTTTTAGTTTTTTCAGATTCTTAGTCATCATGATTTTCTTGTGTTTAAAATAAATTCCACTAAATCAAATCCCTTGTAGTGAACAGCCTGTGGGATGTTTAACTAGAGATAAAATCTCCAGTTCTGACACTCTAATGTTTGTTTATTTTTATCCGATAATTCTAGCATGACATTTGTTGAAGGATGACAGAGGTCATAATGCAACATCACTCTTGCACTTATACGAAGGGTAGGGAATGAAATATGATCACTTAATAGCACATCTCAAGTCGCAAAAACTCAACATAATTTATCTTTGTCAAAACTGCAAGTGTTTGAATGCTTCTGACAGACCTATTATTCTTTTGTTGAACAGATGAAATAGCCGTTCTTTAAATGTACCCACACTACTTAGAAATAAGAGCCTTTGGTAAGGGTATTTGAAGGTCAGAAAAAAATGCCTTATGTAAAGCTGGTATTTGTTTCGACTCAGCTGACACTAGTGAATCTGTAAAGCCCCTTGTGCATTTACTTGCTGATTACTGTAATAATACATTGAATCACCAGCACTGGCACACATTCCTTTATAATGATTCTTATACTCAATAGATTATTCAACCAGGCAGCATTCAAGCTCTTAGTTAATTCTAGCTTATGAAGCTGACAAAAAAACCTGATTTTGCCCATTCCAAAGAACTGTTGTGCATAGATGAAGAGATCTCAAAAAGATTTGAAAAGGCATTGATTTTAAGTGCTATATGTATTCTGCATTGAAAAATGTTGGAACAAGAATGAATGTGAACAGCATTTATAAGCCAAGGGTAAACATAGTATGATTTCAGTTGTTATCCAGTATATTGTTCATTTTACATCATGTTACATCCTTTGATAATTTGCATCTTTCCTCAGCACACTAGTCGATATCTTGAAGATCCCTTTTATCAGGTCGAAGAATTAATTTCATGGGGCTATATGAACTCAAAAGGAAACATAATTCAGCACCAAGTCATGGAGCTAAGATGAAGTTGTAACTCAGTGGCTCCAAATAGAAATACTGTTTGGCCTGGACCTGAAACAACAAATGTACATTTTAATTCTGTAGTGCATCAGGGGTCAATCCTCTTCATATAAATTGCTGAGCTGAAATCTTACCCTCACCATGTGATTCACTGTTGCCGTATGCTTTATTTTAGGTAGTCCCGTGTGTTGAGTTCTTAATTTAAACTAAAATAATTTTCAAGGGAGTGGCCATTGTGGTATAATGGCCAACACCCTGAGTGTTATAGAAGTCGATATAGAATTGGACACTTTAAATTAATGCCAACATTCAGAACCACAGACAGATCTGATGGGAAGTCAAACAGCCAGACACGAATACACTGGACAGAGACAGACAGCCAGGGCAGGCCTGGGTCTGTCCTGTAAACATGACATCAGAAGATAATCAGCCCATTCAAATGGATCGATTGTTGTGGATTGCCCAGATGAAGCCAGATTTTCTGGCACCTAGATTTCCTGGTACCTAGATTTTGTGGCACCTAGATTTCCGGTCATTACCTTATATGAATAAGATTAAATGTGGACATTGCCCCTAAGGATTTGGGAGTGTTCCTGGTGTCCTGCAGAGTTGCAATCGGCAACTCCATTGGATGTTGCGACCCCCACCCAGCGACCTCATTGGCTGAGGGCCAGAAAAACTTCTGGAAGGGTGCGAAGAGAGGGATAAGAAGAGACCTTTCCAGCGAAGACAAGCACAGAGGCAACAGAGAAGACTCAATGGCGGACTAGAGAGCGGACAAAAGAGGCATGCAAGACCCACCTTCGGAAACGAGGACTCTGAGATGACTGAGGCTCAGAATTGGACCTGTAGCTTGATCCAGTTCATCGGCATGAGTAGCATTAGAATCTTGGGCAGATTACATTTGGTGTAATTTGGGACAGTAACTGTTTTGTTGTGTTTGTGAATAAACTTGGGTTGAATTGTGAACCTGTGCTTGTCCTTTGTTCATCTCACAAATAAGGGCACCTGGGTAAAACTTTTTTTTTTAATAAACATTTTATTGAGGTATTTTTGGTCTAGAAACAACAAAATGGACAAGATACATGAAACCATAAACATAGTGCAAAAAACGTTTACCTTTCGTACAGGTCCCATCCTTATTACCCCCGTACTCTAACCTAAACTACTCCCTCACCTGTCTGCTAACGATTAATTTTCCGCAAGGAAGTCGACGAACGGTTGCCACCTCCGGATGGACCCTAACAGTGAGCCCCTCAAGGCGAACTTAATTTTCTCCATACAGAGAAAGCAAGCCATGTCCGATAGCCAGGTCTCCTACTTCGGGGGCTTTGAGTCCCTCCATGCCAATAGTATCCGTCCCCGGGTTACCAGGGAAGTAAAGGCCAGAACATCTACCTCTTTATCCTCCTGGATTCCCGGATCTTCGGACACCCCGTAAATCACCACCTCTGGACCCAGCGCCACCCTTGCTTTTAAAACCTTGGACATGACGTCCACAACCCCTGCCAAAATCCCCAAAGCTTTGGACATGTCCAAAACATGTGGACATGGTTCGCCGGTCCTCCCGCGCATTTTGTGCACCTGTCCTCCACCCCAAAGAATCTGCTCAAAGAGCCCGGTGCACAACCTTAAATTGTATCAGGCTGAGCCTGGCACATGTTGCAGATGCATTGACTCTACTCAACGTGTCGGCCCATAGACCATCCTCTATCTCACCTCCCAGCTCCTCCTCCCACTTACGCTTCAGCTCCTCGGTCTGCGTCTCCTCCGACCCCATAAACTCCTTATAGGTGTCCGAAACGCACCCCTCCCCTATCCACCCTCTGGAAATTACCCCGTCCTGAATCTCCATCAGCGGTAGGAGCGGGAATGTTGGCACCTGTTTACGAAGGAAGTCCCGCCCCTGCAAGTATCTGAATTCATTTCCCCTTGCCAGCCCAAACTTTTCCTCCAGCACCCTCTTAATCGGAAAGCACCCCTCTATGAACACATCCCCCATCCTCTCAATCCCCGCTCTCCGCCATACCCGGGACCCCCCATCCAGGCTCCCCGGGGCAAACCGGTGATTAGCACAGATTGGGGCCCAGACCGATGCTCCCACTGCTCCCACATGCCGCCTCCACTGGCCCCAAACTCTCAGGGCCGCCACCACCACGGGACTGGTGGAGTACCGCGCCAGCGGGAGCGGCAGAGGCACAGTTACCAACGCTACCAGACTGGTGCCCTTATAAGAAGCCGCCTCCATACGCATCCACGCCGACCCCTACCCCACCACCCACTTCCTGATCATGGCTATATTAGCTGCCCAGTAATAATTGCTAAAATTTGGCAGCGCCAGCCCGCCCTCTCCCCGGCTCCGCTCGAGCATTACCTTCTTTACCCGTGGGGTCTTGCCCTCCCAGATGAAGCCCGTGATCACCCTGTTGACCCGCTTAAAAAAGGACTGCGGAATAAAAATGGGGAGACATTGAAATACAAATAGGAACCTCGGGACGACTGTCATTTTCACCGTTTATACCCTCCCGGCCAGAGACAACGGGAGGGCGTCCCATCTCCAGAAATCGTCCTTCATTTGGTCCACTAGCCGGGCCAGATTCAATTTATGCAGCTGGTCCCATTCCCGCGCCACTTGGATGCCCAGGTACCTAAAACTACCCCCTACTGACCTAAACGGCAGCTCCCCCAATCGCCCTTCCTGCCCCCTCGCCTGAACCACAAACATTCACTCTTATCCATGTTTAGCTTATACCCCCAAAACCGACCGAATTCCCCGAAAATCTTCATGATTTCCTCCATCTCCTCTACTGGGTCGAAGCGTACAGAAGCAGATCATCCGCATAGAGTGAAACCCTGTGCTCGACCCCCACCCCCACCCCCCGGACCAGTCCCCTTGAAGCTCTCAGAGCGATTGATAACGGTTCTATAGCCAGCGCAAACAACAGTGGAGAGAGGGGACATCCCTGTCTCATCCTCCGGTGAAGTCTAAAGTAGTCCGAAGTTGTCCGGTTCGTCCGCACACTTGCCACCAGAGCCTGATACAGTAACCTGACCCAGTCAATAAAGCCCCACCCAAATCTAAACCACCCCAGTACCTCCTACAGATAGTCCCATTCTACCCGATCAAAAGCCTTTTTCGCATCCATTGCGATCACTATCTCAACCTCCCTATCTTCCGGGGGCATCATGATCACATTTAACAGCCTTCTTACATTGGCCACCAACTGCCTACACTTAACAAACCCCGTCTGGTCCTCCCCAATAACGTCCGGAACACAGTCCTCAATCCTGGAGGACAAGATTTTGGCCAGCAACATGGCATCCACATTCAGCAGGGAGATCGGCCTGTAGGACCCACACAGCTCCAGGTTCTTGTCCCGTTTAAGAATCAGCGAAATCATTGCCTGTGACATCGTCTGGGGCAGCACTCCTCCTTCCCTTGCCTCATTGAACATCCTCAACAACACTGGCCCCAGTATCACAGATAACCTTTTATAGAACGCCACTGGGTACCCGTCTGGACCTGGGGCCTAACCCGCCTGCATGGCCTTCCAGCCCTCCACTATCTCTTCCAGCCCAATTGGGGCCCCCAGCCCCTCTACCCGCTCTCCGTCCACCTTTGGGAAATTCAACCCCTCCAAGAAGCGCCTCATCCCCTCCAGCCCCGCAGGGGATTCCGACCTGTACAGCCTGCTGTAAAAATCTCTAAACGCCTTATTCACCCCGACCGAATCACCAACTAGGTTCCCCTCACCGTCCTTTACTTTCCCTATTTCCCTAGCTGCCTCCCTCTTCCTAAGCTGCTGTGCAAGCATTCTGCTGGCCTTCTCCCCATGTTCACAAATCGCCCCCCTCGCCTTTCTCAGCTGCTCCACCGTCCTCCCTGTGGTCAGCAAGCTAAACTCCGCCTGCAGCCTCCGCCGTTCCCTCAGGAGCCCTGCCTCTGGGGTCTCCGCATACCTCCTATCGATCTGTAGTATCTCTTTTACCAGTCGGTCCGTCTCTGCCCTGTCAACCTTCTCCCTATGAGCCCGGATCGAGATCAGCTCCCCTCTGCCCACCGCCTTCAGTGCTTCCCAAACCACCGCTGCTGAAGTTTCCCCCGTGTCATTGACTTGCAGGTAGTTCTGAATGCATTTCCTCAGCCGCTTGCACACCCACATCTGGCCTCCAGTGCGGGTGCTGATCACTGTCTTTACTAACCTGCAGGTCAACCCAGTGCGGTGCATGGTCTGAAATTGTGATCGCCGAATACCCCGTGTCCACCACTCCAGCCAGCAAGGCCCTGCTCAAAATAAAGAAATCAATCCGGGAGTACACTTTATGCACGTGTGAGTAGAAGGAGAACTCCTTCGCCCTCGGCTTCCCATACCTCCATGGATCCACCCCCCCCATCAGCTCCATGAACCCTCTTAGTTCCTTTGCCATTGCTGGCACCCTGCCCGTTTTCGAGCTTGACAGGTCCAAGCCAGGGTCAATAACTGTATTGAAGTTCCCTCCCATGACCAGCTTGTGCGAGTCCAGGTCCGGTATCTTCCCCAGCATCCTCTTTATAAACTCCACATCATCCCAGTTTGGAGCATATACATTCACTAATACCACCTGCACCCCTTCCAGTTTCCCACTGATCATAATGTACCGGCATCCACATCCGAGACTATTCTACCCGCCTCAAACACCACCCGCTTATTGATCAGAATCGCGACCCCTCTAGTCTTTGAATCTAGTCCCGAGTGAAACACCTGGCTGACCCAGCCTTTCCTCAGTCTAACCTGGTCTGTTACCTTAAGGTGCATCTCCTGCAACATCACCATTTCCGCCTGCCGTCCTCTAAGATGCGCGAACACACGTGCCCTTTTGACCGGCCCATTTAACCCTCGAACATTCCACTGATCAACCTAGTTGGGGGGGCTCATTACCCCCCCTCCTCTCCGCCGATCAGTCATCCCCTTTTTTAGGCCCGTCACCAGCCCGTGATCCGCACCTCCACCGGTCCATCCCCAGGCAGCCCCCACCCCCGACCTCCTCTCTGTCCCTCAGCCCAAGTCCCTCCCTCGCCAGCAGAACATTCACCCCCCCTAGCAACAACACCCTGTAACCCAATCTCTTTCCTAAACCAAACATATGCACCCCCCCCCCACTGCGCTTCCGAGAGCTAGCTCACCCAGCTAGCTGGATGGCCCCCATCCCTGGCGCCAGGTAGTCTCCCACCTATTGTTCCCTCCACCCCCCGCTCATGCAAACAAACTCCAACATCAAACAATCCCCACACAATTGCCCAACAGAAAAACACCAAGATCAAAACTAACACACCACCATCCCCCAACAGTGCAAATGAAAGCCTAAACTCACACAGCTCTATTGCTGGTTCCAAGCAAAACAAGAAACTTTTTACAAAATGGAGAAACAAAACAGAGAAAACAGAAACACGAACGTTGCAGCCAAGTTCAAACGTTCTCAGTCCTTTGCCAGCCCTTTCTTTCTTGCAAAGTCCGACGTGTCCTCAGGCGACTCAAAGTAAAAGTGCTGATCCTCATGTGTGACCCAGAGACGGGCTGGGTATAACAGTCCAAACTTCACCTTTTTCTTTAAAAGGATCGCCCTGATCTGATTGAAGCCTGCTCTCCTCCTGGCCACCTCCACACTCAGGTCTTGGTAAACCCGCAGGATGCTATTGTCCCAAGTACAGCTCCGTGTCTGCTTGGCCCACTGCAGAATACGCTCCTTATCCGAGAACCTGTGGAATCTCACCACCATAGCCCTTGGGGGATCTCCCAGTCGCAGCTTCTTCGCAGGTGCTCTATGAGCCCTATCCACTTCCAAGGACCGGGAGAATGCCCCATCCCCAGCAGCTTCTCGAACATGCCTGCTACATATGCCCCAGCGTCCGTTCCTTCGGACCCCTCCGGGACCCCGACAATTCGTAGGTTCTGCCGGCAGGACTTATTCTCTCGGTCCTCCACCTTCTCCAGAAGCTTCTTTTGCTGGTCCCTCAGCATCCCCACCTCCAGCTCCACCGCAGTCTGATGTTCCTCCTGCTCAGCCAGCGCCTTCTCCACCTTCTGGATCGCCTGATCCTGGGTGTCCAACCTGAGCTCCAGCCGCTCAATCGACTCTTTTATCGGGTCCAAGCAGCCCCGTTTCTGTGTAGCAAAGCCCTCCTAGATGACTTACATCAGCTGCTCCTTAGACTGCTGGGTCGACAAGCCAGAGGTTCGCCTCTCCGCCATGCTGTCCCCGGGTGCAACTACAGCCCAAGTCGTCTCTGTCCTCTTATTTCTGCCCTTACGAACACTTCTAGTCCTTTTCTCAATGCCTCGAAGTGGGAATTCAGTAGAGAATTGCCACTGACATCCGTTCTACAATTCAAGTCCGTTAAAAGATCGGGGGAAAAGGTCCAAATGTCCGACCTGAGCGGGAGCCACCAAATGTGCGACTTACACCTTCATAGCTGTCACCGGAAGTGCCCAAAACATTTTACTAATAAATTGGTCAAAGGTGTCGCAGGCAAGACCAGCATTTGTTGCCCATCCCTAATTACATAAAAACATAAGAAGTAGGAGCAGGAGTAGGCTATCTGACCCTTAGAGCCTGCTCCGCCATTCAATGAGATCATGGCTGATCTTTTGTGGACTCAGCTCCCCTTTCCCACCCGAACACCTCTTAATAGGGGAGGTGGTGGAGTCAAAAACTATCTATCTTTATCTTGAAAAAATTTAATGAAGGAACATCAACTGCTTCACTGGGCAGGGAATTCCATAGATTCACAACCCTTTGGGTGAAGAAGTTCCTCCTAAGCTCAGTCCTAAATCTACTTCCCCTTATTTTGAGGCTATGCCCCCTAGTTCTGCTTTCACCCGCCATTACCCTGGCTGACTGGCATTTTAAACATCAACCACATTGCTTTGGATCAGGAGTCACAAGTAAGCCAGACCAGGTAAGGATGGCAGATTTCCTTCCCTAAAGGACATTAGTGAACCAGATGGGTTGTTATGACAATCGACAATGGTTTCATGGTCAGCATTCAACTTTTCAGACTTTTCCAGATTTCACCATCTGCCATGGTGCGATTCGAACCCGGGTCCCCAGAGCATTACCCTGGGTGTCTGTCAGCCCAGTGACAGTACCACTACTCCACCACCTCCCCTATTAAGAGGTACCTCAATTATAATCAGGGTTGGTGCTTAAGGTGTCAACATTGCTTGTGACAATCATTTTACAGCAAGTCATGCCTGCAAAACAACTAAATGGTCCCAAGCTGCTTTGCAAAAAGAGTGAAAAAATAGATAAAGTAAAGGAAACAGTGGCAAAACATAGTGAGAGAGGTGACCAAAAACCTTTGTCTAAAAGATGGGTATTAAAGATTTAAAACTCAAGCATTTAGGAGCATGAGGCCAGAATAATCATTAAATTAGTGAGCACCATGCAATTTCATGGTAAGTACCTGCTTAACAATTCTAATTAGAGCCTGGTTGTGTCTTGTTGGCAAAACTGTCTTGGAGTTTTTCCAATGCTGGTGAAATCCAGAACCGATGGTTATGATGTCAGGTTTCTAGGTGCACTTATTCCACCATAATTATTCTTCTCCCCGTGTTTCCCAGCCCATCTGTTCTGATCACACAATCAGGGTGAGATACTGACAACAGGACATGCTGGAACGCACTGCAAATGAAGGATTTGGTTTCGCTCGTGTCAAGGTTGAGAAACTTTGTGTTAGCCATGACTTGGTGCCAGCAAACAGAAGTGGTGCAGAGGTAGAGGGGAGGGAAGGGGATGATGGCATATTGAAGGGAATAGGAATTGTGCCTGAACAAAGAGAATTGCTTCTAACATTTAAGTGTACAAGGGCCAAGAGGAGTAACTGGGTGGTCCAGCAGTGAGTGATTTCTAATTAAATGTTTCTGTTGTATTAATTGAATGGAACTTGTATATTTTGCTGGTTTGCTAATTGGTTATGGGAATAAACTAATTAGTGTAAAGTACATAATAAGATAAAATACTATTCTTGTTCTCAGTTGAATTAACCAGATCTTTTTTGTTGTTGCTTAATTCCATTTGTTTTGTTCAGGAGAAAACACATGAGGCCAGATTTTGTTATAGGGGGGGGATCTCATGGCACCTGCTGTTGCACTTGCATGCCTTAAGTTTGAGGCAAGTTGTGTACTGATAGCATAATTGTGAGGGAAAAGTGGGCATCTGGCTGAATAAATAGAGCAGGCAATGGTATATCTCCTTAACCAATCAGATTGAAAGATTGTGAAATAAACAACACAAGGAGTGAGGAAGAAGTGTAATTTAGAATGGATGAATTCAATGTCAACTCAAGAATAGAAAGAGAAAGACAGGGAAAGAAAGATTAAAGGAAAGAGAAAAATGGTCAGTAAAGCAAAATTTTAATATCTCTTAACAGCAGTTAATGCCCGAAGAAACCAGATTCCACACCCGTAATAAATAGTTTTCAATGTCCGAGAGGCTGATCGGCAGTAATTAACACATGTTACATCATTAAAAGGGTACTTGAAATAACAAGACAATATTTTCTGTGGTGATTTATGTGCCATGCACTGATAGCAACTTCACACCAATACATTTCAATTATGCGTCCAACAGAGAGATGTCATTTTCTCAAAGTTAACAGTGAAATGGTGCATCTCAGCCAGCAACCTTTGGATATACATGTTTTGCTGCACATAGAATCATAGAATTTACAGTGCAGAAGGAGGCCATTTGGCCTATCGAGTCCACACCAGCCCCTGAAAGAGCACCCTATCTAAACCCACACCTCCACCCTACCCCCTAACCCAGCAACTTTACCTAACTTTTGGACACTACGGGGCAATTTAGCGTGACCAATCCACCTAACCTGTACATCTTTGGACTGTGGGAGGAAACGGAGTACCTGGAGGAAACCCACGCAGACTCAGGGAAAACGTGCAGACTCCACACAGACAGTGACCCAAGCCGGGAATCAAACCCAGGTCCTTGATGCTGTGAAGCTACAGTGCTAACCACTGTGCTATTCTGCTGCCTGTGGTATTATCAGGTATTGCAGCACCCGAGAGGCTGAAGTTCCATTGGTCAAACCTGGGGGTTTACCATTGGCTGTATAGTATGTAGCTCCGCCCAGATAGGCGGGGTATAAGAGTCGGTGCCGTCCCAGCAGCCCTCATTCTGTCCCTGAGCTGCTGGGGAACAGTTCTAGTCTATTCAAGCCTTCAGTTATGCTTTAACCTCATCTTTGCAGTAATTGATCGTGCATCAATTTAATAGACTACACTTAAGTAGAGAAGATGGATCTCTGAACCAAGCCGGAGTGTCTGCAACTCAGTCCCCACGCGGTGAACTCAGCGGCGATTTTCAAACACTGGCTGGCGTGTTTCAAAGGCTACTTTGAGACGGCTGGAGGCACACCCACGGAGGAGCAGAAACTGCATCTCCTGCACTCAAGGGTAAGCCCTGGGATTTACACCCTCATCGAGGAGGCGGAAGACTTTGATGCAGCAATCGAACTTTTAAAAGGACATTATATCTGCCCGGTAAACCAGGTCTATGCATGTCACCTGCTTGCAACGAGACGACAAAGCCCCATGGAATCACTGGAGGAGTTCCACCGCGCGCTACTGGAGCTGGGCAGAAGCTGTGGCTGCCCGCAAGTTTCGGCGAGAGACCACTCGGAATTCCTAATCCGGGATGCCTTCGTAGCAGGTATGAGCTCCTCCGAGATCCTCCAGCTTCTTTTAGAGAAAGACACCCTGGGACTTAGGGAGGCACGGGCCCTGGCAGGGTCTATGGACGTTGCCTATAGGAACGTACAATCCTACGTGCCCGACCGCACAGCGGCCCACTGGGCAGCGTGGAATCCCACAGCGGCAGCCCCACAGACCTTCGCCCTGTCCCCGCAGGCCTGCGCTGTAAGGCGGCCCGCCAACGCCGATGGGCCCCGCTGTTTCTTCTGCGGGCAAGAAAAGCACCCCCACCAGCGCTCCCGGCCCACACATCCACCTGCAAAGGGTGCGGCAAGAAGGGCCATTTTGTGGGGGTCTGCCAGGCACGAGCTGTGGCCGCGGTCTCCAGCAGCGACTCCGGGCTGCACAGCGAACCTCCCTTCGGGCCCCAGGTGGCCAACAGTCACCGCCTCCCCCGTATCCAAGGGCCACATGCGGGCCACGGGCGCCGCCATTTTGTTCCCCGGACACCGCGCTGGACGGAGGGGCGCCGCCATTTTGTCCATCTCCGACCACCATGTGCGACCCATGGGAGACGCCATCTTGGATGGGGCCCCAGGACCCCAGCCCGGCCGACTTTACACTGCCCGATCAAAATTCACAGCTACTGCGTCTGGCCTCGGTGGCTCTGGACCAAACTCGACATCGAACACTCTCAACAGAGTGGCAGCACGGTAGCATTGTGGATAGCACAATTGCTTCACAGCTCCAGGGTCCCAGGTTTGATTTCGGCTTGGGTAACTGTCTGTGCGGAGTCTGCACACCCTCCTCGTGTATATGTGGGTTTCCTCCGGGTGCTCCGGTTTCCTCCCACAGTCCAAAGATGTGCAGGTTAGGTTGATTGGCCATGCTAAATTGCCCTTAGTGTCCAAAATTGCCCTTAGTGTTGGGTGGGGTTATGGGGATAGGGTGGAAGTGTGGACCTTGGGTAGGGTGCTCTTTCCAAGAGCCGGTACAGACTCGATGGGCCGAATGGCCTCCTTCTGCACTGTAAATTCTATGAACAGCAACGACGACTGTCTTCATCAACGGCCACGAGACGTCCTGCCTGATCGACTCTGGGAGCACGGAGAGCTTTATACGTCCCGACATGGTAAGGCGCTGTTCACTTTTTACCCACCCTGTAAATCAAAGAATCTCCCTGGCCTCCGGTTCCCACTCAGTAGAGATAAAGGGGTTCTGCCTAGCGAACCTCACAGTCCAAGAAAGGAAATTCAACAATTTCCGCCTTTATGTCCTTCCGCCCCTCTGCACGGCTACACTCCTGGGCTTGGACTTCCAGTGTAACCTGCAAAGTCTGACCTTCAAATTCGGTGTCCCTATACACCCCCCTTACTGTCTGCGGTCTCGCGACCCTTAAGGTCGACCCGCCTTCCCTGTTTGTGAACCTCACCCCGGATTGCAAACCCGTCGCCACCAGGAGCAGGCGGTACAGTGCCCAGGACCGGACCTTCATTAGGTCGGAGGTCCAAAGGCTACTGAGGGAAGGGGTCATCGAAGCAAGCAACAGTCCCTGGAGAGCTCAAGTAGTGGTGGTAAAAACCGGGGAGAAACATAGGATGGTCATTGACTACAGTCAGACCATCAACAGGTTTACGCAGCTGGACGCATACCCTCTCCCCTGCATATCCGACCTGGTAAACAGGATCGCGCATTATAAGGTCTTCTCCACGGTGGATCTCAAGTCCGCCTACCACCAGCTACCCCTCCGTAATGGTGACCGCAAATACACTGCCTTTGAGGCAGATGGGCGGCTCTATCAATTTTTAAGGGTTCCCTTCGGTGTCACGAACGGGGTCTCGGTCTTCCAATGCGAGATGGACCGAATGGTTGACTGGTACGGCGTATGCGCAATGTTTCCGTATCTTGATAACGTAACCATCTGCGGCCATGACCGGCAGGACCACGACACCAACCTCCGAAAATTCCTCCAGACCGCTAAAATCCTTAACTTAATGTACAATAAGGATAAATGCGTATTTAGCACCGACCGTCTAGCCATTCTCGGCTACGTAGTGTGAAATGGAGTTATAGACCCCGACCCTGAACGATGCGCTCCCTTATGGAGTTCCCCCTCCCTCACTGCCCCAAGGCCCTGAAGCGCTGCCTCGGGTTTTTTAGTTACTACGCCCAATGGGTCCCTAACTATGCAGACAAAGCCCGTCCCCTGATCCAGTCCACAACCTCCCCCCTGTCGATGGAGGCCCGCCAGGCCTTCAGCCGCATCAAAGCAGACATTGCAAAGGCCACGATGCACACCATAAACGAGTCCTTCCCCTTCCAGGTTGAGAGCGATGCGTCCGACATAGCTCTGGCGGCCACCCTCAACCAAACGGGCAGACCCGTGGCCTTCTTCTCCCGTACCCTCCATGCTTCCGAAATCCGTCACTCCGCAGTCGAAAAGGAGGCCAAAGCCATAGTAGAATCTGTGCAACATTGGAGGCATTACCTGGCCGGCAGGAGATTCACTCTCCTCACTGACCAACTGTCGGTGGCGTTCATGTTCGATAATGCACAGCGGGGCAAGATAAAAAACGCCAAGATCTTGCGGTGGAGGATCGAACTCTCCACCTACAACTAGATCTTGTATCGTCCCAGGAAGCTAAACGAGCCTCCTGACGCCCTGACCCGCGGCACATGTGCCACCGCACAAGTGGACCGCCTCCGAGCCCTCCACGAGGACCTCTGCTACCCCAGGGTCACTCGCTTTTTCCACTTTGTTAAGACCCGCAACCTGCCCTACTCCATCGAGGAGGTCAGGACAGTCACCAGGGACTGCCAAATCTGCGCAGAGTGCAAAACGCACTTCTACCAGCCAGAGAGGGCGCACCTGATAAAGGCTTCCCGTCCCTTTGAACGCCTCAGCATGGACTTCAAAGGCTCCCTCCCTTTGACGAGTACTCCCGGTTCCCCTTCGCCATCCCCTGCCCCGACATGACCGCCACCACTGTCATCAAGGCCCTCCATGGTACCTTTGCACTGTTCAGTTTCCCCGCTTACAAAGAACAAAGAACAAAGAAATGTACAGCACAGGAACAGGCCCTTCGGCCCTCCAAGCCCGTGCCGACCATACTGCCCGACTAAACTACAATCTTCTACACTTCCTGGGTCCGTATCCTTCTATTCCCATCCTATTCATATATTTGTCAAGATGCCCCTGAAATGTCCCTATCGTCCCTGCTTCCACTACCTCCTCCGGTAGCGAGTTCCAGGTACCCACTACCCTCTGCGTAAAAAACTTGCCTCGTACATCTACTCTAAACCTTGCCCCTCTCACCTTAAACCTATGCCCCCTAGTAATTGACCCCTCTACCCTGGGGAAAAGCCTCTGACTATCCACTCTGTCTATGCCCCTCATAATTTTGTATACCTCTATCAGGTCGCCCCTCAACCTCCTTCGTTCCAGTGAAAACAAACCGAGTTTATTCAATCGCTCCTCATAGCTTATGCCCTCCATACCAGGCAACATTCTGGTAAATCTCTTCTGCACCCTCTCTAAAGCCTCCACATCCTTCTGGTAGTGTGGCGACCAGAATTGAACACTATACTCCAAGTGTGGCCTAACTAAGGTTCTGTACAGCTGCAACATGACTTGCCAATTCTTACACTCAATGCCCCGGCCAATGAAGGCAAGCATGCCGTATGCCTTCTTGACTACCTTCTCCACCTGTGTTGCCCCTTTCAATGACCTGTGGACCTGTACTCCGAGATCTCTTTGACTTTCAATACTCTTGAGGGTTCTACCATTCACTGTATATTCCCTACCTGCATTAGACCTTCCAAAATGCATTACCTCACATTTGTCCGGATTAAACTCCATCTGCCATCTCTCCGCCCAAGTCTCCAGACAATCTAAATCCTGCTGTATCCTCAGACAGTCCTCATCGCTATCCGCAATTCCACCAACCTTTGTGTCATCTGCAAACTTACTAATCAGACCAGTTACATTTTCCTCCAAATCATTTATATATACTACAAAGAGCAAAGGTCCCAGCACTGATCCCTGTGGAACACCACTGGTCACAGCCCTCCAATTAGAAAAGCATCGCTCCATTGCTACCCTCTGCCTTCTATGGCCTAGCCAGTTCTGTATCCACCTTGCCAGTTCACCCCTGATCCCGTGTGACTTCACCTTTTGTACTAGTCTACCATGAGGGACCTTGTCAAAGGCCTTACTGAAGTCCATATAGACAACATCTACTGCCCTACCTGCATCAATCATCTTAGTGACCTCCTCGAAAAACTCTATCAAGTTAGTGAGACACGACCTCCCCTTCACAAAACCGTGCTGCCTCTCACTAATACGTCCATTTGCTTCCAAATGGGAGTAGATCCTGTCTCGAAGAATTCTCTCCAGTAATTTCCCTACCACTGAAGTAAGGCTCACCGGCCTGTAGTTCCCGGGATTATCCTTGCTACCCTTCTTAAACAGAGGAACAACATTGGCTATTCTCCAGTCCTCCGGGACATCCCCTGAAGACAGCGAGGATCCAAAGATTTCTGTCAAGGCCTCAGCAATTTCCTCTCCAGCCTCCTTCTGTATTCTGGGGTAGATCCCATCAGGCCCTGGGGACTTATCTACCTTAATATTTTTTAAGACACCCAACACCTCGTCTTTTTGGATCACAATGTGACCCAGGCTATCTACACCCCCTTCTCCAGACTCAACATCTACCAATTCCTTCTCTTTGGTGAATACTGATGCAAAGTATTCATTTAGTACCTCGCCCATTTCCTCTGGCTCCACACATAGATTCCCTTGCCTATCCTTCAGTGGGCCAACCCTTTCCCTGGCTACCCTCTTGCTTTTTATGTACGTGTAAAAAGCCTTGGGATTTTCCTTAACCCTATTTGCTAATGACTTTTCGTGACCCCTTCTAGCCCTCCTGACTCCTTGCTTAAGTTCCTTCCTACTTTCCTTATATACCACACAGGCTTCGTCTGTTCCCAGCCTCTTAGCCCTGAAAAATGCCTCCTTTTTCTTTTTGACGAGGCCTACAATATCACTCGTCATCCAAGGTTCCCGAAAATTGCCGTATTTATCTTTCTTCCTCACAGGAACATGCCGGTCCTGTATTCCTTTCAACTGACACTTGAAAGCCTCCCACATGTCAGATGTTGATTTGCCCTCAAACATCCGCCCCCAATCTATGTTCTTCAGTTCCCGCCTAATATTGTTATAATTAGCCTTCCCCCAATTTAGCACATTCATCCTCGGACCACTCTTATCCTTGCCCACCAGTACTTTAAAACTTACTGAATTGTGGTCACTGTTTCCGAAATGCTCCCCTACTGAAACATCTACCACCTGGCCGGGCTCATTCCCCAATACCAGGTCCAGTACCGCCCCTTCCCTAGTTGGACTGTCTACATATTGTTTTAAGAAGCCCTCCTGGATGCTCTTTACAAACTCCGCCCCGTCTAAGCCCCTGGCACTAAGTGAGTCCCAGTCAATATTGGGGAAGTTGAAGTCTCCCATCACCACAACCCTGTTGTTTTTACTCTTTTCCAAAAGCTGTCTACCTATCTGCTCCTCTATCTCCCGCTGGATGTTGGGAGGCCTGTAGTATACCCCCAACATTGTGACTGCACCCTTCTTATTCCTGATCTCTACCCATATAGCCTCACTGCCCTCTGAGGTGTCCTCTCGCAGTATAGCTGTGATATTCTCCCGAACAAGTAGCGCAACTCCACCTCCCCTTTTACATCCCCCTCTATCCCGCCTGAAACATCTAAATCCTGGAACGTTTAGCTGCCAATCCTGCCCTTCCCTCAACCAGGTCTCTGTAATGGCAACAACATCATAGTTCCACGTAGTAATCCAAGCTCTAAGTTCATCTGCCTTACCCGTAATGCTCCTTGCATTAAAACATATGCACTTCAGGCCACCAGACCCGCTGTGTTCAGCAACTTCTCCCCGTCTGCTCTGCCTCAGAGCCACACTGTCCCTATTCCCTAGTTCTCCCTCAATGCTCTCACCTTCTGACCTATTGCTCCCGTGCCCACCCCCTGCCATACTAGTTTAAACCCTCCCGTGTGACACTAGCAAACCTCGCGGCCAGGATATTAATGCCTCTCCGGTTTAGATGCAACCCGTCCTTCTTATATAGGTCACACCTGCCCCGGAAGAGCTCCCAGTGGTCCAGATAATGGAAACCCTCCCTCCTACACCAGCTGTTTAGCCACGTGTTTATCTGCTCTATCTTCCTATTTCTAGCCTCACTGGCACGTGGCACAGGGAGTAATCCCGAGATTACAACCCTCGAGGTCCTGTCTTTTAACTTTCTGCCTAGCTCCCTGAACTCCTGCTGCAGGACCTCGTGCCCCTTCCTGCCTATGTCGTTAGTACCAATATGTACAACGACCTCTGCCTGTTTGCCCTCCCCCTTCAGGATTCCCTCTACCCGTTCGGAGACATCCTGGACCCTGGCACCAGGGAGGCAACATACCATCCTGGAGTCTCTTTCACGTCCACAGAAGCGCCTATCTGTGCCCCTGACTATAGAGTCCCCTATTACTATTACTCTTCTGCGCTTTGACCCTCCCTTCTGAACATCAGAGCCAGCCGTGGTGCCACTGCTCTGGCTGCTGCTGTTTTCCCCTGATAGGCTATCCCCCCCCGACAGTATCCAAAGGGGTATATCTGTTCGAGAGGGGGACAACCACAGGGGATTCCTGCACTGACTGCCTGCCCTTTCTGGTGGTCACCCATTTCTCTGCCTGCACCTTGGGTGTGACCACATTTACATAACTGCGATCTATGACGCTTTCCGCCACCTGCATGCTCCTAAGTGCATCCAATTGCTGCTCCAACCGAACCATGCGGTCTGTGAGGTGCTCCAGTTGGGTGCAGTTTCTGCAGATGAAGCAATCCGGGACGCTGGAAGCCTCCCGGACCTGCCACATCTCACAGTCAGAGCACAGCACCCCTCTAACTGACATTGCGTCAATTAATTAAAATTTGTCTTTTTTTTTATAAATACTTTTTTTTAAATTTCAAAGTTACTGTCAACTCTCTGTTTCCTAGCACTAGATTTCTAATAGAAATGCGATAGCTAACTATAATACTCTCCGATCTCTGGCTTAGATATCCTCTAAATTATAATTAAGTTATTATGTTTAATTAGTTCCCAGATACTCAAATTTTTTTTAAATTTAGGTTAGAATCCCAACCAGCCACTCTGGCCACAGCTTTTCTGTGATGTCACTTTAGTTTCCCCCCGACACACACAATTTGAAAAAAGGTATAAAAGTAAAAATAACTTACTTACCTTCTGAGTGTCTTAGATGTTCTCAGGTTCTCTCGCTGACAGAGACTGCTCCTCCACCTCCGAACCTTGACCTGCACAATGCTAATAATATAATAATAATATAATATGGCACTTACCTTACACCAATGGGTCTTATTATTAGGTTAGAGGAGGAGGGCGGGTGGGAGACACTACACGTGCAGTGTCTCGGGTTTCCTCTCCACCAGAATTTATTGGTTGGGGGGGGGGGACTTGCCAGAGGTCCGCGGGTCGAACTTCCGGTTCCCGCCTTATATAAAAACAAATAAAACAGAAAAAAAGAACAGACACGGGACCAGGCAAGGTTTTTAAATACACTACTCACCTCCCAGAAGGCCCCTGCGCACCGCTGCCGCCGAAATCCAAAGGGCTGCTCCTGTAAAGGTAAGGCTTTTAAATACACTACTCACCTCCAAGAAGGCCCCTGCGCACCGCTGCCGCTGCTGCCACTGCTTACATACACAGTGATAGGGCGTCCTCCTTTATGAGCGACGAACTGCATCAATTCCTGCTTAGCAAGGGCATCGCCTCAAGCAGGACGACCAGTTACCCCGGGGAAACGGGCAGGTAGAGAGGGAGAACGGAACGGTCTGGAGGACCATCCTACTGGCCCTACTGTCCAGGAACCTCCCAGTCTCCCGCTGGCCAGAAGTCCTCCAGGAGGCCCTCCACTCCATCCGGTCATTGCTCTGTACGACCACCAATCAGACACCTCAAAGAACAAAGAAATGTACAGCACAGTAACAGGCCCTTCGGCCCTCCAAGCCCGTGCCGACCATGCTGCCCGACTAAACTACAATATTCTACACTTCCTGGGTCCGTATCCCTCTATTCCCATCCTATTCATGTATTTGTCAAGATGCCCCTTAAATGTCATGAACGTCTCCTTGTCTTCCCCAGGATGTCCTCCTCCGGGACCGCGCTCCCGACCTGGCTAGCGACACCGGACCGATCCTGCTCCGAAAACATGTGCGGGCGCACAAGTTGGACCCGTTGGTGGAGAGGGTCCATCTGCTGCACGCTAACCCCCAGTACGCCTATGTGGCGTTCCCTGATGGCCGACAAGATACGGTTTCCCTACGGGACCTGGCGCCCGCCGGAACCCCACGCGCACCCCAACCACCACCCCCACCCCCCCCCCTCTGCAACACCTCACAGGAGGGTCAGTCCTCCCGCCGCTCCTGCCTGGGCCCTCCCACCCACCGACGCCCCCTAGAGGCGCCCCCCCCCCAGGTCAACCGCTCTCCCCACCAGCGGCGTCTAGGGGTGACGAAGCTGCCATGGAGGCCGAAGCCACGCTCCCGGAGTCGCAGACACCTGGACCCCAACCGGAATCACCACCGAGGCTCAGACGATCCCAGAGGACGTCCAGGGCACCCGACCGACTTATTGCTTCATCTTAACTGATCTGTAACTGTAAATAATAAACACTGACTGTATATATCTGCCATGACTGTAAATATCCTCTAAACACTGTAAGGAGGTATCACGGTACCTCCATATCTGATCATACCATGTTGAATACAGTTGTAGCCGCTGGCCACCACCCCTGCCGGACTCTTTTTTAACAGTGGGTGAATGTGGTATTATCAGGTATTGCAGCACCTGAGAGGCTGAAGTTCCATTGGTCAAACTGGGGGTTTACTATTGGCTGTATAGTATGTAGCTCCACCCAGATAGGCGGGGTATAAGAGTCGGTTCCGTCCCAGCAGCCCTCATTCTGTGCCTGAGCTGCTGGGGAACAGTTCTAGTCTATTAAAGCCTTCAGTTATGCTTTAACCTCGTCTTTGTAGTAATTGATCGTGCATCACTGCCCCTGTCCCTTGGCTGAAGTTTCAATAACATTTGCATGTAAATAACAGATACACCGTTAGCTTTGCCATTGTTTTAAGATAAATTTCTGACGCAATGTACAGAACTCTATTGCATTTCTCATCACTAGCAATACCACTCTTAAACAAATTGGCAGGATAAGAAAACTGAATGACAACATAAACGCAATATATTGCTGCAAATAATGTGAGTCAAATTCTGCTGGAGGATGGTGACCCTTATACTATGATAGCATCAATTATGTGATTCTGTACTCCTTCATGTCCGACACTATCCTTATCTTTATTACCCTCTCACCTATGGCACTTGGTGCAGCTTTCATCTTCACCGCAGCACCTTGAAAAGACAGTTTAGTAATTTGAACCCAAACCACCTAAAACAAGCCATAAATATTAAGTCGTAAATATTATTACGAATAAAAAATGGCTGACAGATTCAGGGGAGTGATTGAACCTTGGGGTTTTAATGACATTACAAATCACTCGAACTTCAATCCAGCATTTTACAGCACCATTGCAATCATGAGAATCCTTGATTCAATTATTGCCTTTTTCCCTGTCAGCTATAGTGACATTAACGGCTAATATTATATTAAGGTATGGAAAAAAATTGCTTCAAATATTTTGTCTGAAGGAGCAGGCTGGCAGGTGGGGGGTGCGTTGGGGAGTTAGTAGTTGTCGTGTGGACTTAATCGAGTGACATGGCAGGGAAGCTGTTCCCATTGTCTCCTAGCCTCTGCTGGTATTTTATTTATTGTGTACCCCAAAGACTATAGGTTGGATTTTCCGTTTCAGGGACTATGTCCCCACACCGCCGTGGAAACTGTGGTCTTTTACGCCAGAAAAACTGGTGTCAAAATGCCACAGATTCACTGCCTTGCAGGGGGCTAGCAGGAAACCATCGAGAAGCTCGCAGCTCTAGCTGCAGAATCGTCCTCCCGCACCTCCAGATTAGAGGCCGCACATGCGCACAGCGGCGTCCTCCAGCGGAAGCGCCATGCTCCATGGCGGACTCAGACTGCGGAGCTGGACCACGGAAATAGTGCCCCCGATTGGCCACGCGCTCAATAAAGGCACAGTCCTGTATGAGGCTCACCCTGTCCTCCGATCAGCCCGCCCCCGACCATTGCGGCCACGGACTGAGTCCACAGCCGCCTCGTGGGTTTCCCGAACGGCTGGGACCAGATTAGAAATACGCCTTGGGACTTTGGCCGGTCGGGGGCGGAGAATAGCAGGGCGGGCCTCAAGCAATGGCCGCAGGTGGGGGATGAAAAATGAAAAAAAAATGAAAATCGCTTATTGTCACAAGTAGGCTTCAAATGAAGTTACTGTGAAAAGCCCTTAGTCGCCACAATCCGGCGCCTGTTCGGGGAGGCTGGTACGGGAATTGAACCTGCGCAGCTGGCTTGCCTTGGTCTGCTTTAAAAGCCAGCTATTTAGCCACGTGCTAAACTAGCCCCATATGTGGTGTGCCGCTTTTTGAGGGCCAGAGAATAAAGGAACCCACACCAGTCCTGAAACTGGATTCGCTGCCCCGGCCTCAGACGCAATTTGAGCGTCGGGGTGCGAAGAATCCAGCCCCATGATTCCATGCAGTGCAGAGAATAAGATGTTCACTTGATTGTGGTCATCTGTTTCAAATATCAGAAAAGAGGACTGTAACTAATATAGCCAGGTGACATTGATAGCATGATATGATAGTTGGACGACTATCCTGTTCGCTTGGCTGTGGCCTAAGGGGTGGGGATCCATCTTTTTCAGGCACCCTGTGCTGAATGAAGGCTCTCCCCACTAGTAACATTTTCGACAGTTCTCTTTGCCACACTGACCTTGCATTATTGGTACATCATCCACTTCACCTGCCTGAGTAGTTCTGGTGAAGCTACCTCAACTCATCATCGAATCCTTCTTCCATGCTTTTCTTTAATTCATTTTTAAGCAATGTAGACATCACTGGCTTGGCAAACATTTATTGCCCATCTGTATTTGCCTTTGAGAAAGTGGTGCTGAGCAGCCTTCTTGAACCGCTGCAGTGCTGAGGTTTTGGTACACCCACAGTGCTGTTAGGGAGGGAGTTTCAGTGACAGTGGAGGAGCGGCGATATATTTCCAAGCTATAGTTTCAAGGTGAGTGACCTTGAGGGTAACCTCCAGGAGATGGTGTTCTCAGGTATCTGCCACCTTTGTCCTTCTAGATAGTAGTGGTCATGGGCTTGGAAAGTACTTGGTGAGTTCCTGTAACTCATTGGGGATTGTAAGCCACTCAGTTTTGTCAAACTGCTATAAATGAAGTTAAAAAGGAATGAAACTGGATGGACGATGCAGCATCGCCCTAGGCACCGGAAATGACAGTGGCACACCCAGGCCTACCAACCCTGAAAAGTCATCCTTACGAATATCTGGGGGCTTGTGCCAAAATTGATAGAGTTGTCCCACAGATTAGTCAAGTAACAGTTTGACATTGTCCATATGGGGAGTACGACTATGTTCCAAACATCGGCATAACCACCCCTGAGTATGCCCTATCCCACCGACAGGACAGTCGCACGAGAGGTGATTGCACAGTTATATACAGTTAGGAGGGAAT
The DNA here is from genome assembly GCF_047496885.1 of Scyliorhinus torazame. Taxonomy (NCBI): domain Eukaryota; kingdom Metazoa; phylum Chordata; class Chondrichthyes; order Carcharhiniformes; family Scyliorhinidae; genus Scyliorhinus; species Scyliorhinus torazame. The sequence continues at coordinate 215,871,334 of NC_092709.1, read as the reverse complement.
TTCCTGGGGAGTTCTCAACATTAACATGAAGTCTCATGGCATCAAGTCACGCATGGGAAAGGAAACCAACTGCTTAGTACCACCTTACGCCCATTACCCCACACCCCACTCCCCAACTGATGACTCAATACTCCTCCATCTTGAACACAGACTGGAAGATGTACTGAAGGTGGACATGAATCCCGACAGGTTCTCCGTGGCGTGCATCTGGCGAGCAGAGCCACAAAGGTGAGTACAGCCCCCAGGGTGGAAAGGAACATACCAAGACAGTACATGTATAATTCCATTAAGTGAAGGGATCTCCATTTTTATTTTTTTCAATCTTCAAAAAGGGTTCCCTGTTCTTTTAAAACTCTAAGTTGCTGACAGAGCTGGCCTTGAATGAGTGAATTTCCGGGAATACCGGAAATGGGCTATGCTCTGCTTTTCTCACCCAGGATGACACTTTGGCAAAAAGTACACCCATTGTGTCAGCAAGTGCATACTTTAGCAACTACATTGTTAAGATAATTGCATTATTACAGACAGCTGATGATCATTGCTCAACCTCCAAAACAGTATGAATGGGCAGAACTGGAACAGTTGGGATAGTGCAACAATAAGGAGTTTGTAACTCTACTAAGTTGGATGAAGAATAAACTTGCTGAAGGTAAAAGCAAAGATGCTGTATTATTCATCCACCATATACTATTATTGATCTTAGCAGACAGTGCTTAAACAGCAATAATCTGTTAATGATATAATTTTGGGGTTCTGCAAGGGCTACTCCTCTTCTGACCTCATTACAGTCTTGGTCCAAAGAAGAACAAAAGAGTTGAACTCAGGAGGTGAGGTGAGAGTAACTGCTCTTGACATCAAGGCAGCAAATGACTGAATGTGGCACCAAGGACCCCAGGTAAAACTGAAGTCCATAGAAATTAGGAGGAAATCAATCCATTGGTTGGAATGATACATACCTTTAAAAAAATTTTTTTTTAGAGTACCCAATTCATTTTTTCTGATTAGGGGGCAATTTAGGGTGGCCAATTAACCTAGCCTGCACATCTTTGGGTTGTGGGGGCGAGACTATTGCAAACACGGGGAGAATGTACAAACTTCACACAGACAGTGACCCAGAGCCGGGATCGAACCTGGGACCTCGGCGCCTTGAGACAGCTGCGCTACTCACTGCGCCATCGTGCTGTCCGGAATCATACATACCTGGCATAAAGAAAATGGTTGTGGTGGTCAATCAGCTCTGTCCTAGGACATAATTGCAGGAGTTCCTCAGTGTAGTGTCCAAGGCCCGACGATCTTCAGCTGTTTCATCAATGAAGTCATCATAAGATCAGAAGTGGGGCGGTTCACTGATGATTATGCAATGTTCATCATCTTTTGTGACTCCTCAGATACTGAAGCAGTCTGTGTTCATATGCAGTAGGACCTGGGCAACATTCAAGCTTGAGCTGATAAGTGGCAAATAACATTTGTACCACACAAGTGTTATGGGCCAAGGTTTAGAGAACCCCAAAGTGTATCATGGAGTTCACCTGACCCACAACTTTTAATAGATTGTGGTATGGGGAGCACACGGCCCACTCTACAGGTGTGGTACAGCAGAAATGGAAAAGTAATTTTAAAGCAAAACAATGTTTATTCTATGAACTCAAGTTAACCTTTTTGAAACACACAGTGAACATCTTAGCAACCATCAATTCAAATACAACCCCCAAAGAATACAACACTAGATAATCCTTAATACCTTCCCAAACAACATCCAGAAGACAAAAGAAACACCTTTTAACAGAAGCACATCAGGTTTACATTCACTACTGAAAACATTTATAATTCTGAATTCACCAAATGATCAAGAGATAGTCTTTTCATGGCAGAGAGATCAACAGCACACCTGCTCTGTCTGGCTTCAGCTCCAACACTGAAAATGAAACTAAAACACACCCTGCAACAAACAGCCTAAAACGAAAGTAAAAAGCTGACAGAGAGCCCAGCTCCACCCACTCTCTGACATCACTGCAGTAGTAAACACCCATTTCTTAAAGGTACTCTCACTACAGATATTTATATACACACCCATTCTCAACACCCATTTCTTAAAAAGTACTCTCACATGACACAAGTTCCAGGCAAGCACCAGCTCCACCAGGAGAGAACCTAACCATTGGTATTTGATGTTCAATGCCATTACCATTGCTGAATCGCCCATTATTAACCTACCATGGACTCCCATTGACCAGAAACTGAACTGGATCAGCCATATAAAAATTGTGGCTACCAGAGCAGGTCAGTGGTGAGGTATACTGCGGTAAGTAACTCACCTCCTGACTCCCCTAAGCCTGTCCAACATCAACAAGGCACAGGGCAGGAATGTGATCGAATGCTTCCCACTTTCCTGGATGAGTGCATCTCCATCAACACTAAAACAGCTGATTTAATCAGCACCCATCCACTCATTTGCTGTGGCTAGGTCAAAGTCTTGGAACTCCCTCCCTAACAGCACTGTGGATGCACTTACACCGCATGGATTGCAGCGATTCAAGAAGGCAGCTTACCACCACCTTCTCAAGGACAATTAAGGATGAGCAACAAAAGCTTCAGTAGCCAGTGATGGTCAGATCCTTTGAAAGAATTAATAAAACATATTCAAGATGCAGTGAACCAATATATATTGACCAACATATATCCAGGGGGTAATGGAGTTAATATAGATCTCTGACCTCACCCATCCATGATAATTTGATCTTCGAAGACTGTGATGTAGTTCAGCCAGTATGGCTCGACGGCCTTGAATTGGAACTATTACTCGAGCTCCCCATAGCAGTATCCGGTCTTCCATGGTGATCTGCTCCCTTCAGCTCCAGTAGGGGTGGAATGCCACCTGGACCAGTGTTTCCATCTCCCCTGTTAGCACCATGTGCTTCATTTTTGCTAAAACTGGGTCCCTTTGTGTCCACAAACGAATGTTTTGTGCGGCCACTGGAAGGGTGTCCAGGAAATGTAGTGTCATCACCGTTTTTTCTATTCTGGGTACCAATGGCAGGGTGTCCGGTAATGGCAGCCTGCTTAGTGCATCGGCGTTTGTCACCTGGGTTCCCGGCCGGTGCTCCAGTTGATATTGGTACGCTGCCAGTAGTAGGGCCCAGTGTTGGATCCGGGCCGAAGCTATTGGTGGCACCGCTTTGTCTTCTTTCAGCAAGCCCAGCAGTGCCTTGTAGTCTGTGATTATCATGAATTTCCACCCGTACAAGTACTGGTGAAATTTCTTCACCGCGAAGATCACAGCCAGTCCTTCCTTTTCAATTTGGGCGGACTTTCGCTCTGCTACTCTACCGTCCTGGAATCGAATGCTATAGGCTGTTCCTGTCTGTTTTGCCATCTGTGTGCCAGAACTGCCCCAACGCCATAAGGAGACGCGTCGCAAGTGAGCACCAACTCTTTCCTGGGGTAGTGTGCCAAGACGTTTTCTGTGGAGACCTGTTGTTTGATGTTCTTGAAAGCCCTACCTTGGTGGGCGGACCATTCCTTGGCTTGCCCCTTTTTTAGTAATTGGTGGAGGGAGTCCAGGATGGAAGTCCTGTTCTGTATGAACGTTCCATAGTACGTGACCAGTCCTAAAAATGATCTTAACTCCTGGATTATGGTGGGGGCCGGGGCATCTTTAATCACCCTCACCCGATCCTCCAAAGGGTGTAACCCTGATTTGTCAACCTTGTACCCCAGATAAGTTACTTGAGGTGCAAGAAAAACACATTTCTCCCTCCTTCGGCGCACTCCTGCTGCTGAAAACCTCCTAAGGACTTCCTCCAGCTTTTGCAGGTGTTCTACCCTTGTTTTTCGGGTAATGAGGACATCGTCCAGATAAATGGCGACCTGTGGTAACCCTTGTAATATATTCTCCATTGTCCTCTGGAATATCGCACAGGCTGACGATACCCCGAAGAGTAATCTTGTGTACTGAAAAAGGCCCGTCGGGGTGTTTATCGTTGAGAATCTTTGCGACTCTTCGTCCAGCTTCAGCTGCAAATGTGCGTGGCTCATATTCAGCTTTGAGAATAAGAGTCCTCCAGCCAGCTTTGCTGGGGAATTAGGTATTTGTCCAGTTGTGAGTCACGATTAATCGTTTGTTTGAAACCTCCACAAAGGCGGATCGAGCCGTCCGGCCTAAGGATAGGCACCACGGGTGCCGCCCATTCTGAAAACGGGACCGGTTTTATTATTCCTTCACTCACCAATCTTTTGATTTCCGTATCGACTTTCTGCCTTAACGCGAAGGGTACCGGTCAGGCCTTGTAGAATTTTGGGACTACCTCTGGATCTACGTGTAATGTCGCCTTTGCTCCCTTTATTGTTCCAAGCCCTTCTCGGAAAACCTCTGGGTATTTGCACAGAGTTCGCTCAGGCGACCATTTTCCAGTTGGAAAATGTTTACCCAATCCAGCTGGATCTCTTTTAGCCAGTTTCGTCCCAATAAGCTTGTTCCCGCACCTTTCACTACCATTAAAGGCAGCCTAACCAGTTACTCTCCCTAAGCCACAGGTACATGTGTTGTGCCCAACACTCTCAGTGATTCCCCTGTGTATGTCCTCAGTTTTGCGAGGTCCTGGTTAGGGATAAGGGTTGGGGTCCAGTGTGAATTTTATTTCCTCTATCACTGATACGGCTGCTCCTGTGTCGACCTCCATTAATGTGGAATGTCCATTCAACCTTATGGTTAATTTAACGGGTTTTGATTTCACCACCGTTACACAATTTAGTTGTTCCTCGTCGGAGGTAGGTGAGGCTTCTTGGGTGTGCATTCTCCTGTACCCCGGCCTGCGTGTCCTTCTCCAAGATGTTGGTTTTGGGCTTCTAGTTCTCCTCTCTGGCTCCCAGCTTTGGCAACAACTACAATATCTTGCTGGGTGAAAGGCTGCAGGGTCTGCCGTCTGACTGGTCCTAATTTTCCCTTGCTTGGGAGCGGCTCTGCGAGTGGGCCTGGTTTCCTTAGTATCTGAGTCGTTCCTGAGGGTGACTATGCAGTTGCCTATCCCCCAGCGGTAGTCCCTTAATTAATTTTCACTGGTATGGGCGTGCCATCGGAGTACCCTGTAACTCACATGCTTCGCTCGCCGCTTTTCCTCAGGACAAAGCCAACTGCAATGCTTGTTTGCCATCCAGTTCGGCATCTGCTAGCAGATGTTTTTGTATTGCTAACCAACTAGTCTCGGAGCATCTCATTTAGCCTCAGGCCAAATTCACAAGCCTCTGCCAATTGCCTTAATCTTTGTTAAAACGTTAGTGACAGACTCCCCCGTGTCTCGGAATGCTGCGTAAAACAAGTTTGCTGACAATACGACCATCGTGGGTCGGATCTCGAATAACGAGTCAGAATACAGGAGGGAGATAGCGAACCTAGTGGAGTGGTGTAGCGACAACAATCTCTCCCTCAATGCCAGCAAAACTAAAGAGCTGGTCATTGACTTCAGGAAGCAAAGTACTGTACACACCCCTGTGAGCATCAGTGGGGCCGAGGTGGAGATGGTTAGCAGTTTCAAATTTCTAGGGGTGCACATCTCCAAAAATCTATCCTGGTTCACCCACGTCGACGCTACCACCAAGAAAGCACAACAGCATAGCCAAGCTCAATCGCTGGCACACCAAGTGTTGGCACTCCTCAGTGCCATTAGCAGAAGCGTGGCCCCACTGCAAGGGAAGCAGGGGAATAGCAGAGCTCACCCCAAACAAAGGACACATGCACCATGGCCTTTGGCACCCTCCCTGACACACTGCCTCTCTCAGGGCAAAGACCTCACCAGTCACACTATCAGCTAGCCCACTCCGCAGAACAACCAGCTGTCTCCAAGCCCTGCCTGCCCACTGCACCCCTGATCCCATCTATCTTGTCCCCGGTCAGCCTGTAACAAACTGTGTGTCGCACTCAGGTCCCACATCGCACTGCAGCTACACTCCCATCAGATGGACACTTCCCTCCCTCATCCCCATCTGTAAGACCTGCCCACTCAAAAGCACTGAAGCATGGAGGCGATTGGTGGCACCTGGTGAAATTCTCCATCGTACAACTAGGTGCCACCCTGCTGGAAGGATAACACACGGCCCACCCAGTTAGAAGATCCACAGTAGACAACACTGGGAAACATGGCAGAGGCCACAGAGCACTGTGGGATTGGGGCAGCCACTGGTCCCCTGTTGACAGGGACAGGTGGTAAGGATATCACCACATCACAGGCCAGGTGCCACTCATTGATGGGGGCAGTGGTGCAGTGCAGACGGCACCTTATCGGGCGGCCGGCTGAAGGGTGGGGTTGGGGTCATTGGTGGACATTTTAAGGGTGGCACTGAAATGCAACTCAGGGTCACCATATAACCTGTTTGATTTGGTTGGGCAGGGAAATACTCATCTTGCTAACGTGTCTTCTCTTTTCCCTGCTGCAGGGAATGAGTACAGAGAGCAATGCTGGTCACCTACTTGGCAGCAGCTGCAGTTGTGGTTGCATGGAGACTGGAGGCACAGGGTCTGCTCAGAGAGCACTCTGCACAAAAAGAGCCTGCCCCAGAAGAGCAGGGGCCAGACAGCGAGGCTTGTGTGCCAGCTGTCAAACAGGCAGATGAGGAGGTGCGAAGGAGGTGCAGCATGAGGGCACGTGTATATCGTTGGTGCGTTTCGTTCTAGAAGCTGCCGATTGCGTGTGCTGCCGAAGACTTCAGCTAACCAGGGAGACCATGCACCTTCTGTGCAAGGTGGTGGCGCATCAGCCATTGCGGGGTTTTCGAAGTGGACACCTGCTCCCAGTGCTGTCAAGGTGATGGTCGCCCTGAACTTTTATACCTCTGGGTTTTTCCAGGGGCTGAGCGGGGACATGTCTGGATCTCAGACGTCCGCACACAGGTGTATCGGTGCTGTGATGGATGCCCTATGCACCCAGGCAATGGACTATATCATCTTCAGCCTGAACCAGGCATACCCGAATGCCCGGGCAGCAGGATTCACTGTCATCGCTAGTGTGCCCCAGGTCCAGAGGGTAATCAATGGCACACGTGCCCCCCCTACAAGCATTGGCTTATCAGGGGAGTACCCTTCTCCAGCTGTCGGTTCCACAACTTGAATGTGCAGTTGGTATGTGACTACCAGCTGCAGCCATTCTCTGTGCCATCCTCCAACCCCACCACCCCCATCTTAAAATACGGGAGGCCGGTACGGGAATGGAACCCATGCTACTGGCCTTCTTCTGAATTACAAGTCAGCTGTTTAGCCCACTGTGCTAAACGAGCCCCATAACTGCCCCCAGCTCTCGCAGAAGCCCCCTGGCCAGAGGTATGACTGTCGGCGAGGAATGGCATTGTTGGACACTGTCCGTACGCCCTCTCTCTCTCCACGCAATTTCGGCACCGGGAGCTCTTCTCCACCCGATTGTATGCCACGATTTTGGCGTCGGTCAAAGAAGAATCCCACCCATGGTCTTGGGAAGGAGTGGTGTGGGGGAGAAGGGTGATTCACTTGCTATTGGGATATCATTTTGCATTGGGAGCTTTTGTGAGGGCCACGAAGAATCCAGCACGAGTTGAAGGATAGAAAGAAATAACATTTATTTACAATAACATATATATATATATATACAGCAGCAACTTCCCTTGCTGCTCACTCCTCTCCAGCTCGTTCCAAACTGGCCAGCTTTATTTATACAGGGAGTCTGCTAATGATTTCTCCGCCCCCCTCATTGGGGATGCTCATACTCCCAAAGGATTGTGGGATTGCCATTAGTCCTCTGCCAGTGGTAAGCAGGCAGGTTATAACATCCCCCCCCCAAAGTCCAAGGAATCCACCGAAGACCATGGTGAAGGAGGGCGTCGGACTCGTTTTGCTGCTGGCCGGACACCATTTGCATGAGGCGCTGGATCGGGCGGCGTGTAACGAAACGGAGAATGGCACTTCCATGATGAACGGCGTAACGGTTGTACATCCACGGCCCTTGAGCCTGAGGACTCCCCTCTGAGGCGTCCTATGTCTCCACCTTGGAGTCGGAGTCCGCTGCCTCCATCATCTCAGCATCTCTATCTCCACGCGGTTCTGCAACGATCTGCGCAGGCTTTGAGTGCGGTACCAGAGGAAGATTGTGAGGAATACTCTCCGCTGTGTCTGTCTCTGTGGCTGTAGAAATGAGCTCCGGGGGCGGGGAATCTTTGGAAGAGATGATCTGGACTGAACGTGGTCTACATGCTTGCGCTGGAGACGACCCTGGGCTTGCACCTGGTAAGAGATAGGGCCCGTTCGGCAAATGATTACACCAGGGACCCACTGGGCACCACCAGCAAAATTTCGAACGAGCACTGGGTCACTGGGCGCAAACTGCCGAATCGGCCGATGCCAAGAAAAATCATGTCCCTGCCGTTCTTGAGTGCGGCGTACTTTTACGCCAATGCCCGGGAAAACCATGCTAAGGCGAGTGCAAAGTCTCTGGGCCAATAGGAGTACCGCGCGCGAGAGCTACCCCAGTCAGCGCATGTGGGGTGGTCCTATATGCAAACAAAAAACGAGCCAGTCTCGTGTCAATAGAACCGGAAGACTGCTTCTTTAGGCCTCGTTTGAATGTCTGCACTGCGCGCTCCGTCATCCCATTGGAAGCCGGGAGGTATGGAGCGGTGCGGATGCCATTCATCTTTATAGACTATCATAGAATTTACAGTGCAGAAGGAGGCCATTCGGCCCATCGAGTCTGCACCGACTCTTGGAAAGAGCACCCTACCCAATGTCAACACCTCCACCCTATCCCCATAACTCAGTAACCCCACCCAACACTAAGGGCAATTTTGGACACTAAGGGCAATTTATCATGGCCAATCCACCTAACCTGCATATCTTTGGACTGTGGGAGGAAACCGGAGCATCCAGAGGAAACCCATGCACACACGGGTTCCGCACGGGTTTCCGCTGATCCAGGACGCCCTGCACTACGTGGACACCATGGCGCTCCTCAAAGAAAACTACGCACAGTAAGCGAATACACTCTTCGCTAGGCATTTACTCGCCACTCGCTCTCAATTCCCTGGTGAGTCCATAGAAGGCTTCTGGCGGGCCCGAATCCCACTTGTCCGGGACTGTGACTGTCAGGCCGTTACGGCCACCGGACATTCTTTTTTAAAAAGAAATATGTTTATTAAGAGTTTTTTTAACAACATGGTACAGAACTTTGTACATTGGATTCCTCCCGTACATGTCAGTTTTCCGGATCATTCATGTGTTTTATTGCTCAAATGCCCCCCAGATAACCCCCCCCCCTCCCCCCCCCCGAAAGATATCTCTCCCCCCCCCACACACCCCGGTTGCTGTTGCTGCTGTCCGACCTTCATCTAACGCTCTGCGAGATAGTCTAGGAACAGTTGCCACCGCCTGTGGAACCCCTGCGCAGACCCTCTCAAGGCAAACTTTATCCTTTCCAACTTGATAAACCCTGCCATATCATTTATCCAGGCTTCCACGCTGGGGGGCTTCGCCTCTTTCCACATTAACAAGATCCTTCGCCGGGCTACTAGGGACGCAAAGGCCAGAATGCCGGCCTCTTTCGCCTCCTGCACTCCCAGCTCGTCCACTACTCCAAATAGTGCTAGCCCCCAGCTTGGCTTGACCCGGACTTTCACCACCTTAGATACTATTCCCGCAACTCCCCTCCAGAACCCCTCCAGTGCCGGGGCATGACCAAAACATATAGACATGTTTCGCCGGACTTCCTGAGCACTTCCCACATCTGTCCTCCACCCGAAAGAACCTACTCAGCCTCGTCCCCGTCATATGCGCTCTGTGCACTACCTTAAACTGTATCAGGCTAAGCCTGGCACACAAGGAAGAGGAATTAACCCTACTTAGGGCATCAGCCCACAGCCCCTCCTCAATCTCCTCCCCGAGCTCCTCTTCCCATTTACCTTTCAGCTCCTCTAGCAAAGCTTCCCCCTCTTCTTTCATCTCCTGGTATATCGCCGACACCTTGCCCTTCCTCTACCCATATGCCCGAAATCACCCTGTCTTGAATCCCCTGTGCCGTGAGCAGCGGGAATTCCCTCACCTGCCGCCTCACAAACGCCCTCACTTGCATGTACCTGAAGGCATTTCCCGGGGGTAGTCCAAATTCCTCCTCCAGCGCCCCAAAGCTCGCAAACGTCCCATCGATGAACAGGTCCCCCATTCTTCTAATCCCTGCCCGATGCCAGTTCTGAAACCCCCCATCCATCCTTCCTTGGACAAACTGATGGTTTTCCCTAATCGGGGACCACACCGAGGCTCCCAACGCTCCCCTGTGTCGTCTCCACTGCCCCCAGATCTTTAGCGTTGCCGCCACCACCGGGCTCGTGGTGTACCTTGTCGGCAAGAGCGGCAACGCTGCCGTCACCGGCGCCCCCAGGCTCGTTCCTTTGCAGGACGCCATCTTCAACCTCTTCCACGCTGCCTCCTCTCCCTCCATCATCCACTTAAGGATCATCATCACGTTGGCTGCCCAGTAGTAGTCACCCAAATTCGGCAACGCCAACCCTCCTCTATTCCTGCTACGCTCCAGGAACCCCCTCCTTACCCTCAGGGTCTTGCTCACCCACACAAAACTCATAATGCTCCTGCCTACCCTCTTAAAAAAGGCCTTGGTGATCACGATTGGAATGCACTGGAACACAAAAAGAAAGTGGGAGGACCACCATTTTAATTGACTGTACCCTGCCCGCCAGCGAGAGTGACAACATGTCCCACCTTTTGAAATCCTCCTCCATCTGTTCCACCAGCCGCGTCAAATTAAGTTTGTGCAGTGCCCCCCAACTCCTAGCTACCTGAATCCCCAAGTATCGAAAGCTCCTTTCCGCCCTCCTCAACGGTAAGTTGTCTATCCCTCTTCACTGATCCCCCGCATGCACCACAAAGAGCTCACTCTTTCCCACGTTGAGCTTATAGCCCAAGAAGTCTCCAAACTCCCTTAGGATCTGCATGACCTCAACCATCCCCCCCACTGGATTCGCCACATCCTCCTCGGACCACCCCCCTCCATTTCCCCGACTCCCTTAACGCCATGGACAAAGGTTCAATTGCCAATGCAAACAGCAGAGGGGACAGGGGGCACCCCTGCCTCGTCCCTCGATACAGCCGGAAATACTCCGACCTCCGCCGGTTCGTGACCACACTCGCCACCGGGGCTCTATACAGGAGTTTGACCCAACTAATAAACCCTCCCCCGAACCCAAACCTCCTCAACACTTCCCAGAGATACTCCCACTCTACTCGGTCAAAGGCCTTCTCCACGTCCATGGCTGCCACTATCTCCGCCTCTCCCTCCACCGATGGCATCATTATCACATTTAGGAGCTTTCGCACATTGGTATTTAGCTGCCTACCCTTTACAAATCCCGTCTGGTCCTCGTGAATCACCCCCGGGACACAGTCCTCAAATCCTCGTAGCCAACATTTTTGCCAGCAACTTAGCATCTACGTTGAGGAGCGAGATCGGTCTATACGACCCACATTGCAGTGGGTCCTTATCCCGCTTCAAGATCAAAGAGATTGTCGCCTCTGACATTGTCGGGGGCAGGGCCCCCCCCTCCCTTGCTTCATTGAAGGTCCTTACCAGCAACGGGGCTAACAGGTCTACATACTTCCTATAAAACTCCACCGGGAACCCATCCGGCCCCGGGACCTTCCCTGCCTGCATGCTCCCCAGTCCTTTAACCAGCTCCTCCACCCCAATTGGCGCCCCCAAACCAGCCACCTCCTGCTCCTCCACCCTCGGGAACCTCAGTTGGTCCAAGAATCGTTGCATCCCCTCTTTTCTCCCTGGGGGCTGGGATCTATACAGCTCCTTGTAAAAGGCCTTGAATGCCTCGTTCACTTTCACCGTACTCCGCACCGTAGTTCCCCTGCCATCCTTGTTTCCACCTATTTCCCTCGCTGCCATCCTCTTACGGAGCTGATGTGCCAGCATCTGACTCACCTGCTCCCCATATTCATATATCGCCCCCTGTGCCTTCCTCCACTGTGCCTCTGCCTTCCCTGTGGTCAACAGGTCGAACTCCGTTTGGAGACGTTGTCTCTCCCTGAGTAGTCCCTCATCAGGAGCCTCTGCATATCTCCTGTCCACCCTTAAAATCTCCCCCACTAACCTCTCCCTTTCCCTTCCCTCTCTCTTCTCCCTATGAGCCCTGAATGAGATTAACTCTCCCCTGACCACCGCCTTCAGCGCCTCCCATACTACTCCCACCTGCACCTCCCCGTTGTCGTTGGCCTCCAGATACCTTTCGATGCACCCCCGCACCCTCCCACACACTTCCTCGTCTGCCAGCGGTCCCACATCCAACCGCCACAACGGGCGTTGGTCCCTCTCCTCCCCCAGCTCTAGCTCCACCCAATGCGGGGCGTGGTCTGAAATGGCTATGGCCGAATACTCCGTTCCCGCCACTTTCGGGATCAATGACCTGCCCAGAACAAAAATATCTATCCGGGAGTAGGCCTTATGTACGTGGGAGAAAAAATTAAATTCTCTGGCCAAAGGCCTGGCAAATCTCCACGGACCTACTCCCCCCATCTGATCCATAAACCCCCTAAGCACCTTGGCCGCAGCCGGCCTCCTCCCCGTCCTAGATCTGGAATGATCTAATGCTGGGTCCAGCACCATGTTAAAATCCCCACCCATTATCAAGCTCCCTACCTCCAAGTCTGGAATACGCCCCAACATCCGTTTCATGAATCCAGCATCGTCCCAGTTCGGGGCATATACATTCACCAGTATCACCTCCGTCCCCTGCAACCTACCGCTCACCATCACGTATCGGCCTCCATTGTCCGCTAGTATGTTCTTGGCCTCAAACGACACCCGCACAATATTGCCACCTCTCTATTTTTTGCATCCAGCCCCGAATGGAACACCTGTCCTACCCATCCCTTCCTTAACCTGACCTGATCTGCCACCTTCAGATGTGTCTCCTGAAGCATGGCCACGTCTGCCTTCAGTCCCTTTAGGTGCGCGAACACTCGGGCCCTCTTAACTGGCCCATTTAGGCCTCTCACATTCCACGTGATCAGCCGGATTGGGGGGCTATGCCCCCCCCCACCGACTAGCCATCTCCTATCTTAGGCCAGTCCCGTGCCCGCGCCTCCCGCACCCTCCAGTTGATGAGTTGATGAGCTGGAGTCTGAGCTTCAAACACTGAGGCACATCCGGCAGGGGGAGACTTACCTGGACACTGTGTTTCAGGAGGCAGTCACACCTGTCAGAGTAAGTAGTTTAAATCCTGCCAGTGGCCAGGGACAGCAGGGTGTGACTGCAAGTCAGGCAGGTAAAGGGAACCAGCAGTCAGGAACTCAGGAGCCTCAGCCCTTGACCCTGTCCAACAGGTATGAGGCACTTGCTCCCTGTGTGGATGGCGAACAGGGCTGCAGGAAGGATGAGTCAGCTGACCAAGGCACCATGGTTCAGCAGGCCATTCAAGGGGAGGGAGTAAATAGGCAAGTAGTAGTTGTAGGGGATTCTATTATCAGGGGGATAGATAGTATCCTTTGTGAGCAGGATAGAGTCCCGCATGGTATGTTGCCTGCCCGGTGCTAGGGTGCGGGACATCTCTGACCGGCTTGAAAGGATACTGGAGAGGGAGGGGGAGGATCCAGTTGTTGTGGTCCATGTCGGTACCAACAACATAGGCAAGTCTAGAAAAGAGGACCTGTTTAGAGATTATAAAGAGCTCGGATTCAAATTAAAAAACAGGTCCTCAAGGGTCATAATCTCCGGATTACTGCCCGAGCCACGTGCAAATTGGCATAGAGAGGCAAGAATAAGGGAAGTTAACACGTGGCTGAAAGAGTGGTGGGAAAGAGGGGTTCCTTTTCATGGGACACTGGCATCAGTTTTGGGACAGGGGGGACCGATACCGTTGGGATGGTCTCCACCTGAACCGAGCTGGGACCAGTGTTCTGGCGAAAAGAGTAAATAGGGTGGTCAATAGGACTTTAAACTAGAGATTGGGGGGAAGGGAAAGTCAGGGAACCAAGAGGTGAAGTAATCAGTGGGAAGCGTAGCTGCTTAGGAATACAAAAAAGCACGAAAAGATAGAACTCAGGAGAGGTTACGATAGTCCCCATCCCTCAAAACATGACACAGTGTATGGAAAGGTTCAGTAAACCAAGGTCCACCACACTAAGAAAACAAAAAGGGACGGTCAATAGAGAATTAAAGGTGCTATATTTAAATGCGCGCAGTGTACGGAACAAGGTAGATGAGCTTGTGGCCCAGATTGTGACTGGCAGGTATGATGTGGTAGGCATCACAGAGACATGGTTGCAGGGGGTTCAGGACTGGCATTTAAACATCCAGGGATTCACAACCTATCGAAAAGACAGAGAGGTGGGCAGAGGGGGCGGGGTTGCCTTGTTAATTAGGAATGAAATTAAATCAATAGCACTAAACGACATAGGGTCAGATGATGTGGAGTCTGTGTGGGTAGAGTTGAGGAACCACAAAGGCAAAAAAAACATAATGGGAGTTATGTACAGGCCTCCTAACAGTGGACGGGACCAGGGGCACAAAATGCACCACGAAATAGAAAGTGCATGTCAGAAAGTCAAGGTCATAGTGATCATGGGGGACTTCAATATGCAGGTGGACTGGGTAAACAATGCTGCCAGTGGACCCAAGGAAAGGGAATTCATTGAATGTTTACAGGAGGGCTTTTTGGAACAGCTTGTGATGGAGCCCACGAGGGGACAGGCCATTCTGGACTTAGTGTTATGTAATGAGCCAGACTTGATTAAAGATCTTAAAGTAAGGGAACACTTAGGAGGCAGTGATCATAATATGGTAGAATTCAATCTCCAATTTGAAAGGAAGAAGGTAGAATCAGATGTAAAGGTGTTACAGTTAAATAAAGGTAACTACAGGGGCATGAGGGAGGAACTGACGAAAATCGACTGGGAGCAGAGCCTAGTGGGAAAGACAGTAGAACAGCAATGGCAGGAGTTTCTGGGAGTAATTGAGGACACAGTACAGAGGTTCATCCCAAAGAAAAGAAAGGTTATCAGAGGGGGGATTAGGCAGCCATGGCTGACAAAGGAAGTTAGGGAATGCATCAAAGCAAAAGAGAAAGCCTATAATGTGGCAAAGAGTACATAGAACATAGAACAATACAGCGCAGTACAGGCCCTTCGGCCCACGATGTTGCACCGAAACAAAAGCCATCTAACCTACACTATACCATTATCATCCATATGTTTATCCAATAAACTTTTAAATGCCCTCAATGTTGGCGAGTTCACTACTGTAGCAGGTAGGGCATTCCACGGCCTCACTACTCTTTGCGTAAAGAACCTACCTCTGACCTCTGTCCTATACCTATTACCCCTCAGTTTAAAGTTATGTCCCCTCGTGCCAGCCATTTCCATCCGCGGGAGAAGGCTCTCACTGTCCACCCTATCCAACCCCCTAATCATTTTGTATGCCTCTATTAAGTCTCCTCTTAACCTTCTTCTCTCCAACGAAAACAACCTTGAGTCCATCAGCCTTTCCTCATAAGATTTTCCCTCCATACCAGGCAACATCCTGGTAAATCTCCTCTGCACCCGCTCCAAAGCCTCCACGTCCTTCCTATAATGCGGTGACCAGAACTGTACGCAATACTCCAAATGCGGCCGTACCAGAGTTCTGTACAGCTGCAACATGACCTCCCGACTCCGGAACTCAATCCCTCTACCAATAAAGGCCAACACTATCTAGATGATTATAAATCTTGTCTCTTATAATCCCCTCCAAGACTTTACCCACTACAGACGTGAGGCTCACCGGTGTATAGTTGCCGGGGTTGTCTCTGCTCCCCTTTTTGAACAAAGGGACCACATTTGCTATCCTCCAGTCCTCTGGCACTATTCCTGTAGCCAATGATGACATAAAAATCAAAGCCAATGGTCCAGCAATCTCTTCCCTGGCCTCCCAGAGAATCCTAGGATAAATCCCATCAGGTCCCGGGGACTTATCTATTTTCAGCCTGTCCAGAATTGCCAACACCTCTTCCCTACGTACCTCAATGCCATCTAATCTATTTACCTGGAGCTCAGCATTCTCGTCCACAACATTATCTTTTTCCTGAGTGAATACTGACGAAAAATATTCATTTAGTATCTCGCCTATCTCTTCAGACTCTACACACAACTTCCCATCCCTGTCCTTGACTGGTCCTACTCTTTCCCTAGTCATTCGCTTATTCCTGACATACCTATAGAAAGCTTTTGGGTTTTCCTTGATCCTTCCTGCCAAATACTTCTCATGTCCCCTCCTTGCTCGTCTTAGCTCTCTCTTTAGATCCTTCCTCGCTACCTTGTAACTATCCATCGCCCCAACTGAAACTTCACACCTCATCTTCTCATAGGCCTCCTTCTTCCTCTTAACAAGAGATTCCACTTCTTTGGTAAACCATGGTTCCCTCGCTCGGCACCTTCCTCCCTGCCTGACCGGTACATACTTATCAAGAACATGCAGTAGCTGATCCTTGAACAAGCTCCACTTATCCAGTGTGTCCAACACTTGCAGCCTACTTCTCCACCTTATCCCCCCCAAGTCACGTCTAATGGCATCATAATTTCCCTTCCCCCAGCTATAACCCTTGCCCTGTGGTGTATACTTATCCCTTTCCATCCTTAATGTAAACGTCACTGAATTGTGGTCACTGTCCCCAAAGTGCTCACCAACCTCCAAATCCAACACCTGGCCTGGTTCATTACCCAAAACCAAATCCAATGTGGCCTCGCCTCTTGTTGGCCTGTCAACAAACTGTGTCAGGAAACCCTCCTGCACACACTGTACAAAAAACGACCCATCTAATGTACTCGAACTATATCTTTTCCAGTCAATATTTGGAAAGTTAAAGTCTCCCATAATAACTACCCTGTTACTTTCGCTCTTATCCAGGATCATCCTCGCCATCCTTTCCTCTACATCCCTAGAACTATTTGGAGGCCTATAGAAGACTCCCAACAGTGTGACCTCTCCTTTCATGTTTCTAACCTCAGCCCATACTACCTCGGAAGATGAGTCCCCATCTAGCATCCTCTCCGCCACCGTAATACTGCTCTTGACTAGCAGCGCCACACCTCCCCCTCTTTTGCCTCCTTCTCTGAGCTTACTAAAACACCTAAACCCCGGAACCTGCAACATCCATTCCTGTCCCTGCTCTATCCATGTCTCCGAAATGGCCACAACATCGAAGTCCCAGGTACCAACCCATGCTGCCAGTTCCCCTACCTTATTTCGTATACTCCTGGCATTGAAGTAGACACACTTCAAACCACCTACCTGAACACTGGCCCCCTCCTGCGATGTCAAATCTGAGCTCCTGACCTCTATACTCTCATTCTCCCTTACCCTAAAACTACAATCCAGGTTCCCATGCCCCTGCTGCATTAGTTTAAACCCCCCCAAAGAGCACTAACAAATCTCCCCCTCAGGATATTTGTGCCCCGCAGGTTCAGATGTAGACCATCCTGTCTGTAGAGGTCCCACCTTCCCCAGAAAGAGCCCCAGTTATCCAGAAATCTGAATCCCTCCCGCCTGCACCATCCCTGTAGTCATGTGTTTAATTGCTCTCTCTCCCTATTCCTCATCTCACTATCACGTGGCACGGGCAACAACCCAGAGATAACAACTCTGTTTGTTCTAGTTCTGAGCTTCCATCCTAGCTCCCTGAAAGCCTGCCTGACATCCTTATCCCCTTTCCTACCTATGTCGTCAGTGCCAATATGGACCACGACTTGGGGCTGCTCCCCCTCCCCCTTAAGGACCCGGAAAACACGATCCGAGACATCACGTACCCTTGCACCTGGGAGGCAACATACCAACCGTGAGTCTCTCACGCTCCCACAAAATCTCCTATCTGTGCCCCTGACTATCGAGTCCCCAATTACTAATGCTCTGCTCCTCTCCCCCCTTCCCTTATGAGCAACAGGGACAGACTCCGTGCCAGAGGCCCGTACCCCATGGTACCTCCCAGAAATCACTTCCGCACTGCCCCCGCTGAAATGGACTAGCCTGCTCCGCTCCTGCTGAAATCGACTTGGCCTGCAAGGTAAGTAAGTTGTTAATCAGTACTTACCTCACCCCAGGCAGCGACCTTTTAAACGGTCCCCTCTGCCTCGCAGCTCCCGCGCTTTTTCAAATTCCCGCGCTGATTCTAAGGTCCCAGCTCTCATTCCCGAACTAAACAGCTGACCTGCAAGGTAAGTAAGTTAATCAGTACTTACCTCACCCCAGGCAGCCACCTTTTAAATGGTCCCCTCTGCCTCGCAGCTCCCGCGCTTTTTCAAATTCCCGCGCTGATTCTAAGGTCCCAGCTCGCACTCCCGAACTAAACAGCTGACCTGCAAGGTAAGTAAGTTAATCTGTACTTACCTCACCCCAGGCAGCGACCTTTTAAACGGTCCCCACTGCCTCGCAGCTCCCGCGCTTTTTCAAATTCCCGCGCTGATTCTAAGGTCCCAGCTCTCACTCCCGAACTAAACAGCTGACCTGCAAGGTAAGTAAGTTAATCTGTACTCACCTCACCACAGACAGCGACCTTTTAAATGGTCCCCTCTGCCTCGCAGCCCCCGCGCTTTTTCAAAATTCCCGCGCTGATTCTAAGGTCCCAGCTCTCACTCCCGAACTAAACAGCTGACCTGCAAGGTAAGTAAGTTAATCAGTACTTACCTCACCCCAGGCAGCCACCTTTTAAACCGTCCCCTCTGCCTCGCAGCTCCCGCGCTTTTTCAAATTCCCGCGCTGATTCTAAGGTCCCAGCTCTCACTCCCGAACTAAACAGCTGACCTGCAAGGTAAGTAAGTTAATCTGTACTTACCTTACCCCAGGCAGCGACCTTTTAAACGGTCCCCTCTGCCTCGCAGCTCCCGCGCTTTTTCAAATTCCCGCGCTGATTCTAAGGTCCCAGCTCTCACTCCCGAACTAAACAGCTGACCTGCAAGGTAAGTAAGTTAATCTGTACTTACCTCACCCCAGGCAGCGACTTTTTAAACGGTCCCCTCTGCCTCGCAGCTCCCGCGCTTTTTCAAATTCCCGCGCTGATTCTAAGGTCCCAGCTCTCACTCCCGAACTAAACAGCTGACCTGCAAGGTAAGTAAGTTAATCTGTACTCACCTCACCACAGACAGCGACCTTTTAAATGGTCCCCTCTGCCTCGCAGCTCCCGCGCTTTTTCAAATTCCCGCGCTGATTCTAAGGTCCCAGCTCTCACTCCCGAACTAAACAGCTGACCTGCAAGGTAAGTAAGTTAATCAGTACTTACCTCACCCCAGGCAGCGACCTTTTAAACGGTCCCCTCTGCCTCTGAGTAGTGGGAAGTCAGAAGATTGGGCAGGCTACAAAAACAAACAGAGGATAACAAAGAGAGAAATAAGGAAAGAGAGGATCAATTATGAAGGTAGGCTAGCCAGTAACATTAGGAATGCTAGTAAAAGTTTCTTTAAATACATTAAAAACAAACGGGAGGCAAAAGTAGACATTGGGCCGCTCCAAAATGACGCTGGTAATCTAGTGATGGGAGACAAGGAAATAGCTGAGGAACTAAATAAGTACTTTGCATCAGTCTTCACAGTAGAAGACATGAGTAATATCCCAACAATTCCGGAGAGTCTGGGGGCAGAGTTGAATATGGTAGCCATCACAAAGGAGAAAGTGCTAGAGAAACTAAGAGGTCTAAAAATTGATAAATCTCCGGGCCCAGATGGGCTACATCCTAGAGTTCTAAAGGAGATCGCTGAAGAAATAGTGGAGGCGTTAGTTATGATCTTTCAAAAGTCACTGGAGTCAGGGAAAGTCCCAGAGGATTGGAAAATCGCTGTTGTAACCCTCCTGTTCAAGAAGGGAACAAGGAAAAAGATGGAAAATTATAGGCCAATTAGCCTAACCTCGGTTGTTGGCAAAATTCTAGAATCCATTGTTAAGGATGAGATTTCTAAATTATTGGAAGTGCAGGGTCAGATTAGGACAAGTCAGCATGGATTTAGTAAGGGGAGGTCGTGCCTGACAAACCTGTTAGAGTTCTTTGAAGAGATAACAAATAGGTTAGACCAAGGAGAGCCAATGGATGTTATCTATCTTGACTTCCAAAAGGCCTTTGATAAGGTGCCTCACGGGAGACTGCTGAGTAAAATAAGGGCCCATGGTATTCGAGGCAAGGTACTAACATGGATTGATGATTGGCTGTCAGGCAGAAGGCAGAGAGTTGGGATAAAAGGTTCTTTTTCGGAATGGCAACCAGTGATGAGTGGTGTCCCGCAGGGTTCAGTGTTGGGGCCACAGCTGTTTTCTTTATATATTAACGATCTAGATGACGGGGCTGGGGGCATTCTGGCTAAGTTTGCCGATGATACAAAGATGGGTGGAGGGGCAGGTAGTATGGAGGAGGTGGGGAGGCTGCAGAAAGATTTAGAGAGTTTAGGAGAGTGGTCCAAGAAATGGCTGATGAAATTCAACGTGGGCAAGTGCGAGGTCTTGCACTTTGGAAAAAAGAATAGAGGCATGGACTATTTTCTAAACGGTGACAAAATTCATAATGCTGAAGTGCAAAGGGACTTGGGAGTCCTAGTCCAGGATTCTCTAAAGGTAAACTTGCAGGTTGAGCCCGTAATTAAGAAAGCAAATGCAATGTTGTCATGTATCTCAAGAGGCTTGGAATATAAAAGCAGGGATGTACTTATGAAGCTTTATAAAGCATTAGTTAGGCCCCATTTAGAATACTGTGAGCAATTTTGGGCCCCACACCTCAGGAAGGACATACTGGCAATGGAGCGGGTCCAGCGGAGATTCACACGGATGATCCCAGGAATGGTAGGCCTAACATACGATGAACGTCTGAGGATCCTGGGATTATATTCATTGGAGTTTAGGAGGTTGAGGGGAGATCTAATAGAAACTTACAAGATAATGAATGGCTTCGATAGGGTGGACGTAGGGAAGTTGTTTCCATTAGCAGGGGAGACTAGGACCCAGGGGCACAGCCTTAGAATAAAAGGGAGTCACTTTAGAACAGAGATGAGGAGAAGTTTCTTCAGCCAGAGAGTGATGGGTCTGTGGAATTCATTGCCACAGAGGGCGGTGGAGGCCGGGACGTTGAGTGTCTTTAAGACAGAAGTTGATAAATTCTTGATTTCTCGAGGAATTAAGGGCTATGGAGAGAGAGCGGGTAAATGGAGTTGAAATCAGCCATGATTGAATGGTGGAGTGAACTCGACGGGCCGAATGGCCTTACTTCCTCTCCTATGTCTTATGGTCTTATGGTCTTATAGTCCCCCAGACGGGGAACCCCCGCCCCGACCATCTCTTCCATCTTCAGTTCCCCCTCGGACAGTGCAGCAGCAACCCTAATGTCCCCCCCCCTTCCCTCCCCACCCTCCCCGCTAGATCCGCCTCTAGCACTTTTGCTCCCCCCATATTACTTCCGTGAGTCAGCTGACTTCTGCTGACCCCGGCTTCCCCCGCCTTCCCGTTGATCTCCCCATGTGGGAGTCTCTCTTCCTCCTTACCTTCCTTCATTCCCCCCCCCCCCCAGTGCGGGAAAAAGCCCGCGCTTTCCTGAGCCAGCCCCGCCCCCTGTGGTGCAGCTCCTGTTGTGGCCATTGTCCCAGTTCCCCCATCCCCGATCTCACCTCCCTCCAGCACCGACGCCCACATTCCCCACCATCTCGTCTACAGGGAAAAAAGTTTAACCAGAACTCTACCCACATCCCCATCCATCATCCCACCCATGAAATATTCTTTACCCATATTTACAACCCCGTATACAACCAACATCTCCCCCCACAACCACAGCCCCACAGTTCGAGTCCAATTTTTCCGTTTGGATAAAGGTCCAAGCCTCTTCTGGCGTTTCAAAATAATGGTGTCGGTCCTGATAAGTGACCCACAGTCGCGCAGGCTGCAGCATGCCGAACCTGACTCTTTTTTTGTGCAGCACCGCCTTAGCCCGGTTGAAGCCAGCTCTCCTCCTTGCCGCCTCTCCGCTCCAATCCTGGTCGGCTCCGATCACCGCATTCTCCCATCTACTGCTCCGCACCTTCTTGGCCCATCGCAAAACACTTTCTTTGTCTGCGAAGCGATGGAACCTTGCCACTATCGCCCTTGGCGGCTCATCAGCCTTGGGTCTCCTCGCCAGGACCCGGTGAGCCCCTTCCAGCTCCAGGGGGCTCGGAGAGGCCTCCGCCCCCATCAGCGACTGGAGCATTGTACTCACATACGCCCCAGCATCAGCTCCCTCCACTCCTTCGGGGAGACCCAGAATCCGGAGATTCTTCCTCCTCCACCTGTTCTCCAGGACCTCGAGTCTCTCGGCCCACCTCCTGTGCACCGCCTCGTGCGCCTCCATTTTTACCGCCAGGCCCAGGATCCCGTCCTCGTTCTCATTCGTTTTATCCCTCACCTCACGAAGCTCCACCGCCTCGGCCTTCTGGGTCTCCTTCAGCCCCTCGATCGCCAACAGCATTGGCGCCAGCACCTCCTTTTTAAGCTCCTCCACACAGCACTTAAGGAACTCCTGCTGGTCCGGCCCCCATGCTGCTCAATCTCCACCCTCCGCCATCTTGTTTTTCCCCCCTCGTTTTTGCCGCTGCTCCAGAGCCTCTTTCTCCGACGCTCCACCGTTAATTTCCGCCATACAACGTAAGGGGGGACCTTACTTCACCTTCCCACACGGGATTAAATCAAAAAGATTCCATTGGGGCTCCTCTGGAGAGCCCAAAAGTCCGTTATAGCGGGAGCTGCCGAAATGTGCGGCTTAGCTCCGCATCGCCGCAACCGGAAGTTCCGCCACCGAACATTCTAACCTTCTTATGCGCGATGCTTTTGTAACGGGGATTGGGTCGGACCTCATTCGCCAAAGGCTGCTTGAAGGGGCCACGCTCGTCCTAGCGGGGACTAAGAAGCTAGCACTCTCCATGACGGTTGCCTCACGTAATGCTCAGGCCTACCCAGTGGGCGCCGCCATCTTCACCTCCCCGGAATACGCTCAGTCAATGGGCGCCACCACCTTCACCTCCCTGGGCCACGCGCGGCCAGTGGGCGCCGCCATCTTGTCCAGCCCCCGCAACATGCGGCTCATTGGCGCCGCCATTTTGTCCCCCACAGGATCTTCAGGCGCCGCCATCTTGTCTTCCCCACGGGGCATGGACGCCGACAACATTCCATGACCTGGGCCCCCACGCTCTCCATCTTTGGACGCCAGCGACGACCAACCGCAGCTCGCCTCAATGACACTCGACCAGTCTCGTCCACACAACCTGGCCACCGCCACGACTACGGTGAAAATCAACGGCCGCATGATCTCTTGCCTGCTGGACTCCGGGAGCACAGAAAGCTTCATCCACCTGGATACAGTAAGGCGCTGCTCCCTCGCAGTCCACCTTGCCAATCAAAGAATCTCCCTGGCCTCCGGATCCCATTCCGTCCCGATCCGGGGGTTCTGCACGGTCACTCTCACGGTCCAAGGCATAGAATTCAGCCTAGGATCCTTCCTAATCTCTGCGCTGCACTACTACCAGGCCTGGACTTCCAGTGCAATCTCCAGAGCCTCTCCCTCAAATTCGGCAGGCCCTACCACCTCTCACTGTGTGCGGCCTCGCGACCCTAAAGGTCGACCCATCCTCCCTCTTTGCCAATTTAACTTTGGATTGCATACCCGTTGCCACCAGGAGCAGACGGTACAGCTCCCAGGACAAGACCTTCAGCAGGTCCGAGGTCCAGCGGCTGCTTCGGGAGGGCATCATCGAGGCCAGCAAAAGCCCCTGGAGAGCACGAGTGTTAGTCGTTAAAACTGGGGAGAAGCACAGAATGGTTGTGGACTACAGCCAGACCATTAATCGGTACACGCAGCTCGACGCGTATCCCCTCCCACGCATATCTGATATGGTCAATCAGATTGCGCAGTACCGGGTCTTCTCAACGATAGACCTAAAATCCGCCTACTACCAGCTCCCCATTCGTAAATCGGACCGTCCATACACTGCTTTCGAGGTGGACGGTTGTCTCTACCACTTCCGCAGGGTTCCCTTCGGCGTCACTAACGGGGTCTCGGTCTTCCAAAGGGAGATGGACCGAATGGTCGACGTAACGGTTTGCGGGCCACCTTTCCGTACCTAGACAACGTCACCATCTGCGGTCATGATCAGCAGGACCACGATGCCAACCTTGCTAAATTCCTCCGCACCGCTACTCTCCTCAACCTCACCTACAACAAGGAGAAGTGTGTGTTTAGCACAAACCGCTTAGCCATCCTTGGCTATGTGGTCCAGAACGAAGTTCTGGGGCCCGATCCCGACCGTATGCGCCCTCTCATGGAGCTTCCCCTCCCCCACTGTTACAAGGCCCTCAAACGCTGCCTGGGGTTCTTCTCCTACTACGCCCAGTGGGTCCCAAACTACGCGGACCAGGCCCGCCCACTCATTCAGTCCACCCACTTTCCCCTTACGGCCGAGGCCCAACAGGCCTTCGCCCGTATCAGAGCTGATATAGCCAAGGCCGGGATGCACGCAGTAGACGAGACACTGCCCTTCCAAGTAGAAATCGACGCATCAGACGTCGCACTTGCCACCACCCTCAACGAGGCAGGCAGACCCGTGGCATTCGTTTGCTGCACCTTTCATGCCTCAGAAATCCGGCACTCGTCCGTCGAAAAAGAGGCCCAAGCTATCGTTGAAGCTGTGCGGCATTGGAGGCATTATCTGGCCAGCAGGAGATTCACTCTCCTCACTGACCAACGGTCGGTAGCCTTCATGTTCAACAACAGGCAGCGAGGCAAGATAAAAAATGATAAAATTTTGCGGTGGAGAATCGAGCTCTCCACCTATAATTACGAGATTTTGTATCGCCCCGGCAAACTCAACGAGCCCCCAGACGCCCTATCCCGAGGTACATGTACCAGCGCACAAGTAGACCGACTCCGGGCCCTACACGACAACCTTTGCCACCTGGGGGTCACACGGTTGCACCATCTTGTGAAGGCTCGCAATCTGCCCTACTCCGTCGAGGAAGTATGGACAGTCACCAGGGCCTGCCAGGTCTGTGCGGAGTGCAAGCCGCACTTCTACCAGCCAGACCGTGCGGGCCTGGTGAAGGCCTCCCGCCCCTTTGAGCGCCTCAGCGTGGATTTCAAAGGGCCACTCCCCCCCACTGACCGTAACACGTATATTCTCAGTGTGGTCGATGAGTACTCCAGATTCCCCTTCGCCATCCCATGCCCCGATATGACGTCTGCCACCGTCATCAAGGCCCTCAACACAATCTTCGCTCAGTTCGGCTTCCCCGCCTATATCCACAGTGACAGGGGATCCTCATTCATGAGTGATGAGCTGTATCAGTTCCTGCTCAGCAGGGGTATCGCCTCCAGCAGGACGACCAGCTATAACCCATGGGGAAACGGGCAGGTAGAGAGGGAGAACAGGACGGTTAGGAGGGCCGTCCAACTGGCCCTATGTTCCAGGAACTTCCCAGCCTCTCGCTGGCAGGAGGTCCTCCCTGATGCACTACACTCCACCCGGTCGCTACTGTGCACCGCTACAAATAACACACCCCATGAACGTCTTTTTGCCTTTCGCAGGAAGTCCACTTCCGGGGTGTCGCTCCTGACTTGGCTCGCAGCTCCAGGACCCGTCCTGCTCCGTAGGCACGTCCGACTCCACAAGGCGGACCCGTTGGTGGATAGGGTGCACTTGCTCCATGCCAACCCCAGTATGCCTATGTGACGTACCCCGATGGCTGCCAAAATACTGTCTCCCTCAGGGACCTGGCACCAGCAGGTTCCACTCATACACACTTCCCCCTCCCGGCGCCACCCTCCCCTCCCCCGGCGCACCCAACATTAACCCCACCACGACCATCCCTTCTTCCCCTGCCCACGCAAGAGGATGAAGAGGATTTTGGCACGCTCCCGGGGTCACCCGACATCAAGCCAGCACTGTCGTCGCCAGCATCGACATCGCCGCCACCGTTATGTCGCTCCCAGCGGAACATCAAGGCACCAGTCCGGTTGAATCTCTAACTGGCACCGGACTATCAAAAGACATTTTTTTTCTCTCCTAATAAAACACTGTACATAAATTCACTACTGTATATAGTTCTCCATCACCCACGCCGGACTAATTTTTAACAGGGGGTGAATGTGGTAAACCACTGTTACACCTGTATTAGGTGATGTAAGGTAGGACCTGTATTACCTTAGCCCCTGCCTCCTGGCTCCGCCCAGTAGGAATATAAATGTGCGTGTCCTCTATTCAGCAGCCATTTCGCCAGCTGCAGTGGGAGGCCACACACCTTACTGCAATAAAGCCACAGTTGTACCCAACCTGAGTCTTTGTACAATTGATTGTGCATCATGGGGTTCGACATGGGGCCGGTCGATAAAGGCAGTCGGCTCAGTGCATCAGCATTCGCTATCTGGGTTCCTAGTTTGTGCTGCAGAGAATACTCGTAGGCAGCGAGCAACAAAGCCTAGCGCTGGATCCGTGTGGAAGCAATGGGCGGTATTGGCTTATACTCTCGGAAAAGTCCCAGCAGAGGCTGATGATCAGTCACGATAGCGAAGTCGCGGCCATACACATACTGGTGGAAGCGTTTCACCGCAAAGACCACGGCCAGGCCCACCTTCTCGATCTGCGCGTACTTCTTTTCTGCTGCAGTCAATGTGCAGGAGGCGAAAGTTATCGGCCGCTCGGCCCCGTTCTCCATCTTGTGGGACAGGACGGCACCAATACCATACGGGGATGCATCACACGTGATGAGCAAAGGCTTTCCAGGATCATAGTGGGTTAGTAACCCAGACGACGACAATTGTTGTTTTACCCGCCGGAAAGCGGTTTCTTACGGCAGACCCCAAACCCAGGTGTGATTCTTCTTTAGTTGAAGGTGCAACTGGGCCAGCGTAGTTGCCAGATTGGGGAGGAACTTCCCATAATAGTTTACGAGGCCGAGAAAAGAACGAAGATGCGAAGTGTCAGTCGGGGCGGGGGCCTGTTGAATTGTGCGCACCTTCTCTGCGACAGGGTGCAAACCTTCGCAGCCCACCCCATAGCCCAGGTAGACTACTTCCTTCACCTGAAAGGTGCACTTTGTGCAACGTAAACGGACTCCAGCCTCTGAAAAGCATCTTAGGACAGCCTCCAGATTTTCTAAATGTTCCTGCTCCGACGTCCCTGTAATCAAAACGTTGTCTAAGTAGACAGCGACACGCGGTAAACCTCTCAAGATGCCCTCCATGATGCATTGAAAAATAGCGCAGGCAGAGGATACCCCAAAGGGCAGCCATGTATATTCACACAGGCCCCGGTGTGTATTAATTGTCACATATGGCCGGGAGGCAGGGTCCAGCTCCAACTGTAGGTAGGCGTGACTCATATCTAATTTTGTGAACGAGAGCCCGCCTGCAAGCTTCGCGTAGAGATCCTCTATGCGAGGCATCGGCTGTATTCACTGTACGTTTATAGTTGCCGCACAAGCGAACTGTGGCATCTGGCTTCATTACAGATACAATTGGTGCTGCCCAGTCAGCGAAACGGACGGGCCTGATAATACCCAAGGTCTCCAAACGAGTGAGCTCCCCTTCTACCTTCTTGAGCAAGGCGTAAGGCACCGGGCACGCCCAGAAATAGCTCAGCGTGGCTCCTGGTTCAACTTGGATACGGGCTACGGCCCCTTTTATTTTCCCCAAACCGGGCTGGAATCCATCTGGATATCGTCCTAGCACCTCAGTCAACCCTCCAGAACCTGTTTGGAGGATGTGCTGCCACTGCAGCCTCAAATGGCGCCAGCAGTCCCGAACTAACAGGCTGGGTCCATGGCTGCGCACCACGATAAGTGGGAACGCCCCTCCTGGCGTCCATAAATAACAGGGGTCATCGTAGTTCCTGCAATGTCCAATGATCCCCTGTGTAGGTGGCCAACCTGGCCTGTGTGTCGGTTAATGTAAGTGTCTGTCTACCCTGCTTAATGCGGTTGAATGTCCTCTCGGTGATCACTGAGACCGCTGCGCCAGTGTCCAACTCCATCTCAAGAGGGTGACCATTGACCTGTACTGTCACCTTGATGGGGGGCACACGGGGAGCTGCCACACAATGCAGCTGCAGGCAGTCATCCTCCGTCTCCACGTCCTCGGGGGTAGTCACCGCAGGTGCATCCAAATGGAAGGTATGGCCCCTGGGCTGGCCCTAGTTTCTGTCAGAATGTCGGCGCCTCTGGCGCCCCCAGAATTGGCGTCCGCGACGGTGTTGGCGCCCACAAGTCCGACATGGACACGGCTCCACATCCATTGGTTCTGGAGAAGGCTCCCTTCGGGGAGGAATGTCTAACGGCCACTGGCATCGATCCAGACATTGCCTCGCCCAAGGTACCGCAGGGGTGCATGCAGACGCTTTTGGACGGAAGGGGTTGCGCCCCAAGGCATGCACCTCCATTCCCTGACACACCTGCACTCCCCGTTCTGCGCTCTCTCGGGGCAATACTATTTGAATGGCCTGTTGAAAAGTCAATGTTGGCTCACCGAACAACTTTCTCTGGGTGGCCGCATTGTTAATACCACAAACCAAACGGTCACGTAACATTTCGGACAAGGTCTCACCATAATCACAGTACTCTGCATTCCTGCGTAGCCTGGATAGAAACTCGGCAAGGGATTCTCCTGGGGTCCTCTCAGCGGTATTAAACCAGTAACGCTGGACTATCGTGGACGTGGTTGGGTCAAAATGTTGCCCCACTAAGTTCACAAGTTCATCAAACGCCTTCGTGTCCGGCGCAGCTGGGTACGTAAGGCTCCTAATCACCCCAAACATATGCGGGCCACAGGCGGTGAGCAAAATGACCACCTGGCACTCGTTTTCGGTGATGTTGTTTGCCTGGAAATAGTAACACATCCGTTGTGCGTACTGGTTCCAGCTTTCCAGCGCAGCATCAAAAACATCCAAACGTCCATACAGAGGCATGGTGTAATAGAAAACAACTTCCAACCTGTAACCAACAAAAATCCAGGGAGGTGGATTCAGCAGCGTAGACAGTTATCCACTTTAATCCTCGTTGCCAGTTTTGTGAGGGCCACGAAGAATCCAGCACGAGTTGAACTCCCTTGCTGCTCACTGCTCTCTAGCTGGTTCTAAACTGGACAGCTTTATTTATGCAGGGAATCTGCTAATGATTTTTCCGCCCCCCTCATTGGAGAAGCTCATACTCCCAAAGGATTGTGGGATTGTCATTAGTCCCTAGCCAGTGGTAAGCAGGCAGGTTATAACAGGAGCTCACTTAGTCGCTGCATGCTGACCTCCGCTTCGGAGATAGCCCTCTCATCAGGTTCGCCCGCTAGCTCCATCGCCCTCTGCTCCATGGAAGTTTGGACTCTGAGGACTGGAACGTCCCTGCCGTTTGTTTGCCGCTCCCGGCGATTATGGGCTGCCTTGTCCTAGGGGACACATAAAGGACATGATGAGATGCTTGGAGGCGGATTCTACAGCAGGGACCATGGTGACATGTGTGTGCAAGGCACCTGGCCAAAGAGAACAATGCAGGTGTTGGGGTTTGGTGGAGGGTGGGGTGCAGGCAGGTGGGTTTTAGTTGGCCTCTAGGGGAGTTGGGGGGTGTGATGTGAGGAGTGCGGAACAGGAATCATGCCAGGGGCTCACCCTAAGGAGGTCGTCAATCTTCTTTCGGCACTGGGTGCCAATCTTCCTGGTGAGGCTTACGTCGGGATTCTCCGTTTCTGAAACGGAGTGTTGACGCTGGGACTGAATTGATAGTCCTCTATGACAGCAAAATTGGCTCCCTTCCCAGAGCAATTCATCAACCGTTAATGGGCTACCACCGGCGCCACGTGGAACATGGCTGATTCCAATGAAAAACAGTGTCCGATTTGCCGGAGTCAGGATTGACACTGAGCAGAAGTTGGCCATTCGGCCCTTCGAGCCTGCTCTGCTGATCTGGCTGATCTGCTTGTGTTAACTTCCACATTCCAATCTACCCCCAATAACCTATGTTTCTCTTGAGCAATCATCTTTGTGTGTGTGTGCTATTGTGCCTGTGTGTGTGTGTATATATTTGTGCCCACATGTTTCAGCAGTGAGTACGGTTTTTAGCATTTTCATTTCAGGTGTTGTGAAATATAAACATTTGTCCTTTCTTTGATTTAAACTTACAAGAAAGTCTGTTTCATGTCTGTTCTTTAAAGTTACAGCCTTCAAGGGTAAAAGCACTCCTCAAAAATATATCTTGCTGCGATCAATCGAGAGGTGGGAAAGGAGAAAATTAGCCCACATCTCATCTCTGTCCATAACGGAGGTCAAAATATTACCCCTCCCCCACACCTCTCCCATCTCTTGTATCTTCAACACCAGCATTCCTCTTTCAGGCATTCATACACTTATGTTTCTTTTCTTCAACATATGTGAAGGTACGTTGAATTTAAATGATTGGATTGAAGTTACAACAAGCACATGTACTCTCAGGGTAGATACCAATGTTGTAATAACAATATAAGGAATGACAATTTTGAGTTGTTAGAATTTTTGAGGTTTTGTTTTAAAGCTTTTACTAATTTTGAATGTTGTGTGTATGCAAGGGTTTTCCTGATGTTTCTTTGCTCTTTATCTTCTATCCTACTACAATAAAATGTTCCATTCAGATCAGGAACTGCAAACACAGTGTCTGAATATCCTGTGTAACTGAGAAGTGGCAAAGTAATGGGCACATCTGCCATCGCACTTTCCAGGATATTAATGACACCGTACACCAGCGATAGAATACAATCTGATGTGCAAGAAATGTCACGCAGGACAAGCAAATGCTAAGATGATCATAAACTGTTTCTTAGTTGCATTGCTCATTGCTTTACTGAGGATAAAACTCAATTCCATTATCATTCCTGAGACAATGTTTGTTTTGATGTTATATGAATACTTCAGCAAGAATGAAAAAGTGTCATAATGTACAGGGACATGGACCAAACGACGGAAAGTGAAAATAGGCAGGATCGCTCTTTTGTTTCAGCGACACAGACACGACGGACTGAATGAGCTCTTTCTGTGCTGTAAATGTCCTATGTTTCTCTATAAGAATTGGTGGTCAGCTTAAAATAGCTGTATATTGTAGATTGAGATGTGTGACTGATGTCCCCCGGAGCAGACAGAAAGGAACCAGTGGCCAACAAGATCTGGTGACTTTGAGAGCAACTGGCAGGGCATGTGGCGATGGGGAGGAGTCAGCAAGTCAGATTGCAGGAATTTGCAGAGGCCAAAGGCAGCCTGCCTGGAGACATGCAGATTTATCTTACACTGCACCTCAGAGAAGACTAAAAAAATGAGATTTTGGCAAAGCCCTCTATTTGCTGGGCAAGGCCTCCTATCAGTGGTTTCCGTCACCTGCTGTCCTCGTCGAGACTGCACTCCTGGTGCTTTTGATAGATGAAACGGCAGCTGCTGCATTTCCTTCTCTTAAGTCTTCCAGCATCCAGACGAAAGCGTGAAAAATTAAATCCATAATAAACAGCTAAAACTCATGGTGCAATGAGACTCTGAAAGAAACAGTTTGAAAACTTGAAGCGCTTTTGTCAAACCATCAAAAAGATCCTTGAGAGGCCATTTTTTTTCAACTTGAACAACTCTCTCACTCAAAACCTACCAGATTTTACTGTCAAGTCCAGGAAAAGGATTCATGATTTTTCAATTAAGGTGACATTTGGGTCATCAGAACATTACTTTTCCATTGTATTCAGACCCCATCTCTCCAAAGTTTGAAGCTTTTCTTTCTTTCTTTTTTCACGGAGTCTTGGTGTCACTGGCAAGGGCAGCATTTATTGCCCAACTCTAATTGTCCCTAAGGAGGTGGTGGTGGTGAGCCACCTTTTTGAACCACTGCAGTCCATGTGGTGCTTGTACACCCACAGTGCTGCTAGGGGGCGATATTGAAGGATTTTGACTGAATGACAGTGAAGTTAAAGTTCCGCTTCAGGATGGCAGGTGGTTTGGAGGGGAACCTGCAGGTGGTGGTGTTCCCATTCATCTGCTGCCTTGTCCTTCTAGGTAGTAGAGGTCATGGGTGATGCACGATCAATTGAACAAAGACTTGAGTTGGGTACAACTGAGGCTTTATTGCTCTAAGATGTGTGGCCTCCCACAGCAGCTGGCAAAATGGCTGCAGCATGGAGGACACACATATTTATACTTCGCCTACTGGGTGGAGCCAGCAGGCAGGGACGACCAAAATACCTGTAGTTACGGTCCTATCATACATCACCTAAAGAGGTGCAACAGTGGTTTACCACATTCACCCCCTGTTAAAATTGAGTCCGGCGGGGGTGGTGGAGAACTACATACAACAAATGGCTTTCTTTTTTTTACATTTACATTTACAATATTTGATAGAGCGAAAAAAATGTCTTTTGAAGTCCAGCGGACCAGTTAGAGGTTTAACCGACCCGGGGCCTTGATGTGCCGCTGGGAGCGACGTAGTGGTGGCAGCGATGCCGATGCTGGTCTGATGGCCGGTGACTCCGGGAGCGTGCCAAAATTCTCTTCATCTCGGGCGTCGGCAGGGGGAGGACGGATGGTCCGGGGGGGTTGATGCTGGGAGCGCCGGCAGAGAGGAGGGTGGTGTCGGGCCGGGGGTGTGTGTTTGTGTGGAACCTGCTGGTGCCAGGTCCCTGAGGGAGACAGTATCCTGGTGGCCGTCGGAGTACGCCACGTAGGCATACTGGGGCTTTGCATGGAGCAATTGCACCCTTTCCACCAAGGGATCCGCCTTGTGGAGTCGGACATGCCTGCGGAGTAGGACGGGTCCTGGAGCTGCGAGCCAAGTCGGGAGCTACACCCCGGATGAGGACTTCCTGGGGAAGGCAAAAATACGTTCATAGGGTGTGTTGTTAGTGGCGGTGCACAGTAGTGACCGAATGGAGTGTAGTGCATCAGGGAGGACCACCTGCCAGCAGGAGGCCCGGAGGTTCCTATACCGTAGGGCCAGTTGGACGGCCCTCCATACCGCCCCATTCTCCCTCTCTACCTGTCCGTTTCCCCGGGAGTTGTAGCTTGTCGTTCTGCTGGAGACAATACCCCTGCTGAGCAGGAACTGACGTAGCTCATCACTCATGAAGGAGGATCCCTGTCACTGTGGATGTAGGCGGGGAAACCGAACAGAGCGAAGATTGTGTTGAGGGCTTTGATGACGGTGGCAGACGTCATATCGGGGCATGGGATGGCGAAGGGGAATCTGGAGTACTCATCGACCACACTGAGAAAATACGTGTTACGGTCGGTGGATGGGAGGGACCCTTTGAAATCCACGCTGAGGCGCTCAAAGGGGCGGGAGGCCTTCACCAGGCGCGCACGGTCCAGCCAGTAGAAGTGCGGCTTGCACTCCGCACAGACCTGGCAGTCCCTGATGATTGTCCGTACTTCCTCGATGGAGTAGGGAAAATTGCGGGCCATTATGAAATGGTACAACCGTGTGACTCCCGGGTGACAAAGGCTGCCGTGTGGGATCCGGAGTCGGTCTACTTGTGCGCTGGCACATGTACCTCGGGATAGGGTGTCTCGGGGCTCGTTGAGCTTGCCGGGGCGATACAAAATCTCGTAAATGTAGAGCTCGATCCTCCACCTCAAGATCTTATCATTCTTGATCTTGCCCCGCTGTGTGTTATTGAACATGAAAGCTACCAACCGTTTGTCAGTGAGGAGAGTGAGTCTCCTGCCGGCCAGGTAACGCACAGCTTCAACGATAGCTTGGGCCTCTTTTTGGACGGATGAGTGCCGAATTTCTGAGGCATGAAGTGTGTGGGAGAAGAATGCCACGGGTCTGCCTGCCTGGTTGAGGCTGGCGGCTTGGGCGACGTCTGATGCGTCGCTCTCTACTTGAAAGGGCAGTGTCTCATCTACTGCGTGCATCCCGGCCTTGGCGATATCGGCTCTGATACGGGCGAAGGCCTGTTGTGCCTCGGCCGTCAAGGGACAATGGGTTGACTGTATGAGTGGGCGGGCCATGTCCGCATAGTTTGGGACACACTGAGCGTAGTACGAAAAGAACACCAGGCAGCGTTTGAGGGCCTTGGGGCAGTGGGGGAGGGGGAGCTCCATGAGGGGGCGCATGCGGTTGGGGTCGGGGTCGGGCCCCAGATCTCCGTTCTGGACCACATAGCCGAGGATGGTTAAGCGGGTCGTGCTAAACACGCACTTCTCCTTGTTGTAGGTGAGGTTTAGGAGAATGGCGGTGCGGGGAAATTTGGCAAGGTTGGCATCATGGTCCTGCTGGTCATGGCCACAGATGGTGACGTTGTCTAGGTACGGAAAGGTGGCCCGCAACCCGTACCGGTCGACCATTTGGTCCATCTCCCTGTGGAAGACCGAGACCCTGTTGGTCACGCCGAAGGGGACCCTGAGGAAGTGATAGAGGCGGCCATCTGCTTCGAGCGCAGTGTATGCATGGTCCGATTTATGAATGGGGAGCTGGTGGTAGGCGGATTTGAGGTCTACCGTTGAGAAGACCTGGTACTGTGCAATCTGATTGACCATATCAGATATGCGTGGGAGGGGGTACGCGTCGAGCTGTGTGTACCGGTTGATGGTCTGGCTGTAGTCCACGACCATTCTGTATTTCTCCCCAGTTTTAACTACTACCACTTGGGCTCTCCAGGGGCTGTTGCTGGCCAAGATGATGCCTTCCCGAAGCAGCCGTTGGACCTCGGACCTGATGAAGGTCCTGTCCTGGGTGCTGTACCATCTGCACCTGGTGGCGACGGGTTTGCAATCCGAGGTTAGATTTGCGACGAGGGAAGGCGGATCGACCTTTAGGATCGCGAGGCCGCACACAGTGAGGGGTGGCAGGGGCCCGCCGAATTTCAAGGTTAGGCTCTGGAGGTTGCACTGGACGTCCAGGCCAAGTAGTAGGGCAGCGCAGATGTTAGGGAGGACGTAGAGGCGGAAGCCGCTGAATTCTACACCCTGGACCGTGAGTGTGACCGTACAGTACCCCCGGATCGCCACGGAATGGGATCCGGAGGCCGGGGAGATTCTTTGGTTGGCGGGGTGTACTGTGATGGAGCAGCGCCTTACCGTATCCGGGTGGATTAAGCTTTCGGTGCTTCCGGAGTCCAGCAGGCAAGAAGTCACGTGTCCGTTGATTTTAACGCTGGTCGATGCGGTGGCCAGGTTGTGCGGACGATACTGGTCGATGGTCACTGAGGTGAGTCGTGGTCGGTCGTCCCTGGTGTCGGATGATGGGGAGCCCGGCGGGCACAGGTCCTGGAACGCTGGCGGTGCCCATGTGCCGTGGGGGAGACAAGGTGGCGGCACCTGAAGATCTTGAGGAGGACAAAATGGCGGAGCCCATGGAACACACATGGCGGGGGTTGAACAAGATGGCGGCGCCCATGGGCCGCACATGTTGCTTGGAGGGGAAGATGGCAGCGCCCACTGGGTCTGAGGGGGAGAAGATGGCGGCGCCCACTGGCCATGCATGATCTGAGGGGGAGACGATGGTGGCGCCCAGTGGCCGTGCGTGGTCCGGGGAGGTGAAGATGTCCGTAAACGAGGGGGGTGGGGGCGATCGCGGCGACTGCACGCAAGCCTTACAAAGGGCAGCGGGGACCCCCGGGTTTCGCTGTCTGGCGAGTGGCGCAGGCGTATTGGCTGGGTAAGGCCCCCGCTGGGGTAGCCATCTGTGGGGTCCATGATGCGTAGGAGGGGTGGGCCGCGCGGCTGGGGCTGTAGGCCTGAACGTTGCTTGAGGCGACCATCATAGAGAGCGTTAGTTTCTTTGTCTCTGCTCGGTCGAGAATGGCCCCTTCTAACAGTCGCTGGCATATGAGGTCCGACCCAATCTCCGTTACAAACGCATCCCGCATAAGGAGGTTTGAATGTTCAGTGGCCATAACGGCCTGACAGTCACAGTCCCGGACGAGTGGGATAATGGCCCGCCA
The DNA here is from genome assembly GCF_047496885.1 of Scyliorhinus torazame. Taxonomy (NCBI): domain Eukaryota; kingdom Metazoa; phylum Chordata; class Chondrichthyes; order Carcharhiniformes; family Scyliorhinidae; genus Scyliorhinus; species Scyliorhinus torazame. The sequence continues at coordinate 215,835,415 of NC_092709.1, read as the reverse complement.
AATGTCTTCTATGGACTCACCAGGGAGTTGAGAGCGAGTGGCAAGTACGTGCCTGGCGAAGAGCGTGTTCGGCTTCTGAGCGCAATTCTCTTTGAGAAGTGTCATGGCTTCGGCGTAGTTCGGCGAGTCCTGGATTAGTGGAAAGACGCTGAAGCTCAACCTTGAGTGCAGGATCTGTATCTTCTGAGCCTCCGAGACAGGGCTGAGCGCCGAGTTGATGTACGCCTTGAAACAAGCTAGCCAGTGTTGAAAGTCCTTTTTGGCGTTGTTTGAATGTGGATCCAGCTGCAGGCGATCCGGTTTGATACGGAGGTCCATCTTTTGAAAATCTTAGAGCAATAAATTGATGCACAATCAATTGCACAAAGACTTGAGTTGGGTACAACTGAGGCTTGATTGCTCTAAGATGTGTGGCCTCCCACAGCAGCTGGCGAAATGGCTGCAGCATGGAGGCCACACATATTTATACTCTGCCTACTGGGTGGAGCCAGCAGGCAGGGACTACCAACGTACCTGTAGTACAGGTCCTACCATACATCACCTAATAGAGGTACAACAGTGGTTTACCACAATGGGTTTGGAAGAGTTTTTTTCAAAGGAGCCTTCATGAGTTCCTGCAGCGCATCTTGTAAGTGCTCCACACTGCTGCCACTGTGTCGGTGAAGGGAATGATTGGTTAAGGTGAAGGATGGGATCTCAATCAAGCAAGTTTCCTTGTCCTGGATGATATCCAGTTGGTGCTGTACTAATCCAGGCCTGTGGAGAGTTTTAATAGTCACAGGAGGAGTCAGGAAAGTAGAGTCAAATAAATGGTTTATTACCAAAAATGAAGTATTTACAAGTAACAGTGCCAGTCAAAGCCGGGACTACTCTGCAGCCAACTCCTACCTCGGCCGGTTTTAAGGTGCTGAGTTAACTATCTCGCTGATGGGCCTCTGCCCCTCAGTGGCGGAGTTCGTACTCCACGAGGCTCACAGAGAGATTAATCATGTCGTCCCTGTGGGTCCAATGGGGGTTATAACATCCCTTCCCCCGGAGGTCCCTCCAAAGAAGGTAGAGCAGGAGGACGCCTGATCCTCTTCGCCTGTGGCTACACTTCCAGCACCTGCGGGGCTGGGTCAAGGGGCGTATAGTCTGTCGGGGAATGTTGTTTCCTCGATGACTGCTTGGGCGGGGGTTATCACCACTGCTGACTCACCCCTGGCCAGCTTGCCTTCGGAAGCCTCTATTCCTGGGCCTCCATTTCTGAGTCCGAGTCCACCACTTCTCGCATGTCGGCATTGGGGCCCGCAGGGGATCAGGCCCCCATGTGTCTGAGCGACATGACGGGAAGACGGTTCCTCTGGTGGGGCGTGACCTAATACTTGCCCCCTGCTCCTGAGGTGGTCAAGGTGCTTCCGCACCAACCGTTCTCGCGTTTTCAGCTGGTGTGGTCTGCTGTATCACTGTCTCTGGAATTCATCAAGCACCGTCCCCGAATTTTTGGACTCAAACCGACTCCTCTAGTTTGAAACTCCGGCCTGCCTTGGCTTTGACTCTGCGGGTCCTGATTCTGTTGTACTTTCCCGCCAAGAACGGGGAGTGTGAGGCTGAGAGGGTCCTGAGCATCCGGCCCATCAACAATTCTGCCAGTGCTATGCCAGTTGTGGCATGCGGCGTGGTCCAATAGCTGAACAAAAATCTTGCCAGTCACGTCTCCACGAACCCCATGGTCTATTTCTTCTTCCCCTCTTGAAGGTCTACATTGCTCACTTGACCAGTCCGTTCAAGGAAGGGTGACACAGGGCCGTGCGGATGTGTCACGCCCCTGGGGAAGGGTGTGCCATTGTCTTTGACCAGTAGTTCTGGAATGCCGTGGGTGCTGAAGGAGAGCCCTAGCTTCTCAAATGTAGCCTTCAACGTGGTGGATGACATCTGATGGACTTTCAGCCAATTGGAATGGCAGTCAACCATGAATAGAAACATTGACCCTTGGAAAGATCCGGAGAAATCAGCATGCAGGCGCACCCAAGGCAAGCCTGGCCATTCCCATGGACGCAGCGGGATGGTTGGCGCGAATGTCTGTTGTTCCTGGCATATGGTGCATTTTTGGGCCAGTCATTTGATCGTACCATCCAGGCCTGGCCACTGCACAAGTTGTGGGCTAGCAAATATGATGGCCTGCCCTTCCTTTTCTATCTGTGTGTAATTGCGCTCTGCAGCAGCCAATGTCCTTGACACGAATGCTATCAGCCTTTATCTTCCGTCAGCCATGCAATGGGACAGTATAGCTCCGATTCTGTCATGCAAGGCGGCGTACGTTACCAAAAGAGGCTTGGAGGGGTGGTAATGCGTCAATAATCCGGACAACGTTAGCTGCTGTTTCACCCTGGCAAAAGCTTCCTCCTGAAGCGCCCTCCACGTCCATTCTTGGTGCTCCTTGAGCAATGCATGCGAGGATGGCTGCTAGGCCAGGAATAAATTTCCCGTAATAGTTTATAAGACCTAAGAATGACTGTAACTCTGTTGCGTTTTCTGGAGTGGGGGCTTGCATAATAGAGTCAGAGAGGTTTACAGAGGTTTACACCATGGAAACAGGCCCTTCGGCCTAACGTGTCCATGCCGCCCAGTTTTTACCACTAACCTAGACCCATTGCCAGAATTTGGCCTATATCCCTCTATACCCATCTTACCCATAAAACTGTCAAAATGATTTTTAAAAGACAAAATTGTACTCACCTCTTCTACTGCCTCTGGCAGCTCGTTCCAGAAACTTACCGCCCTCTGTGTGAAAAAATTGCCCCTTTGGACCCTAGGGTTCCTTGATGTCATACTCGGTCAAATGCTGCCATGATATCAAGGGCTGATTGGTAGTTACTCTGAACTCACCTCTTGAGTTAAGCTCTTTAGTTCTCGTTTGGACCAAGCCCATTAGGAGGCCAGGAGCTGACTTATGATTAAGAGTAGAATGATGAGGGGGGAGGATGTGGGGGAGGAATCGGACGGACTCTCAGGGATGTTATTGTATATGTATAGGTATTTGGTATATGTAATTGTATATTGGATTGTTGGATTGTATTTTTGGAGAGTATTTATTTTGGACAAGGCAGTTGCCATTTAGTTTTGTTTTTTGTTTTTGTTTATATATTACCTATTTATTTGTTTAAAACTGGCCACGGTTATTTATATTGCTTTATTGCTGTGTAAAAGAAACACTACGTATTGTTATGTTTGGCCAAAAAACTTGAATAAAATATATTTTTTTAAAAAAGAGTAGAATGATGGGTAGTATAAGGCCAGATTAGATTGTCCTGCTTTTTGTGGACAGGACACACCGGGACAAGTTTCCACATTGTCAGGTAGATGCCAGTGTTGTAGCTATACAGGAACAGATTAGCTCGCGCATGACAAGTCCTGGAGCACAAGACTTTCGTACTATTGCCAGGGCAATAGTAAATGTTGTCATGGCCCTTTGCAGTATCCAGTGCCTTCAGCCATTTCTTGATATCATGTACAGTGAATTGAATTGGCTGATAACTGACATCTGTGATGCTGGGAACCGCAGTGGAGGATCCATCTCAGTACTTCTGGCTGAAGATTTTTGCGAATGCTTAAGCCTTGTCTTTTGTACTGTTGTGCTGGGCTCCCCCATCATTGAGCCTCCTCCTCCAGTTAGTTGCTTGATTGTTCACCACTACTCGATGTGACAGGACATAAAAGCTTGGGTATGATCTGTTGATTCTGGGATCACTTAGCTCTGTCTTTCGGAAGGTAAATATATATGCCCCTAACTGGGATGATGTAGAATTTATCAAAAATTTGCTGTCCTCCATCCGTGGTCTGGATACACATCAATTGGTCTTGGAGAGGAGACTACAGTTGTGTGCTGTACCTAAAATGGATTAATGAAGGCCTAAATCTCTGGCTCTCTCAGGATGGCGACAGTGCTTTGAACTCCCATGGAGCAGTTCATACTTAGAATCATAGAATTTACAGTGCAGAAGGAGGCCATTCAGCCCATCGAGTCTGCACCGGCTCTTGGAAAGAGCACCCTACCCAAGGTCAACACCTCCACTCTATCCCCATAACCCAGTAACCCCACCCAACACTCAGGGCAATTTTGGACACTAAGGGCAATTTATCATGGCCAATCCACCTAACCCGTACATCGTTGGACTGTGGGAGGAAACCGGAGCACCCGGAGGAAACCCACACACACCTGGGGAGGATGTGCAGACTCCGCACAGACAGTGACCCAAGCCGGAATCGACCCTGGGACCCTGGAGCTGTGAAGCAATTGTGCTATCCACAATGCTACCTTGCTCCCCAGTTGGGGGAGCGGACCCGTGGAGAACCCTTCATCCACATGATCGGGAATTCTTGTTTTTCTCACATGTACATAAAGTCTACTCAAGAATAGTCAATTTTTTTGTGTGATAAGTCTCTGCTCCTGGGGGTCAGAAAAGTGGAATATTCGGGGATAGTAATCTCTGACCTCGCTCTACATTTTGTGGACCTTGAGCTGGGGACAGATCCCATTCAGTAGGGTCCGTGTAGATTAGATGTGGCACTACTAGCTGAGAAGGAGTGCGATCACATAGCCGCAGCCATTGAGGTGTACATTAGATTTAATATTAATGTAATAATGACGTCTTGTAAAGGCACCAGTCTGGGGGCATTGGTAACGGCAGCTCTGTCGTTCGCGCCGGCCCAATGCTCCACAAGTCCGGTAGTAGTGGCGGCTTTGAGGATCTGGGGGCAATGCAGGAGGCATAAGAAGGTGGAGGGTGCGTCGGTCTGGACCCCGATTTGTAACAACCACAGGTTTGCACTGGGCAGGTTGGACGGCGGGTTCCAGAGCTGGCAGAGGGCAGGAATTAGAAGGATGGGGGATCTATTTATAGACGGGAGCTTTCCCAGCTTGAAGGCGCTGGAGGATTAATTTAAACTGCCGCCAGGGATTGGGTTTAGTTATTTGCAAGTGCGGGACTTCCTGAGAAAGCAGGTGCCGGCCTTTCCGCTGCTGCCGCTACGGGGGATACAGGATAGGGTAGTGTCCGGTACCTGGGTGGGGGAGGGGAAATTGTCGGATATCTACCAGGAGCTGTTGGAGGCGAAGGAAACCCCGGTGGAGGAGCTTAAGGGCAAGTGGGAGGACGAGCTAGGTGGAGAGTTAGAGGCAGGTCTATGGGCGGATGCCCTAAGCAGGGTCAATTCCTCTTCTTCATGTGCCAGGATTAGCCTAATACAATTTAAGGTGAGCAAGTTTTTCGGGGTAGAAGATAGATGTGTGAGGTGCGCGGGAAGCCCAGCAAACCATGTCCACATGTTCTGGCCATGCCCGAAGCTCAGAGGGTTTTGGCAGGGGTTTGCGAAGGCAATGTCCACGGTGCTAGGAACCCGGGTGATGCCGAGCCAGAGATAGCGATCTTTGGAGTGTCAGAAGATCCGGGAGTTCAGGGAGCGAAAGAAGCCGATGTCCTGGCCTTTGCCTCCCTAGTAGCCCGGAAACGGATCTTGTTAATGTGGAGGGACCTGAAGCCCCCGAGTGTCGAGACCTGGGTTAGTGACATGGCTGGGTTTCTCAGTCTTGAGAAGATAAAGTTTGCCTTTATGTTGGGGTTCTCTCAGAGGTGGCAGCCATTCGTTGATTTTCTCGGGGAAAATTAAAATGTCAGCAGAAGCAGTATTCCAGGGGGGGTGGGGGGGGGGGGGGGGGGGGGGGGGCGGCGGGCGGGAGGATAGGTGTTAGATGGTTGTGGTGCGTGAAAATTGGGTCGGGTGGGGAAATGTTTATTTTACTATTTTAATGTTTTTGTTTTTGTTATAAAAATTTGCAAATAGTTAAAAAAAAAAGATTTAATAATAATGGGTCGATCTCTCCCTCTACACGATGGGAAGCACTTAACCGGTGATAGGAGGAGAGGTAATCTTGTATAAAGTGTACTTAGACAGGGCAGTGAGGAGGAATGGCAGCGTTTGGTAGGAGAGATCCTGGAAACAGACCATTGCTACTCGGAGCTCCTACCCGGAGCTGTTTGCAATCAGGAAGCTGAAGCAGGTGCAGTTGACTTGGTGTCTGTATTATTCCTTGTGTCTGAATAAAGCTCGTAGTTTTACGGTTGAAGTAGATGCTTTATTTGTATGAGTTTGTTCTCTCTCCAGCATTTATACTATGTTACACCTGAGCTGCCTGTCTGTGTCCTGCTCGCCACCTGCCGTTCCTGTGAAGAGTGTCTCTGACTTCCTGTCTGACTGTATTTATACATCTCTGGTGCTCCCTTTAGTGGTTGCTTCATTGTGGTGTATTTACATAAACCCCTTGTGTATATACAGTGATGCAGATCACTACAGTATCCACTGGAAAGACAGTGAAACAGCTATGATGGGCAGGGGGAGAAAGCAGCTAGTCTCTTGGTTGCACCAGCTGAGGCAGCAGGTGGTCTCTTGGGAGATTATGCAGGTGAGGAACTCAAGGGGTGGTTTAATGACAGGACTGAGGGAAGTCAATGCGGCATTTGAGGCTTTCTACAGGGATCTGTATAGGTCAGAGCCTCCAGAGCGGGTGTCAGATATGGCAGAGTTTCTCGACAGGTTGTCCTTCACGAGAGTAGATGAGGAAAGTAGGGAGCAGCTGGTGGCCCCGCTAGGGTCGGATAAGGTGCTGAGGGTGATTAGGTTGATGAAGATGAACAAGGCTCCGGGCCCTGATCGGTATCCCATTGAGTTTCACGGAAGACTTTTAGACCAGCTGGTGCCATTATTGGTTGCTATGTTCAATAACTCTCTAGCTCGAGGTTACCTGCCTGATACACTTTCACAGACCTCCATCTCCCTTATTTTAAAGAAAGATAAGGATCCCAAGGGAATATGGTTATTATAGGACCTTGTCGCTGCTAAATGTGGATGCCACGTTACTGACTAAGGTGCTGGCTTTGTGGTTAGGGCCATGTGTCTGAGATGTAGAGGTAGAAAACGAGACAGGATTTATGAAGGGAAGTCATCTAATATACTGTGTGTTCTGAACATTGCCCTCTCGTCTTCTTCCGCCCCTGAGATAGAGATGATTGTAGCTATGGATGCAGGGAAAGGATTCAACAGAGTGGAGTTGAAGTACCTCATTGAGATACTTGGGAGGTTTGGGTTCGGGCAGAAATTTATTTTATGGATGCGGCTGATGTACAGGACCAAAAATTTGTCCTGGTCCACCCACGTCGACGCGACCACCAAGAAAGCACAACAGCGCCTATACTTCCTCAGGAAACTAAGGAAATACGGCATGCCCACTTTGGGACAGCGCGGTAGCAAAGCGGTTAGCATTGTAGCTTCAAAGCACCAGGGTCCCAGCTTCAATTGCCCGCTGGATTACAGTCTGTGCGGAGTCTGCTCATTCTCCCGTGTCTGCGTGGGTTTCCTCCGGGTGCTCCGGTTTCCTCCCACAGTCCAAAGATGTGCAGGTTGTGTGGATTGGCCATGCTAAATTGCCCTTAGTGTCCAAAATGTTAGGAGGGGTTATTGGGTTAGGGGGATAGGGTGGAAGTGAAGGTTTAAGTGGATCGGTGCAGACTTGATGGGCCGAGTGGCCTCCTTCTGCACCCCATGTTTTATGTTCTAACCTTACCAACTTTTACAGATGCACCATAGTGAGCATCCTATCTGGCTGCATCACAGCTTGGTATGGCAACTGCTCGGCCCAAGACCGCAAGAAACTTCAGAGAGTCGTAAACACCGCCCAGTCCATCACACAAACCCGCCTCCCATCCATTGACTCCATATATACCTTTCGCTGCCTGGGGAAAGCGGGCAGCATAATCAAGGACTCCTCCCACCCGGCTTACTCACTCTTCCAACTTCTTCTATCACAAAAGTCTGTGAACACGTACGAACAGATTCAAAAATAGCTTCTTCCCCACTGTTACCAGACTCCTAAACGACCCTTTTATGGACTGACCTGATTAATACTACACTCCTATATGCTTCACCCGATACCGGTGTCTATATATTTACACTGTGTACCTTGAGTTGCCCTATTATGTATTTTCTTTTTATTTTCTTTCCTTTTCATGTACTTAATGATCTATTTGAGCTGCTCGCAGAAAAATACTTTTTACCGTACCTCGGTACACGTGACAATAAACAAATCCAATCCAATCCGAGAACCCTATGGCTAGCGTTCGAACTACTGTGACAAGCTTGGGATATTTCCCTCTGAACAGAGGAAAAGACAGGGGTGCCCATTGTCGCTGCTTCTTTCCGCTCTGTCGATAATAATAATCTTTATTGGTGTCGCAAGTAGGCTTACGTTAACCGCAATGAAGTTACTGTGAAAATTCCCTAGTCGCCACACTCCGGCACCTGTTTGGGTACACTGAGAGATAATTCAGAATGTCCAATTCACCTAACAAGCACACCTTTCGGGACTTGTGGAAGGAAACCGGAGCAACCGGAGGAAACCCCCGCAGACACGGGGAGAACGTACAGATTCCACACAGCCAAATGACCCAAACCGGCAATCGAACCTGAGACCCCGGCGCTGTGAAACAACAGTGCTAACTGTTATGGCCAGGGTTTAGAGAACCCCAAAGTGTATCATGGAGTTCACCTGACCCACAACTTTTAATAGATTGTGGTATGGGGAGCACATGGCCCACTCTACAGGTGCGGTACAGCAGAAATGGAAAAGTATTTTTTAAAGCAAAACAATGTTTATTCTATGAACTCAAGTTAACCTTTTTAAAACATATAGTGAACATCTTAGCAACCATTAATTCAAATACAACCCCAAAGAATACAACACTAAGTAATCCTTGAAGCTTTCCTTTTAACATCCATAAGACTTAAAACACCTTTTACCAGAAGCACATCAGGTTAAAGTCACTATTGTTATTAGTTTTAAATCACCAGGATCGATTTACAGTCTTTAGATTACAGAGAGAGGCTCTAATACACCTTCTGGCTGTGACTGCAGCTATTCAGCTCTGAAAACGAAACTAAAACACACCCTGCAGCAAACAGCCTAAAACGAAAGTAAAAAACTGACAGACAGCCCAACTCCACCCACACTCTGACATCACTGATAAACACCCATTTCTTAACGATACATTTCTTCAACACCCATTTCTTAAAGGTACTCTCACATGACACACTGCAGCTCTTCTCTCTGAAAACGAAACTGAAAAACACAGACACACCCAAGCTTTCTCAAAGTGAAACTAAAAGCTGACAGACAGCCCAGCTCCACCCACACTCTGACATCACTGCAGTAATAAACACCCATTTCTTAACGGTACACCCACTACAGTTATTCTATAAAAAACACCCATTTCTTAAAGGTACTCTCACATGACATAACCACTGTGCTACTGCGCAATGGTACTGAGGGCTTCTGGCGCATGGAGGGAGATTGATCATAAATGTCACAGATCCGGTCTCCACTATAGACAAAATTATGAAACTGCTCAGGGGCTTTGGTTCCTTCTTGGGCTATAAGTTAACCTGGGGAAAAGTGAGTACTTTCCGTTAATCCTCCAGAGAGGGGAGCCAATCTGGGGGTATTTCCCTTCCACCTGGCCAGAGGTAGCTTCCGGTATCCTGGCATCCAAGTGACATATGATTGGCACAGGATTTATAAATTAAACTTTAAAAGTTTGTTGGATAGGATGGAAATTGACTTGCAGAGATGGAGGCAAGTTCATGTAAAGGGTCAAGCCTCTGGGCCATAATAACTGCACCACTCTCACTCACTCCAACGAGATATACCTCAAACCCAGTGGTGATCTAGATATAGAGGCAGCTCAGACAACATTACAAGGTGAATGCCATATCGTTATTAGATCCTATAAATGGTAATCGTTTTATTGCGCCATTAGGTTTGGATTTGACCTTTAGGGCACAGGAGGGGAAGGGGCTCGAGTGCTTTAGAGACCTGTTCATAGATGGATGGTTTGCCAGTTCGGCGGAGTTCTTGGCAAAATCACGGACACACCTATTCCGATATTTTCAATTGCGCAACTTAGTTCACAGGGTTTGCCCTGGGGTCCCCTTGGTGCCACAGCCTTCCCTGTTGGAGGAAATCTTACAGTTGGCAAGGACTGGGAGAATCTCGAATATCTATGAGTGGACCATCTCACTGGAATCTAGGCTGCTTGATCAGGTGAAGGTAAAATGGGAGGAGGAGTTTGGACCTATCTTAAATGAAGGTGTGTGGAATGAGACCTTTTGCGGGGTAAATTCCAGCTCATTCTGTGTACGGCTCAGCCTGATCCAACTCAAGGTGATTCATAGAGCTCATCTAACCAAAAGTAGGATGAACGGTTTTTTTTTTTAGAAATTTAGTGTAGCCAATACATTTTTTCCAATTAAAGGGCAATTTAACGTGGCCAATCCACCGATCCTGCCCCTTTGTGGGGGGCGAAACCCACGCAAACATGGGGAGAATGTGCAATCTCCACACAGACAGTGACCCAGGCCCTGGATTGAACCTGGGACCTCGGTGCCGTGAGGCAGCAGTGCTAACCACTGTGCCACCGTGCTACCATGAATGGGTTCTTTGATGGAGAACAGTTGTGAGTGGTGTTCTTGTGGCCCACCAACCAATCCCACCCAAAGATGGTGAGCTTTTGAGTCTTCTTTAACATTGATCTGGAGCCTTGTACGTTGGTAGCCATATTCGGGGTGTTGGACTTGCCGGGGTTGCGGACGGGAGTGAAGGCAGATGCACTCACCTTTGCCTCACTGATAGCCCGAAGGCAGGTTCTGCTGGGATGGAGAGCGACTGCTCTGCCAAGTGCCTCAGCCTGAGTGGGTGACCTTATGGACTTTTTATACCTCGGAAAGGCCGAGTACACCATTAGGGGATTGGTTAATGGACTCTACCTGAGATGAATGGCAGCCATTTATTTCATACTTCAAAGAGTTAAATACTATCAGCAGTTAGGGGGGGAGGTCGGGTTTATTTGTGGGTTTAATGGAGATACGGGGGGCTTGGACGTAGCCTTTATTGTGTGTTTGTCTATACCTCTGCATACTTGTTTTAGGGTGACAATTATACAATGTTTGAACGATTTTCAGAGTTATGTTGAAGTTTAGATCATGTTTGTTATTTATGAAATCTTTAATAAAATATTATTTAAAAAAAATAACGGTTTGTATGTATGATATGGAATGGCTGCATTTTGAAATGCTGTTCCTGGTTGTCTTTTGCCTTTGAAAATATGGCTTTTTGAGGGTGGGATCCTGTTGCATTTAAAAACAATCGGGGGTGGGATGTGGAAAAGATCCCGGCCCCACACGTGCCAACAACATGCCCACTGACTCAGTATTACGTGAGGAGTTCTTCAGATTGATTAATGTTACACCTACTGTCCAATTAAGGGTTCTTGAAGCTTTGAGCCCATCTTGAGGTGCCCTCTGAAAAGTTTGAACGTCTATAAAAGGAATTATGACAATAGCTGCCAGGATGACCTGCAGCTGCTGATGGTCGTTTCCCAGGGAGATTGTGCACCGTTGGATAGATCTCATCGGCGTGCCCAATCTGCCCACAAATGGACACTTAATTATTTAAATTGGCGACCCACTAACGCTGGGATAATAATAATAATCTTTATTGTCACAAGTAGGCTTACATTAACACTGCAATGAAGTTACTGTGAAAAGCCCCTAGTAGCCACATCCGGCGCCTGTTCGGGTACACGGAGGGAGAATTCAGAATGTCCAAATTACGTAACAGCAGGTCTTTCAGGACTTGTGGGAGGAAACCGGAGCACCCGGAGGAAACCAATGCAGACACAGGGAGAATGTGCAGACTCTGCACAGACAGTGACCCAAACCGGGAATCGAACCTGGGACCCTGGCGCTGTGAAGCAACAGTGCTAACCACTGTGCTACCGTGCCACCCGAGTAGCTGTTGCTAGTTTCACTCAGCTCGAGCCAGATTGGCCAGAGGTGTGACTGCTTTGGCCTAATTACCCAACTCCCTCATTTCCAACTTTCTGTCCGAACTTGCCTTCAGGCCCCCAGGCAGGACCAGCAGATTATACCCATAATGCTATGTTCTTTTTTTCTGAGGATTTCCTGTGTCCAGAACAAAATCCTTTATTTTTGTCTTAATTCACAGTAGAAATGTATTGGATTTAGAGTATCTGGCACCAATTAATTGTAGGTGTACCTCATAGGTAAAACTTGGCAAGAAGCAGCCAACAGATGTTCTCTCATCAGGTACAAGTTATGGTCTGAAGTTTGAACAGCAAATAACCTAATTATGTATGTAAATCTATTTAGAGCCTGGGAAAACATCCCACTTCAGGACAATACTTGCTGTGGAGAAAACATACCACTAATCTATTTTTTTCAACCTAATTGTTATTGTTGGCCCTATAGTATCTGTCACAAAATACAAGCAAATATTGTACTCCGCCTCTCGTTTTACACAGAGGAGAGAAGCAGGTGAAAGACAGCCTTGTCTCGTTCTTCTGAATGGCTTTATGATAGATTAACCGCAGCGTGGGCTTCACCGAAGTTTCTTACAATGAACTAACTTCATAAAGCATTTTTGAAAGATATCTGTGTGTCGCATGCATTCAGCTCAGAAAGCCGAATCCAAACCAAAATGTTTTGGATGGAAAAAAAATCATCACAACAACTAGTTTCTTTGAATTTGAATACCTTAATACCTTATCCCTTCACTGGGATAACATTCAGTTTGCAATATACAAGAGTGTTGAGGATCTTTCTCAATTTGTCTGACACTGACACACTTCATAAACTTTATTGATCAAAATGAATTGTAGCATGAAGTATGGCCAGTTGGTATGTAGTCACGGTTTTTGTCAGCATTTTACAGTCCAAATTAACTAATGATATCGGTCTGTTGGTGGTAAGAGCAAGTGAATCTTTTGCTTTATTGTGGGAGTACAGCGAATTGAACTGAGGTCATGGTCACGGGAGGATGCCAGAGGAATATGTGTTGTTAAAAGTTATTAAGTAACATTGTCATGACTTAGAACCTTGAGGACAATCCATCCAGACCTAGTGATTTATCCAGGGCCATGCTTCAACTAGCAGTTTCACACTCTGGGATAGGAAAAAGGATCTCGAGACGATCTCCCTGCTGGGAACAGGGTGGGTGGTCTTGGAAAAGGGTTCAGCTCCTCTCCTCCCTACATGGAGTGGAAATATTGTTTCAAGGGAAATTGTATGCCACAGAACTGAGAATCTTCAATATTACAAATGATGACATCTGTAAACTTAGCAGTGTCTCTCAGTTTCCCCTTGTCCATATGTTTTATGCTTTAAAACATTTGGTGACAGATATCAGACACTAGAATTACTTTTGACGTAGTACCGTAAAATTCACTGAAATGGTGTGTTAGTGTGTTACAATCCCAGTTGTTGTTGTTTTAACTGGACAGGAAGATCCCAGAATTGAACCTTGGCTCAAAAGACCATAAACTGTTACATTTATGATCAAATATAGAGGAACAGACTCACAGGACTGCTAATTAGTTTTAACAACATAATAAAACATTTATTAAACATGGAACAATTGGGTTATAATACAATACTCCTTTACTCCCTCCTTAGGCTACACAGAGGTTTTTAAATTAACACGGGTGACAAAGTACACTTGAAGCTATAATGGTCTCATTAGCAAGTTAGCGTTTGTGGATTTCTCCTCAAAACCTCTTGAGCTGATTTTCATATGAGAGTTTCTAAACTCCACTCCCAAAATATGCTTTAAAATCTCCTCTTGTAGCAATACTTTCACTTGGCAGTTTGCAATCCATAATCCAGCCCAGATTTTACAAATGACACTTTTGAACAAAGCTTCTGCTCCACTTTTAAAGTGAGTCTGTTTCAGGATCTTGTACAAAAACCTTTAGGATTTCTTTGCTTTGCCTGTCATCCCCTGTTACACAACTTCTGATATCCAGCCAATACTTTCTTCCCAATTACTTTGAGATTTGTTTCTCATACAGTAGTAAGACATTCCAAACGTTAGGATTACTTTAGAAATCTTTTTTATAAGCATGCTCACCAATTGATTCCTTCCCAGTTCTGTGACTTGAAATTAACAGTATCCTGTTCTGCTCCCAGTTCCTATTTGTTCCTTTAAGTTCAGACCTTCTGGAAACGCCTCTTAATTTCTCTAGTTTCTTTAAGTAGTTGTCCTTTAGATTTCTGGCACTGGCTTTCTTAAACATTACTCCATTGTATGGATTTTCTTTTAGCAAAGCTGAGAGACATATTTCCCCCACCATCTGCCTGTCACCAACTGCTCTAGCTTTCAGCTAAAACTAAAGAGAAGGGAAGCTTTTCTTTCCTTACATGGACCAAGCAACTATATTTACTCTTCACGGCATAGTTCCCTTTATCACACAGGGTGACATGATGGCACAGTGGTTATCTCTGTTGCCTCATAGCACCAGGGACCCAGGTTCAATTCCGGTCTTGAGCGACTGTGTGGAGTTTCCCCCCACAGTTCAAAGATATGCAGGTTAGGTGGATTGGCCATGCTGAAGTGCCCCTTAGTGCCCAGGGATGTGCAAGTTACACCAAGACATCAAGGCCAGTGTCTTTCGCTACCACAGAACATCCCAAACAACTTTATAATCAATTAAGCATTTAAAATAAAAATAATTATTGAAGGCATTTTCACATTTATAAAAAGAATCAGAAGAAGAGAACAATTCAATAAACAATAAACAACCGCACCCCACCTGCTCCCCTGACGCCGAACCCATCTCGCATCCCGCCTACCCCATTATAACCCCCTTATCCTCCCAGCCCCTCCCCCTTGTTGACTCCTCAAACATCCTTAAAATAAACAACCAATGGCTTCCACCTCCGGCTGAACCCCTATGCCGACCCCCTCAAGGAGAACGTGACCTTCTTCAGCCTCAGGAATTTTGTCAGGTCGCTCACCCACACTCCCGCTTTCGGAGGTTCCGAGGTCCCGCCACCTGAGCAAACTCTGCCTCTGGGCTATCAGGGAGACAAAGGCCAAAACATCGGCTCTTCCTGGGTCTTCCGACACCCCAAGTATCAGCACCTCTGGACTCGGGACCACCTCCACACCCAGCACTTCAGACATCACGTCCGAGAACCCCTGCCAGGACCCTTCTCAGTATTGGACATGCCCAGAACATGTGGACATGATTCGCGGGCCCACCCCGCACACTGCCCACACCTATCCTCCATTTCCTCAGAAAACGTATTCATCCTCTGCCACCTTCACATGAGCCCTATGCACCACTTTAAACTGGATGAGGCTCAGCCTCGCACATGACGAGAATCTGTTTACCCTCCGCAGGGCCTCTGGCCACATTTCAGCACCCCCCTCCTCCCAGCTTCTCCTCCCATTTACACTTAATATCCCCCAGCAGGGCTTGCTCCCACTCCATCAACTCCTCTGACACCATCCCCTCTGTCGCGTTGTGTTCTCTGCTCCATAGACGAACCAACACGGTTGCGGATGGTACAACTCAGTTTTATTACTATCAATATTTACAATGATAAATTGGTTACTGTGGTTCGTTCATTACCCTTGAATCTGTGGACCTAGCCCTAACACTAACTTGGAGAAGCACTCAGCACATGGTGAATGTCTGAGTCACTTGCTGTGAGCGCTGTGCCCAGAGCTGTCTCCTGCTGGAATGGGCGGGAAGTGTCGTGTTCCCCGTTTTATAGTGTGTATGCTCTTGCCTGTGATTGGCTGTGGTGTTGTGTATGTATTGATTGGTCTGTTGATCTGTCCATCAGTATGTATGTATGTTTGCAGCATGATGTTTACCTGAATATCATGACATCCCCCTTTTTTTACAAGAACATGCGCCTATGTGGTTATAAATAGAGATGTGTTCTGAGTGCAGCTGAATGTGTGTGTTTGCAATATCTACAGCATGTACATGAGGCTAAACTATATACATGGGACGATGTGAGGTGCGACATAGCAACGAGGTTGTACCATAAACAAAACACGTGGAAATGTTAAACGTCAAAACAAACTCCTGTAACGACAAGGAAAAAGAGAAACATATTAACACAGTGGTATGATACATCAGTGAGTTCAATGTTCAAACAGGCTCATAAGTCCACCCTAGTAGGTGGGCGACGAATTCGGGTTGACCGCCTCAAGGGTGGGTCAGGATTCACCGGCTGAGGAATGGGCCTGGCCACGGGCGATGATGGAATGGGCATGGTGGCAGGAAGCTCCACGAAGTCGACATCAGGAACACCAGGAGGGCGTGGCACCGGTGTAAGTTCCCGTAGCGAGCGTGGAAGCAGGCGAAGAGCCCGGCGATTGCGCCTGCGAATGGAGCCATCAGGCATGCGAGCCAGGAATGGGCGGGGAGCCATGCGTCGGAGAACTTCGGCAGGTGCTGACCAGCCACCTTCTGGTAGGTGGATGCGGACGTCGTCCCCAGGCGCCAGGGCGGGAAGATCAGTTGCCCGTGTGTCATGTGCCACCTTCTGGCGAACGCGCTGCTGTCGCATCCTGTGCAGTACTGGAGCATGGTTGGTTGTGGGGACCAGAATGGATGGCACAGTGGTCCTGAGGGCGCAACCCATCAACAGCTGGGCTGGTGAGAGGCCAGTGGCTAGACGGGCCGAGCAATAGGCCAGCAGGGCTAAGCAGAAATCCGATCCGACAGCAGCAGCCTTGCAGAGGAGCCGCTTGACGATGTGAACGCCCTTCTCCGCCTTTCCATTGGACTGGGGATGCAGAGGGCTGGACGTCACGTGTGTGAAGCCATACGAAGCAGCAAAGGACGACCATTCATGGCTGGCAAAACAGGAACCATTGTCC
This sequence comes from Scyliorhinus torazame, assembly GCF_047496885.1. NCBI lineage: Eukaryota > Metazoa > Chordata > Chondrichthyes > Carcharhiniformes > Scyliorhinidae > Scyliorhinus > Scyliorhinus torazame. The sequence goes on along the minus strand of NC_092709.1, from coordinate 215,818,629 downwards.
GACATGACAGTAATCGGAATGCCGTGGTGAGCGAAGGTGTCTTTGCAGGCCCTTATGACAGCGGACGATGTCAAATCGTGCAGGCGTATGTCCTCTGGATAGTTTGAAAAGTAATCTATGATGATTACATAGTCCCTGCCGAGCGCATGAAAAAGGTCCACATCAACCTTCGCCCAGAGGGACGTCACCAGCTCATGGGGCTGAATCTTTGGCAGGTGGGGCAGTTGAGCACCATATTGGCAATGTCATCACTGACGCCCGGCCAGTATACCGCCTCTCAGGCCCTCCGTCTGCACTTCCCGACCCCCAGATGGCCTTCGTGTAGATGGTCGAGGACCAGCTTGTGCATGCTGTGTGGAATCACAATCCGGTCCAGCTTTAGGAGGACACCATCAATGACGGCCAAGTCGTCCCGGACATTGTAGAACTGCGGGCACTGTCCTTTGAGCCACCTTCCCGTCATGTGGCGCATCACACGTTGTAGAAGGGGGTCAGCCGCAGTCTCCCGGCGAATACGGGCCAGACTGGAGTCGTCAGCTGGCAGATTTGCCGATGTGAAGGCCATCTGCGCTTCGACCTGACAGACGAACCCTCCGAGTCGGGCGGTGTGCTCACTGCTCTGGATAGGGCATCCGCAATGATAAGGTCCTTTCCCGGGGTGTAGACCAGTTGGAAGTCGTACCTCCTGAGTTTAAGTAGGATGCGCTGGAGGCGAGGGGTCATCTCGTTCAGGTCCTTATGTATGATGCTGACCAGGGGGCGATGGTCAGTCTCAACAGTAAACTGGGGGAGACCATACACATAGTCATGGAACTTGTCTATTCCGGTTAGCAAACCCAGGCACTCCTTTTTGATCTGCGCGTAGCGCTGTTCTGTGGGGGTCATGGCCCGCGAGGCATAGGCAACCGGGGCCCACGACGCAGTGTCATCCCATTGCAGGAGTACCGCCCCAATGCCGGACTGGCTGGCATCAGTCGAAATTTTAGTGTCACGAGATGTGTCGAAAAACGGCAATACCGGGGCTGTGGTGAGCTTAATTTTGAGCTCCTCCCATTCCTTCTGGTGTGTGGGCAGCCACTGGAACTCCATGGACTTCTTGACTAGGTGGCGAAGAGCCGTCGTGTGGGAGGCAAGGTTGGGAATGAACTTCCCCAGGAAGTTCACCATGCCTAGGAAGCGTAGTACTGCTTTCTTGTCTGCCAGCTGCGGCATGGCTGTAATGGCGCTCACCTTGTCTGCATCCGGACGCACCCCTGACCAGGATATGTGGTCCCCCAGAAACTTTAGCTCAGTTTGGCCGAAAGAACACTTGGCTCGGTTGAGGCGCAGGCCGTTTTCCCGTATCCGCGCAAAGACACGCTGGAGATGATTGATGTGCTCCTGTGGTGTGGTGGACCAGATGATGACCTCGTCAACGTAGACGCGCACCCCTTCGAAGCCCTCCATCATCTGTTCCATAATCCTGTGAAAGACCTCGGATGCCGAGATGATGCCAAATGGCATTCTGTTATAGCAGAACCTGCCGAAAGGAGTGTTGAAGGTGCACAGCTTCCTGCTGGACTGGTCCAGTTGGATCTGCCAAAAACCCTTCGAGGCATCCAGCTTTGTAAAGATTTTAGCGCAGGCCATTTCGCTCGTTATCTCTTCCCGTTTGGGTATGGGGTAGTGTTCCCTCATTATGTTGTTGTTCAGGTCTTTCGGGTCAATGCAGATCCGGAGTTCGCCAGAGGGCTTCATAACACACACCGTGGAGCTGACCCATTCTGTGGGCTCCGTGACCCGGGATAGCACCCCTTGGGCCTGGAGATCTTGCAGCTGCTGCTTGAGGCGGTCTTTGAGTGGTGCTGGGACCCTACGAGGTGCGTGAATGACCGGGGTGGCGTCCGGTTTGAGTCGTATTCTGTAGGTATAGGGCAGTGTGTCCATGCCCTCGAATGCCTCCTGGTTGTGGGCGAGGAGTGAGTGGAGCTGTGCCCTAAATTCTGCATCCGGGAAATCTGATGTGCCTTCTGGAGACAGAGCGTGGACCCGTTGCACGAGGTGGAGAACCTTGCATGCCTGTGCGCCTAGCAGGGAGTCCTTTGATGATCCGACTATTTTGAAGGATAGTGTGGCCGTGTATGTCTGGTGTGTCACCTGGAGCTGGCAGGATCCCATGGCCGGGATAACATTTCCGTTGTAGTCGACCATCTTGCAACGGGATGGCCGAATTGGTGGTCTGACCTTCAAGGTGTAGAAGGCTGACCATGCCATTAGGTTGGCGGAGGCACCAGTGTCCAAACGGAATGTTATCGGTGATCGGTTGACCGTTAGGGTGGCACACCATTCATCACCCGGATTGACACTGTTCACTGGCATCGGCTGGTGGGTCCTGCTTGGAGACATCCGGTTCATATCAATGACCGCAACACGGAAGGCGTCCCGGTCGTCTGTGTCACTGGTTTGGATGTCGTCTGGGTACGACTCGTTGTACGGAGGCTGAATGGTCCGCACATCCCTGCGAGGCTGTCGGAATTGGGGAGCATTGGCAGGTTGAGCTGCTCGACAGCAGGCAGCGTAGTGGCCCATCTTGCCACAGCGGAGGCACTGCTGGTTCTTTGCCGGACATTGCCACTTTAAATGTGCGACTCCACAGTTACCGCACGTCGTGATGTCATGGCGTTCGGTGCGCCATCACGCATGCGCAGTTCGGTCTTGCGTCGGGCACGCCTGCGCATCACGTCCCTCTGCGTCGACGACCTTTTTTTTAGCGTGCACAAACGCGGGAGGCCGCTGAAAGCACGCAAAATGGCCACCCTCATCCGGGCCGCGGGCCGGGAGGAAATCGATCGCCTGGACCCGCTCGGCCTCGTAGGACCCCTGCCTTGCCGATTCGGCCGCGTAGGACCCCTGCCGTGCCGATTCGGCCGCGTAGGACCCCTGCCATGCCGATTCGTCCGCTTGAAATTGGGCGTAGCGGCTGGTCGCGTTTTCATGAAGGACGCAGGCTTCGATGGCGGAGGCTAGGGTGAGGCCTTTTATTTTGAGAGCTGGTGGCGTAGGGTGTCCGAGGTGACCCCAAAACAATCTGGTCCCGAATCAGTGAATCGGAGGTGGCTTCATAACCGCAGGACTGCGCGAGGATACGGAGGTGTGTCAGGAAAGATTGAAAAGGCTCATCCTCACCCTGCAGGCGTTTAAACAGCTTCCAGTGGACGCCAAGGTTTCCAGCGATTTGTAGCGGCTGCGGCGTGCTGACGGTGTCCATGGCGCAGGATGGCGGATTCCTGAGGATGCGTAGGTAGGTCTCACAGTTACTGGGTTCCACTCATGGTACTATGTCGTGTTGTGTTCTCTGCTCCATAGACGAACCAACACGGTTGCGGAAGGTACAACTCAGTTTTATTACTAACAATATTTACAATGATAAACTGGTTACTGTGGTTCGTTCAATACCCTTGAATCTGTGGACCTAGCCCTAACACTATCCTGGAGAAGCACTCAGCACATGGTGAATGTCTGAGTCGCTTACTGTGAGCTCTGTGCCCTGAGCTGTCTCCTGCTGGAATGGGCGGGAAGTGTCGTGTTCCCCGTTTTATAGTGTGTATGCTCTTGCCTGTGATTGGCTGTGGTGTTGCGTGTGTATTGATTGGTCCGTTGATCTGTCCATCAGTATGTATGTATGTTTGCACCATGATGTTTACCTGAATATCATGACACCCTCCCCTATCTCTTCCTTTGGCAGTACCTTATCCTGCAACCCAGGGGCGGCAGCCCAGGAAAGGACAGCACCTCTCGCGTTACATACTCCCAAACCTACAGGTACCTAAAGCCAACCTATACACTTCCTCCAGGCCTTCCAATTCTGCAAATGTACCCCCTATAAACAAGTCACCAAAGCGATCGTCCCTGCCTGCCAACTACCTCTAAACCTAGCATTCAGCCCTGCCAGTGCAAACCTGTACTGGCAGGTTACCTGTTCTGCACTGTAAATTTTATGATTCTATGAAACCTATGGCTATTACAGATCGGCGCCCACACCGAGGCACCCTCCAGTCCCAAATGCTGCCTCAACTGTTCCCACACCCTTAGGGCCGACAGCGCCACTGGACTCATGTAGAATAGTAAAGGCACAATCAAAATCTCTAACACGTTAGTATTTGAGCGAGAGACAGATAGTGAGAACTTTGATGCAATCGTTAAAGCGTTCGGTGAGCATTGTATCCCAAAGAAGAACAAAACTTGTAGGAACCTGATCACAAAGTTCAGTTGGAAAGTCGGCCATAAAGGGTGCTGGAGATAAGTAAGAGGACAACTGGCAGCTTGGGGTTTCTGATTAACCACTTGCTGCTACTTTTACTCATCTTATTCTTTCTGATTATTTTCTATTGGAAAAGCACATATACAAACCCTTTACCATAACTCGATTGAAAGTTAAAAGTGAAGGCCATGTGGCAGAATACCGCTGCAAACCGTCCTCTTTTCCCACTTCGGGTGTGTTACAGAAGGAAATGCAGGGGCGGGATTCTCCAATAATGGGGCTAAGTCCCCACTTCAGTGTTAAAACATGGGCGTTTCACTCTGGACTTTCCTGAAGAAAGTCCAGAGTGATTCTTCAACCTGCAGGGGGCTAGCAGGGCCCAGGAGTACTCCTTGCAGCTCTGGCTGCCGATATGGGGCCCTGCACTTCTGGTCGGGAGTCTGCGCATGGCGGCGGCCTTCGGTGGCCATCCCGTACGATATGGCGGACTGGCCCCGAAAATATAGGGCCACCCGAGATTGTGCGTGCCCGCGCATGAGTGGCCCCCGATCGCTCGCTTGGCCGCCAGGGAGGCCCCCCCCCCCCGCCTATCTCCCGGTGAAGGATCCTTCCGTCTCCCACCAGGGCAGCTGCGGACTGACTCCGCGACCGCCACTGGTCGTTCCCGACAGGCAAAACGTGGTTAGAACCCGGCTAGTTTTGGTCGGAGAATCTCCACGGGGGCCTCTGTCAACGGGGGCCCACGCCGCATAGACTGCGCGCGCGATTCACGGTGATTCTCCGGGGTCCAGTGAATCGCAGGAGCGGCGTCGTGTCAGATTTTGCAGTTAACGCCCATTCTCCGCCCCGGCGCCAATCGTGATTTCGGCACGGAGGCTCGGTGAATCCTGCCCAGGGTGTCTCAGCAATTCACAACACACATTCACTCTTGGACCCAAATCCTTCTTTCCCAGTGTGGAGATGACCTCTTCCAGGTTTTATTCTGCCCTCACCTGTAGCGAAAATCAAATCCAACACTTCAAATTGCACCAATTACATTTTGGGGTGCACCATGCATAAACCAAGAAGGACTCCACTGATTTGGGACAAGTGTATTTTTGCCACCTGCTTGTTTGAGCAGGTTACAGTTTGGAACAACAGGTTTCTGGCAGTCAAGTAAACTGGACAGCTTAATTGCTCATTCACCTGGTAACTTCCAGGTGGGTAGGGTTAATAGAATCTCCTAAAAATTTCAACGCAGTGATTACTCTTGCAAAGGTTTGCATGTATGTTTCATCAGGTGGTAGGAATGTGATATTTTGAGTTACCTGAAAGATGAAAGGCACTGGTGACTATTTATGGAATGCAGACATGGGGCTAGCTTCCACATGTACGCTGATGATACCCAGCACTCCATGACCTCCCTCATTACACTTGTTGTCATTCTGCAGTCTGACATCCAGTTTTGAATGAGTCCCAATTCCATTGAGAAGACCAAAGCTATATTTTTGGCACTCTGACAGGTTATGTTATCTTGCCACTACTTCCACTGTCTCAGGCTGAACCAGACTGTCTTGCGTTCATATTGCACATTGTTCGCTTCTTGTAAGCAGAATTTAACTTCATATCATTAAGTAAATTCTTTAGTGAACCAGTTGGAATTTTAACATCACTTTTATTGGTACCAGTTTTTACTTTCAAATTTATATAAAAAAGCTGAATTCGGCACTCTAACAATGGGAGTGCTGAAATTTAAACTCACATTCGCTGGATGATTTGTCCAGGCCTCTGGATTACTAACCTATGAACATAGGGACAGGAGTAAGCCATTGAGCCGCTGGAATCTGAGGCCATTCAATGACTGATCTGTGCCTTAGCTCCTTCCACCTGCCATGGCACCATACCTAGCAAGAACCTGTCAATCACAGGATCATCGAACCTTTGCCGAGCAGAAGGAGGCCATTCAGCCCATCGAGTCTGCACAGGCTCCCTTCAGGAGCATTCTACCTAATCCCACTCCTCGGCCTTATCCCTGTAACACTGCACATGTTTTCTTTTCAAATAGCAATTCAATTCCCTTTTGAATCCCTCAATCGAACCCGACTCCACCACCCTCTCAGGGAATTCATTCCAGACTCCAACCACCCCCGAGGGACAACATTTTTCCTCACCTCACTTTTATTCCATTTGCCAACTATTTTGAATCTATGCCCTCTAGTTCTTGAAGCCCTCTTGAGCTTATTACTATTTACCTTGTCCAGGCCCCTTGGGATCTTGAATCGCTCTATTAAGTCTCTTCTCAGGCTCTTTTCTCCGAGGAAAACTCGTGACTTAAAATTATTAAAACTATTAATCATGTTAATGTCTGCTATACCTTGTGCAAAAGGGTTCCTTACTGTTAATGCCCTTCGCATGAAGAAGTGTTTCCTAACTTCCCTCCTGAATGACCTAGATTTGATTCGAACTGAGATTCTTTGCCTTAGACTCCCCACTCGTGAAAACCATTTCTCTCTATCTACCCAGTCAGTTTCTTATAAGATCCTAAACACTTCATTCAAATCATCCCTTAACCTTTTATATTTAAAAGGAATACATAGTTTACGCAATCATTCTGCATGATCTAACGTTTGGAAAGCACCTGACATTTTGGTGAATCTGTACTGTACTCCTTCCTTTTTAAGCCCAGAACAGTGCAGAGTACTCCAGATACAATCTAACTAGGGCTTGCACCATTGTAATAAAACTTCTTCCCTTTATATTCTAAACCATTAGTTATAAAGTGAACATTCCATTAATGGTTTTGATTAATTTTTGTACACTATTTCCATTATTTAGTAATCTGAGTACACGGCGTTAACCATTTACTACACTTTTTCTCACTTACTTAATCTATTCATGTCTCTTTCTAATTTTATGGTCCCTGTTACACCTTTGGATATTTGGTATTATGTTACGTACGTCATTAATAAATATAGTGAATGGCTAAGTATCGAGCACAGACCTTTGTGACACTTCCTGCTCAATTTTTCCTACATTCATTATCCCTGCTCCCTATCTTCTGCTTCCAAACCACCGTAATAATCAGACAATAATTTGCCTGCAATTCCATGAGGTTGAATTTCAGCTAATAGTCTGTTATGCAGAATTCTATTGAATGCCTTCTGGAAGTACATATAAACTACATCCATGTGATGATCCCTTGTCCATTACTCTAATTACTTCCTCAAATTAATTTCCCTTAGATTCTTTAGGCAGAGCCTACCCTTTACAAATCTTTGTTGGCTCTGTCAAAGCAGCAAAAATATCTCAAAGTACTCACCCCTCTGTCTTTAATTATGGATTCTAATAATTTCCACACAACAGATGTTAAACTAACAGGTCTATAATTTCCTTTCTTAAATACAATTACATTTGCAATTTTCCAATCTGAGGGGGCAGTTCCTGATTTAAGGGAGGTTTGTACAATTATAGCGAGAGCATCTGGAATTTCCTCACCAACTTTCTTTAAACCCCTGGGTGGAAACCATCAGCTACTGGGGATTTGTTAGTCTTTAGTTTTTTTTGTAATACTGTTTTCTTAGTTATGTTAATATTAGTGAGTCCCGGTCCCAAATTCATCATTAATTCTAAGGAATGTCATGTGAAATGACAATTTTCCTATCTTTCAACTGTACAACTTATCAAAAATACTTATTGGGACATCCGGCCATCATGCCAGGCACTAAATACGTGTAAGTGTCCTTTCTTTTTTTCTCTACTGTGAAGATAGACACAAATTAATTATTCAACAGGTTTACCATTTCTTTATTGTAATTTACAATATTACCCTATCTGATTTTAAATGACTCTCATTTCCCTTTTCACTTCCAACGTAATTGTCAAACCTCTGTCTTAATCTTGATATCCCTTGCAAGTATTTTTCTTTTTTGCACTCTTACCATCTTTTTTGTCTTCATTTTTTGTTCTTTATATCTCTCCCAGTCTCCTTGATCTACACTATGCTTGGTACTTTTATATGCTCTTTCCTTTCGTTTTATGTTATATTGTATTTATTTTCTCAACTATGCCAGTTATATTTTTGATAAGTAGTGGTTTTGCCTTTATTTGTGTAAACACGTCCTATTACTGTTCATCTGTTGCTTTTCCCAATAACAGTTCTGACTAGTTTTCTGCTAATGGTATCCATCTCCCTCTTTCTAAAGTCAATCTTACCAAAGTTTACCAACTTATTCCTTCCGTTAAATTTCTCAAACCTAACGTTCAATTTGATAATTTTTTAAAATCACTGTCAGATAAATGTTCCTGTTGCTCTTTTTCTTTATCTAAACCACAGTGTGTGTTTAACCCGTATATGGTTGACAAATGATCACACAAGTTGTTTAGTACAATAATAGTTTATTAACATACACAAGGTTATTTAGACCATAAGACCATAAGACATAGGAGCGGAAGTAAGGCCATTCGGCCCATCGAGTCCACTCCACCATTCAATCATGGCTGATTTCAACTCCATTTACCCGCTCTCTCTCCATAGCCCTTAATTCCTCGAGAAATCAAGAATTTATCAACTTCTGTCTTAAAGACATTCAACGTCCCGGCCTCCATCGCCCTCTGTGGCAATGAATTCTACAGACCCACCACTCTCTGGCTGAAGAAATTTCTCCTCATCTCTGTCTAAAGTGACTCCCTTTTATTCTAAGGCTGTGCCCCCGGGTCCTAGTCTCCCCTGCTAATGGAAACAACTTCCCTACATCCACCCTATCTAAGCCATTCATTATCTTGTAAGTTTCTATTAGATCTCCCCTCAACCTCCTAAACTCCAATGAATATAATCCCAGGATCCTCAGACGTTCATCGTATGTTAGGCCTACCATTCCTGGGATCATCCGTGTGAATCTCCGCTGGACCCGCTCCAGTGCCAGTATGTCCTTCCTGATGTGTGGGGCCCAAAATTGCTCAGAGTATTCTAAATGGGGCCTAACTAATGCTTTATAAAGCTTCAGAAGTACATCCCTGCTTTTATATTCCAAGCCTCTTGAGATAAATGACAACATTGCATTTGCTTTCTTAATTACGGACTCAACCTGCAAGTTTACCTTTAGAGAATCCTGGACTAGGACTCCCAAGTCCCTTTGCACTTCAGCATTATGAATTTTGTCACCGTTTAGAAAATAGTCCATGCCTCTATTCTTTTTTCCAAAGTGCAAGACCTCGCACTTGCCCACGTTGAATTTCATCAGCCATTTCTTGGACCACTCTCCTAAACTGTCTAAATCTTTCTGCAGCCTCCCCACCTCCTCCATACTACCTGCCCCTCCACCTATCTTTGTATCATCGGCAAACTTAGCCAGAATGCCCCCAGTCCCGTCATCTAGATCGTTAATATATAAAGAGAACAGCTGTGGCCCCAACACTGAACCCTGCGGGACACCACTCGTCACCGGTTACCATTCCGTAAAATAACCTTTTATCCCAACTCTCTGCCTTCTGCCTGACAGCCAATCGTCAATCCATGTTTGTACCTTGCCTCGAATACCATGGGCCCTTATTTTTCTCAGCAGTCTCCCGTGAGGCACCTTATCAAAGGCCTTTTGGAAGTCAAGGTAGATAACATCCATTGGCTCTCCTTGGTCTAACCTATTTGTTATCTCTTCAAAGAACTCTAACAGGTTTGTCAGGCACGACCTCCCCTTACTAAATCCATGCTGACTTGTCCTAATCCAACCCTGCACTTCCAATAATTTAGAAATCTCATCCTTAACAATGGATTCTAGAATCTTGCCAACAACCGAGGTTAGGCTAATTAGCCTATAATTTTCCATCTTTTTCCTTGTTCCCTTCTTGAACAGGGGGATTACAACAGCGATTTTCCAATCCTCTGGGACTTTCCCTGACTCCAGTGACTTTTGAAAGATCATAACTAATGCCTCCACTATTTCTTCAGCGATCTCCGTTAGAACTCTAGGGTGTAGCCCATCTGGGCCCGGAGATTTATCAATTTTTAGACCTCTTAGTTTCTCTAGCACTTTCTCCTTTGTGATGGCTACCATATTCAACTCTGCCCCCTGACTCTCCGGAATTGTTGGGATATTACTCATGTCTTCTACTGTGAAGACTGACACAAAGTACTTATTTAGTTCCTCAGCTATTTCCTTGTCTCCTATCACAAAATTACCAGCGTCATTTTGGAGCGGCCCAATGTCAACTTTTGCCTCCCGTTTGTTTTGTTTTTAATGTATTTAAAGAAACTTTTACTATCATTCCTAATGTTACCGGCTAGCCTACCTTCATATTTGATCCTCTCTTTCCTTATTTCTCTCTTTGTTATCCTCTGTTTGTTTTTGTAGCCTTCCCAATCTTCTGACTTCCCACTACTCTTTGCCACATTATAGGCTTTCTCTTTTGCTTTGATGCATTCCCTAACTTCCTTTGTCAGCCATGGTTGCCTAATTCCCCTCTCTGATAACCTTTCTTTTCTTTGGGATGAACCTCTGTACTGTGTCCTCAATTACTCCCAGAAACTCCTGCCATTGCTGTTCTACTGTCTTTCCCACTAGGCTCTGCTCCCAGTCGATTTTCGTCAGTTCCTCCCTCATGCCCCTGTAGTTACCTTTATTTAACTGTAACACCTTTACATCTGATTCTACCTTCTTTCTTTCAAATTGGAGATAGAATTCTACCATATTATGATCACTGCCTCCTAAGTGCTCCCTTACTTTAAGATATTTAATCAAGTCTGGCTCATTGCATAATTTACTCATTTACTTAATCAACCACACATTCATGCATATTGGGCTATGAACTAATACACTTAAACAACCTTAACTTAACTTCCAGGTGACCGGCAAATACAGAGCAGATAAGGCATTATCTGATTTCTGGTAGTGCTGGAGTTCTTGTAGGTAGTCGTCTGTGTCCTCAGTTCTGGTCCCTCTGTGGATGGCGCGGATGGTGCTCTTCTTGGCTGGTGATGGATTCACCGTTTTGTTGGCTGGCGATGCTGCAGTCGAGAGAGCACTGGAGTCGAGAAAGAGCTTTGTTGCTCTCTTTGTTGTTGTCTCTTAATTTGGGTCTGTTTAATTACGTTTGCTCAAGAGTCGCCAGGTATCTTTCGACACCGCCACAAGGTTTAAAAACCGAATACTGATCAAAGACTCGATACACCAGTTAGTAAGATCAAAAGCAATGCTCATTTATTTACACACAGTCAAATCTACTCATGCATAAAACTCTACAACCTAAATTATCACTGTTACTAAAGCCTATACTTAGCTTCGGGTGCCCACTCAGTCAGAGGAACAATGGCCGTTGCTCGGTTCTGAGGCTGCTGGGTTGAGCTGTTTACAGGATAGCAACTAGGAGCGTCTATCTCGTAGCGTGCGTTGACTTGGAACTTACTTGGTCTGGCATAGCTGTTAGGCTGGTCTCTCTTCGCTGAGAGCCAAGGCCAAAGAAGAAAGATTCTCTCTTGGGGAATACGTTTTATACCTGAAAGGGCTTTGCGCGCTTTTGGGCGGGCCTTGAACTTGGCCTCAATTAATTGGGCCTTTCCCAATCATTCTTATCGATCTTCCTCCAATAGAGGGGTGGGTTCCCTGGTTGCTGGGCGTGTCCTAGGTGACCGTTGGTTTGCTTTGTTTGAGTCTCCTCTGGTGCCGGGTTGTCTGCCTTAACATTGTTTATCTAAATGTTTCCCTTTTGTCCCCGCAGATGGCTCATTAATATGTAGATGGCTTAGTAGTACCGGTTCTGTCTGAGAACTACTGCTCTAATCAACAGACAGACCTTGCACCTGCTTGCTTTTCAGTATTGTCCAATTTTCCCTGCATTCTTTGCAAGTGTCCATTTTGTAATCGGGACGTGGCCATCCCAGGTGGCTACATGCCCTCCTTGTGATCCTCAATGCGAAGCGTGAAGGATCACATTACTACGTCGTCTTCATCTTCTGACCAAACGGGGCACCCATACTTAGGCTCTACACTGTCCTATCTGATGCAACACAATTTTACCTAAACCATTTTAAATACATTCATTATCATAAAACTCTACGGGGCACTATGACAATAATACATGCATTACAGAAAAGTTAACAAAACTGGAACCTCTAACTATTCTCAATAAACTATCTTTATTCAAACAATCCAAAAATAATCTATACATCTTAACCTGTACAAAATAACAGCACACAAATTTCTCTAGCCTGGCACTCAGACACAGAAGTTTACCTCTCTTTATTCCACAGAATGCATAAAGAAAAATGGATGCACTTTAATCAGTCCCAAGGGGTTTGGGGGGTCTGGTGAAATCCGAAAATGGGGGACCTAAACTTGTATACTGGGGTGCGAGAGCGATATGCTCTCTTTCGCCATTTCCTAACTCTAACTGTTTGCACGACACTGCAAAGTATTGCCAGCACTAAGAGTGCTTCGACTACATATGAGAGTGAGTACCAGGTGATAAACTTATCACACCAGGTCGGGGTATTGCTAGCTGCTGCAGGGTTCCGTGTATTGCAGGGGTGAGAATAATTTACGGTTTGTGTGCTAGGGGTCAGGGGGGTAGCGTCCGCGTGCAACTGAAGGGATCCCGCTAAGATCCATGTGAGCACGAAGGCTGTCTTCATCTTTGTCTTCTTCTGGGGTTCCTGCGATTCCGGAGTTCTGTGAACACAAGCATAATAGCTGTTATTATCTTGCTTAAGATCTCATATGCCTGTCTCTCTGTCCTTTGTTGCCAATTTCCCTTTATAATTGGTCACCATCTGTGACTCCCTCATTTTTTTGAAAAACAAATATTTGGACAAGACATCCGAGAAAATTACTGACATACTGCGAGCCGTCTCGCAGCTTGTGTGATTTACCATCCCAGTGTTTTAGGATGTAAATAGCATACGGAAGCAACCTAAGGGTTGCCAAAATCAAACAAAAGAATTTTGAACGTAACAAGCCAAAATGGGGTGCGTATGCGCGGCGGGTAAAAAATGGGTGGAATCCCCGGGTAGGACGGTGATCAATGCCGTATGTGCTCTACCCGAGCGTAGCTGACCAGAGGGGAGTCCTCAGGCGGTGCGGGGACCAATGCCGTTTCTCCACTGCCTGAGCAACTGGCAAGAACGGGTAAGAATGTGGTCGTCGTGGGGGCTTCCTCTCGAATCAGGAGAGTAGCTATGAGTTGTGTTCTGTCGACAAACTAGTTCCTCTGAACGGTTGTCTGGCGACAAACTTGTACCTTTGAACTGGTTTCTGTTGACAAACTAGTTCCTCTGAACTATTGTCTGGGGACAAACTTGTTCCTCTAACAGGCATTGGGTGTCAAAGGAGTGGTGACGCGGGGCCGTAAAAACTTTCAAGTTTACGAACAACACATAATGTTAACACTAACGAACAAACACACAGCAAACATGGTGCAGATTCCATCAGAAAGGACACCGTATCTCTCCATCGGTTCCTTTTTTTCTCCATCATCTAGACACCTCACTGCTCAATAGCGAACAGGGTTGCAAAGGTATTTGTTTGGTGGGAGTCAGACTCTAAGTCATCATCTTCTCCCGGCTGCCAAACTCTTGACTGTCGTAACTGTGCTAAAGCTGCTTGGGGTGAATTGGGGTCCATCTCATCATTCCGGATGAGCCTGAACGAATTGTCTCGGTGCCAGAATCGTGTGTCGAGGTTGGAGCTACTATGCTTCAATCCGTAATCATCGGGCAGTGGGTCTGGGTCAGGGGCTTTGATATATGTAATCTCGAAGGGGTCAGTGGAATCATGCTCGGATTCGCTGGGAGTGGGGCCTGGTGCAGGGGTATAGTCGAAACGTGGTGTGCTGTGGCTGTCGTCATTGTGATCGCTATTACTGTCGCTGTCGCTGATGGTTGAAGGAAGGGAGAGGCGGAGTTGTGCCTCTGGGGGCGAAGTTGAAGTCATGTCTGAGGGCAGGCTGGACTTGTTGGGGGAGGGTAGGAAAATGTCATCTGTGGGCGGGGCATGATCGTCTGCTGCTGCGAGCAGGATGTGCTGTGTGTGGTTATTCTGCGAGCCATAAGCCTTGAGCTGGTTTATGTGAAACCACACAGGCTTACCATTGGGATAGGTTAATTTGTATACCGAGGGGCTGACTTTGCCCGAAATGGAGTACGGTCCGGAAAGGTTAGGGAAAAGGAATGAACTGGGGTTGTATAGGGAAAGCATAACTTGTTGCCTTACTGTAAACTCAGTGGCGTGTACTGTTTTGTCGAAACAAGCCTTGCTCTGTTTCTTCCTGGTTCCAAGTCTCACTGCTGCTGCGAGTTGGGCTGCCTTTATGCTCTCTAACAATTGTTGAACCGCATTTTCATGCGTGAGGGCTGTGACTGTGGGGCTGGCCAAATCCAGTCCTAATAAATACTCTGTCCCTTTCATGGGGTGTCCAGTCATGAGGGTGTGGGGGGTGTATCCTGTGGACATGGATACCGTGTTTCTTATAAACATTAAAGCAAATGGGAGAACTGAATCCCAGGTGCTGTTATTCTGCTGAAACATTTTCCTGAGGGTGGCTTTTAATGTCCTATTCATTCGTTCTACAATACCACTCGACTGGGGGTGGTATGCGATATGAAACTTTTGTCGAATGCCGAAAATCGTGAGGACATTTTTCATTTTACGTCCGGTGAAATGGGAGCCTTGGTCGGACTCTATACTGCGTGGGAGTCCCCATCTTGTAAAGATGTGGTGTGTTAATATTTTAGCCGTTGTCTTGGCCGTATTAGGTCTTGATGGAAATGCTTCCACCCATTTTGTGAAGGTGTCTATGACCACCAACATTTCCTTATAACAATTTCTGCAAGGGGGTAAGGGTCCTATATAATCTATCTGGAGATTTGTCCAGGGTCCATTAACAGGGCGGGTATGACTAAGTTGAGCCTTTTTAGCATATCTGTCCGGATTGTTCTGGGCACAGATTAAGCAATTCTCTATGTAGTGCGTTACATCGGTTTTTAAATCAGGCCACCAGCGGAGTGGTCTGAGGTGGGCTAGGGTGGGTGCAGTGCCTTGGTGTCCATGATATTCATGGAGCTGACAAATGATCTGGTTCCTATCCTAGCTGGGAACTATATAAATGCCATCCTTTAAAATCACACTGTCGTGTGTGGTGATTGCGTTTTTGTATTTATCATACGGGGCTGAGAAGGTTCCCTTTAAAACTTCCCTTAGTTTCTCGTCCTCTTTCTGTGCCTTCGCTAAATCCTGAATATTGGTCTGTGAGACCTGAACTGCGTGTACTAGGGTGCTTTCGGGGGTTCCAAAAATAACCATGCCTGGAGCCTGCCTTCGCTAGGGCGTCTGCTTTAACGTTACCGGGGGGGAAGAACGGTGATGACCGCGAACCTTAATTATTCCATATTTTCTATCCTTCGCTGTCTCTAAGATATGTTGGAGTAATGGGGCTGAGGGTAGGGATTTAC
Source organism: Scyliorhinus torazame (assembly GCF_047496885.1). Taxonomy (NCBI): domain Eukaryota; kingdom Metazoa; phylum Chordata; class Chondrichthyes; order Carcharhiniformes; family Scyliorhinidae; genus Scyliorhinus; species Scyliorhinus torazame. The sequence continues at coordinate 215,802,973 of NC_092709.1, read as the reverse complement.
CTTCCGTGGAAACAAATCCTCTTGTTTCCCACAGGGGTAGGAATTCTGTTAAACTGTTGCATACATACAAGCTGTCTGAATAGATGTCTGCTGGGGTCGGGAACGAGTCGGCGTGGTCTACAATATAAGTGATTGCTGCCAGCTCTGCTGCCTGTGAGCTTAAGTGTCCTGGCAACTTTAATGCAATTTCAACTAGGGCGCGTCCCTGCGCGTCCTCTACATAAATACCGCAACCGGTAATTCTCTTTCCATTTAACACTGTGGAGGAGCCATCCATATAAATCTTCAGGGGTGCGCACGTTTCTGTGGGCTGTGGTCTCTGGGGTGTACGACCTGTTTTCCTGGGAGGGGTTTGGGGAATAAATGGGCCTGTGTTGTGTTTTGTGGTGTTGATCTTACATTCATGAGGGGTGCCTGCATACTGCAAATTATCGGCAATGAAGGTGTGGGTCTTGGTTCGTTTTACTGTGATGTACCGTCCCGGCAAAAGAAGGGTCCAACGGACTGCGCGGATTTGGCTGACTGTGCCATCCTTAAGTCAGCCGTCTAACAATAGCTGTGTTGGGTGTGTTCAGTGAGAATGGTGATGGGGTTGAGTCCTGTAATGTAGGCAAGGTATTGTACTGCCCAAAAAACTGCGAGCAGGTGCTTTTCACAGGCAGAAAATCCTTGCTCTACGGGGTCTAACACGTGTGAGGCGTAAGCTACAGGGCGTAATTGGTGGTGGCGTTCCTGGAGGATTACGGCCGAAAGGGTTCGGTCGGTGCTTGCAACTTCGATTGCGTATGGGGAAAGTGGATCTGGGACCTGTAGTGCGGGGGCTGTGCTGAGTGCTCTCTTTAAAGCATCCACGGCATCCGTGTGCTGTGGAAGCCATTCCCAAGGTGCCTGTTTCTTGAGAAGGTCGGAAAGGGACCCTGCTTTAGTGGCGAAACCGTCAATATGGTTTCGGCAGTAGCCAACCAGTCCTAAAAATGACCGGAGGGCTGAGACATTGTGGGGAAGGGGCAATTTGACGATCGAGTCAATTCTTTTGTGCTCGATCTCACGTTTACCATGAGTGATCACTGTTCCCAAGTAAATCACTTTCTCTTTCAAAATCTGGGCCATCTTGGGGTTCACTTTACAACCAATTTCTTTTAGGAGTGCTAGGAGTTCAGCGAGAAGCGAAATGTGCTCTCCCTTTGTGTCTGTCTGTAGTAACAAGTCGTCTACATACTGGACCAGCCAATTGGGGCGGGAAAACTTTGCTAAACCATTTGCCAGCTGTTGGTGGAAAATGGAGGGGGAGTTGTGAAAGCCTTGTGGAAGGCATGTCCATGTGTACTGTTGCCCTTGGAATGTAACGGTGAATTTGTACTGGCACGCTTTAGCCAATGGAATGGACCAAAAGCCGTTACTAATGTCCAAAACCGAAAAAAAATTTGACTGGCGTCCCTGTTTGAGCATGGTCTCGGGACTCATGGCTACGGTGGGGGCTGTTGCTGGGGTTACTTTGTTCAGTTCCCGGTAATCAATGGTCAGTCGCCATGATCCATCCGGTTTACTGACGGGCCAAATTGGTGCGTTGTTTGTGGAGGCTACTGATCTGAGTACGCCTTGATCCACAAACTCTCTATTACTTTGGAGATTTCTCCCTCTGCTTCCTGGGGAAATCTGTACTGCTTCTGGGGTTTAGGGGCGGGACCTGTAATGTTCACAAAGCCAGCCAATTTGCCACAGTCGTGCTTGTGCTGTGCAAATGCTGCTTTATGTTCCTGCAGGACTGCCCTAACCTGTTTGTCTGCACTAATGGCTCGAGGGTCAAACCAGAAGTCTCCTACTGAGCTAATCCTGTTTATGTACTCTCCTACTGTGAGCTTGGCGGGGGCTCGTGCTGCCTTTGCCATTTTCCAAACACACTTGTTAACTGGGTCAAAGAAAGGTTCTGGAAGCTCATGAAATTGATCCCAAGGATTCTGCTGTCTGGGGCAGATCAACCAAAACTACGGGGTGCTTAGTCATGATGTTCCCTATCTGTATCGCTACAGGTGCTGTGATGTGTCCCTGTTGTAAATGACCTGTAAAGCTGCTGAGTGTGATGGTGTCTGTTGTGGGCTACGTGTCTCGTTCAAACATCGTGGAGGAATTGAGTGTGGTGTGGGACCCTCCTGTGTCCCAAAGGAATTCTATGGGGTGTCCCCGAAATTTGCCTGCCATTACCGGTCTACCGGACCTGTCCCAAAGGGTGTCGCAGACCCAAGTTGGGGAGCCCGAACACCGTCAGTCGGTGCCGTTCATGTCTGTACTCTCTGAACGGGTGCTAACGCTATGGATCAGCTTTGCCCTATTCCTGTTTAGGCTGCCTGTCTGTTGGTTTCTCTGCTGCTTTTGCGGCGTGTTGCACTCTCGTGCAAAGTGTCCTAACTGGCCACTGTTGTAACATTCCTGAGCTTTGGGCTGGGGTGGGCTGTTCCTGCCCTGATTTATCCATGCGGGGTTCTGGTGTGCTTTAACTGGGTTCATCTCTGCCTGCTCTTCACCGGGTGTTATAAATGCGGTTTTGCCTGCAATTGATTGCTCCCAAGCGCCGGACAATCTCTTCAAAATCCATTTTTCATTGTGGGCCTCATCTGAGGGGTCATAATCTGCGCAAGCTTTTCGTCCTGCTTCTGTGGCGTGGGAGACTAGAATACGGGTCCATTTGGACATATTATCCGGGGACAAATGGGCGCGGGCTAACTCTCCGAAAACTGCTGTGAAGTGTATCCACAAGCATCCAGCAAATGCTGTGGGGTGCTCTGTCTTCTTTTGCCTACACATATTTAGGCCTTCTACGGGGTCTCCTCTGTTAAAGCCGATCGCATCAAGGATCGCTGTGTGCATCTCTTGGAGTGTGCCTCCTCCTACATTCTGTGGGTTGGGAAGGGCTGCCACGACTGAAGGGTCGAGGCTTAAAACTGTGAGCTTCACTTGCTCCTTTTTGTCCAGGCCGTACATGGTAGCCTGTTGTTTGACTTTCGTGAAAAATTGGTGGGGGCCTGAAGTGGGAAGGAACGGTGTAATTTTTCCACACATGTCCCGTAATTGGGTCACGGTTAATGGGGTTGTGTAAAGGAAATCTGCTTCTCCTTCTGCTGCTGCCCTGCGGTGTGTGGTTACAGGGTTCATAGGGGTGTGTTCTGCCTGTTCGGTCGGGGGTTTTGGCGCTTTCCTTTTCTGGGGTTTTTCCTGCGTACATGTCCCATGTATGTATCTATGGGCAGTCTCGTTCAATTCCTGCCAGTCGGGGCCGTTTTCCTGATCTAATTGTGGTCCAAATGTGCTTTGAAACCTATTTTGAATGGAAAGCAGAGATTGCAATTCTGCAATTTGCTTCCGGCACTTTGCGAGGTCTAGGGAGCTCTGCCTTAGTTCCGTCGTGGAAGTAAGGAGTGCTCGTAGGGCTGCTTTCAGATCATTGCACTGTTTCTGCAATTTCTCAACTTGTTGTTCTGTCTCTTGTCTTACCAAGACTGCACGTTGCGTGTCCTGGTAGGCCTTATCGTATTGCGTTTGGAAACTACTCAAATGCGCGAGACAAGACTGGTGTGCCCTTTTGGCATCATCCACCTCTCTGTCCCTTGCTGCTAACTGCTCTTTTAAATCTCTATTCTCCTTCTCTACCTCGCTCAAGTCTACCTCACTACTTCTTTCTCTCTCCTCTATCTCTCTACGGAGCGTCTTAATGCCCTCCTCCATGCCTCGCAATTGTGCCAAGTAGGACACGGTTGCCATCGGCTTGCGAGCTTTCCCTAAGCTCTTCTTGTGTATCTCTGACAGGTTCTCCCAACAAGTATGTCCTATACTCCCGGGTCCTGTTTCCTCATTATCGCAGAATTCACTCCAAAGTGGCCATCCTTTCCCTTTGAGATATTTCCTGATCTCATCTTCCCAAACGGGACACTGTCCTACTCTACTGGTCGCTGCGACCTCGGATTCCGGGGGATTCGTAAGACGTTCCATTGCCTACATTGCCATTTTCTATATCTAGGTTCTCTATTGAATTTGGAACAGGGGGTGATAAAGTGGTGATGTAAACGCGGGTACGGCTTTCGCTAATTTCCGGGCTACAAAACTCCCGACAGTTTTACGCAACAAAATCTCTCAGGTTTACCTTATATCTCTGTTAGTATGCATGCATTAACACACTTCCAAATCTCAGAGGCTTGATCAGTACTGTTCTTACGCTTGTGGTTTTTCTGTTTCCAATTGGATTCTCAATTCAAATTTGGGTTCTCTCGGAGTGGTTCGGCCACTTCTAAATCGGGTCCAGTCAGATGTCGCCAGTAAATGTTGCTCTCTTTGGTGTTGTCTCTTAATTTGGCTCTGTTTAATTACGTTTGCTCAAGAGTCGCCTGGTAGCTTTCGACACCGCCACAAGGTTTAAAAACCGAATACTGATCAAAGACTTGATACACCAGTTAGTAAGTTCAAAAGCAATGCTCATTTATTTACACACAGTCAAATCTACTCATGCATAAAACTCTACAACCTAAACTATCACTATTACTAAAGCCTATACTTAGCTTCGGGTGCCCACTCAGTCAGAGGAACAATGGCCGTTGCAGCTGCTGGGTTGAGCTGTTTACAAGATAGCAACTAGGAGCGCCTATCTCGTAGCATGCGTTGACTTGAAACTTACTTGGTCTGGCGTAGCTGCTAGGCTGGTCTCTCTTCGCTGAGAGCCAAGGCCAAAGAAGAAAGATTCTCTCTTGGGGAATACTTTTTATACCCGAAAGGGCGTTGCGCACTTTTGGGCGGGCCTTGAACTTGGCCTCAATTAATTGGGCCTTTCCCAATCATTCTTATCGATCTTCCTCCAATAGAGGGGTGGGTTCCCTGGTTGCTGGGCGTGTCCTAGGTGACCGTTGGTTTGCTTTGTTTTAGTCTCTTCTGGCGTCGGGGAGTCTGCCTTAACATTGTTTATCTAAATGTTTCCCTTTTGTCCCCGGAGATGGCTCATTAGTATGTAGATGTCTTAGCAGTACCGGTTCTGTCTGAGAGCCACTGCTCGAATCAACAGACAGGCCTTGCACCTGCTTGCTTTTCAGTATTGTCCAATTTTCCCTGCATTCTTTGCAAGTGTCCATTTTGTAATCGGGACGTGGCCATCCCAGATGGCTACAGTTTCAAAGGTTGTGCAGCGCCTTTTAACCTGCTTGGATTTCCATGCCCTTTATGTGGGTGGTCTCTGGGTCATTGTCAATCAATTGATCAGTGCTTCATCACCCTGATTGATCAAGTCCAATCAGGGGCTGCCACATCGATTTTGGGGAGGGAACTCAGTGGCCATGCCTGGAAGTGTTGAGAGCAGGGACTTGGGTGCTGCTGTGTCTGGTAAACAATGTGATTGACAGGATAGTTCTATTGTTCCTGGAATGCCTTTTAATGGTCTTTCTCCTGTGTTAGTTTCTGCATAAGTCTGAGCTGCAATTTTGTATATTTGTAGGCTGCAGCTTGTCTGTGTTCAAGCTTGGCCAAATTTCCCAGAGTTCTTTGCAGGCAGCCATTTTAGATGGCCACATTCCCATACTGTTAAATTATTAACTGAGTCTGGTTCATTCCTCATCATAAATCTGCCCTCCTTTTGGCTCTAGAACATATTGCTCCAGAAAATGATCTTTAATGTGCTCGAGAAATTCACTACATTTGTGACTTCAGTTACACGTTTCTATGTTTCATGTCTAGCAATGTAACCACAACCCAAACATTCATTTGTGAATCAAAGAATGGGGTAGAATTGATTTTCAGAGACCAAGGCCTCCCTCTTGAGGCTTTACACACAAACGATTTTGTAATAATCACCAAGAGCTGCAGTGTACAAATATAGCAAGGACCATCCAGCCATGCACCATCTCAGCAAATTCAATCCCAGTCCTTTTCTTGGTAAACACCTTACATTACGTTGACTCAAAAGAAAAAGTCACCAAAAGTCAATGCAGGAACAAAATAGGATTGCTAGTTTTGTAGTTATACTGTTCTTTTCACAATAAATATTGAAAGGAGAGTGAAGGGTTAAAACATTTTGTTGCAGTTGTTTCCAGTTGCACTTCGATGCGATAACTGATTGACTATATTCATATTTTAAAGTACGAAGCCTTACAACACCAGGTTAAAGTCCAACAGGTTTGTTTCGATGTCACTAGCTTTCGGAGCGCTGCTCCTTCCTCAGGTGAATTCACCTGACATTCACCTGAGGAAGGAGCAGCGCTCCGAAAGCTAGTGACATCGAAACAAACCTGTTGGACTTTAACCTGGTGTTGTAAGACTTCGTACTGTGCTCACCCCAGTCCAACGCCGGCATCTCCACATCATATTTTTAAAGTTGCAAATAATTGCAATGAACAATTAAAAGGCAGTTATTTCCAACTTCTGTGACCTGCCTGCCATCGAAAAACAAAAAGTGGTCTTCATGGGAGTGATCTTTGGATCACTGGCAAAAAAAACAATTCACATGTGAGAAAATCATAACGACTTGAACAGAGAGGACATCATTGTTTGTATAGTTTTTCCTTTTGCCATTAAGCTGCAATAAATGTTCAGAAATGTTTAAGGCAATTAGCCAGAATAAATAAAAATTGTTCTAAAATTGCAGTCACATATAATTGAAAATTAAATGTATGTTCAGTCCTTACTCTTAACTCAGAAACATATGCACTGTGGAGAGTAGACGATTACCAAACTGTATTTCAAAATAACTTCAGTGAATGTCCAGAAAACCAAATTAAATCTTTATAGAACTAAATCTAAAACTTAGTCAAAAGGATATATTTAATCTTTAATTGGCCTACATTTGGCTAAAGTTTATTTAACTCTCCCCAGATTGGATCAGATAAGAATCCTAGTTAGATTATGGGGGAGGGAAACACTGCTCTCCTGCTCCATTTTCTAGGGATGGAAGACAAATGGCAACTAAATAGGTGCTCGATAAACAGGAAACGTGACTGCCGATCCACAAGTGGCCAAGGGGAGGTTGTCCCTGGCATCAAGCACATGATTAGGACCATCCCCAGCCCACCCCAAAGCAGTTTTGTCAAAAGTGAACGCTAGTGACTGTGATGAAGAACAATGTGCGGGAAGGCACGGTGGCACAGTGGTTAACACTGCTGCCTCACAGTGTCAGGGGCCCAGGTTCACTTCCAGCCTTGGGTCACTGTCTGTGTGGAGTTTATATGTTCTCACTGTATTTGCGCGATTTCCTCCCTCTGCTCTGGTTTCCTCCCACAGTCCAAAGATGTGCAGATTAGGTGGGTTGGCCATGCTAAATTGCCCCTCAGTGTCCAAAGGTTTAGGTGGGGTTACTGGGTTACGGGGATAGGATGGACGTTGGGCCTAAGTAGGGTGCTCTTTCAGAGAGTCGGTGCAGACTCCATGGGCGGGATTCTCCGACCCCCCCACCGAGTTGGAGAATTGCCGGGGGTCGGCGTGAATCCTGCCCCCGCCGTCCTCCGAATTCTCCAGCCCCCCAAAAATCGCCCCGGCATGAATCGCGCCACCGGCCTCGGGGAATGGCGGGGACCGGCGCGATGCAATGGGCCCCGGAGCCACCCGAATTCTCTAGGGCCGCGATGGGCCGAAGTCCCGCCCGTTTAACGAGGGTCCCGCCGGCGTAAATCAAGGTTGGTCCCTACCGGCGGGACCCAGCTCCGTGGGCGGCATCCAGGGTCCTCGTTGGGCGCGGGGCGATCTGGCCCCGGGGGGGTGCCCCCACGGTGGCCTGGCCCGCGATCGCGACCCACCGAACCTTAGGCAGGCCTGTGCCGTGGGGGCACTCTATTCCTCCACGTCAGCCTTGTACCGATCCGCGATGGCCAACGCAGAGATGAACCCCCCCTGCGCATGTGTGGGGATGATGCCAGCAGACGCTGGCGCTCCTGCGTATGTGCCAGTTGCCGTGGCACCAAGCCCCTTCTCTCCGGCTGGTGCGGCGCAAACCACTCCGCCGCTGTCCTAGCCCCCGAAAGTGCGGAGGATTCCGTACCTTTGGGGCAGCTCGACACCGGAGTGGTTCCCGCCAGGGTTTGTGCCGTTTTTTCCCGCCCCGCCGATTTGCGCAGAATCCCGCCCTATAAGTCGAATGGCCTGTTTCTGCACTCTAGTGATTCTATGATTCTCGGTTTGGGAGATTGCAACTGATTTACACTGGGAGTGCAGATCAGGAAGCAATTCACTATCCTTCGCCATGCAAATTATCAGGCCGCCATTTTGAGCAGGTGGCCTGAGAGCGCGGTCCCGTGGCTGACCACCCCCCTGCATCGCAAATCAGTCCCCCAGCACAGGATGTTCTGGGACCCCCCTTCCCCCAAGTACGGCGGTGACCTGCCCCGCCCCGCCAAGACCCCTAAACAGGAGGATGGCCCCACAGAGACCCCCTAAATAGGGGACTTCCCACAGTGACCCCACAAATAGGTAGACCCTCACAGAGACCCCCAAGATAAGGAGAGCTCCACAGAGACCCCCTATATAGGGGGACCTTCCACAGAGAAGCCTAAATAGAGAGTCCTCCCATAGAGACTCCCTAACTAGAGAGACCCCCCACAGGAACCCCCTAAATAGTGAGACCCCCCCAAAGAGATCCCCTAAGTAGGGGGAACATCCCACAGACACCCCCCTCCCCAGAAAAGAGATCCCTGTCAGGAACCCCCCCAAGAAAGAGAAATCTGTGAGGAAGCTCCCTCCAGGAAAGAGAAACCTGTCAGGAAGCATCCAGACAGAAACAGTGAAAATAATTACTGTTGTAACACTCACCTGGGCATACACCTACTGGCTCAGACAGAGGAAGCACCACATGTTAATCCCTGGAAAGAAAAAGCCGTGACCTGTGTTTAAATCCCTCAGATCCTTGAACTGCAAGCCATTCATTAAGTTCCCTCACTGCGCTTTGGTTGGCAGCTTCCACACACACATGCAGCTGTCAGGTCAGCTTTGCTTCATTCATATTCCTTCATCCTTGCGTAACCGTGCAATGCTCTAACCATGATGTTTACAAACACCAACTATTTCAAAGAGAGTTATGTGCTGTCAATTTACAACTGAGCACTCAAACTTGAAGGTGGGCGATTGGAATGCTCTTAACTCTCTTTGAAGTGGTTGATGTTTGTGAACATTGGAGGGAGAAAGAGTGATTCGCAGATGGACTTTGGGACAAATACCTTAAGGAGTTACCCCCTTGGCCCACGGTGAGGTCCACCATGCCAGGGCCACACTTGTCAGGACCAACAGTGATTCTCGCCCACGTGATTTCCGGGCCAGACCCATTTGCACCATTCCGCTGCTGTGCGGGAGCAAACTTTTATCCCGCCACCAACGGGCTGCCGGAGCATCGGAAATCCCAAGTTTTCTCCAATACCTGATTCTCTGCCGCATTGGGAATCCTGCTACCAGTGGCGGGCGGTGGAGAATTTATTTTTCAAAATATTTTTGTTCGGTTTTTAACATTTTAAAATTTTACATGTAAAACAAAACAATGCAAAACGTCAAGAACAACAGAGATCCCCCCACTCCACCAACTAATACCCCAATAACTCAAAGAAACCCCTCCCTCCAACTACCTCCTCCTCTTAGCAGCTGAAGGTAACCAGCTCTTTAAAGTGTTGAATAAACAGACCCCTGTGGAACCCCTCCATCGCCCCCTTAAAAGGAAACTTAATCTTCTCCAAATACAGGAACTCCATTGAGCCCCAAGCCACACTGAGGCATAGGGTGGAGAAGCCCCACCTTAACAGAACCCGCCTGTGAGCAATCAGCAAGTTAAAGGCTAAAACATAGAAACATAGCAGATAGGAACAGGAGGAGGACACTTGGCCCTTTGTGCATACTCCGCCATTCGTCACGATCATGGCCAATCGTCCAACTCAATAGCCTAATCCTGCTTTCTCCCCATAACCTTTGATCCCATTCGCCTCAAGTGTCATATCAAGCCATCTCTTGAATTTATTCAATGTCTTAGCCTCAACTACTTCCTGTGGTAATAAATTCCACAGGCTCACCACTCTTTGGCAGAAGAAATGTCTCCTCATGTCTGTCCTAAATGGTCTATCCTGAATCCTCAGACTGTGACCCCCAGGTCTGGACACTCCCACCATCGGGAACATCTTCCCTGCATCTACCCTGTCTAGTCCTGTTAGAATTTTATAAGTCTCTATGAAATCCCCCCTCATTCGTCTGAACTCCAGTGAAAACAATCATAACCTAGTCAATCTCTCCTCATGCGTCAGTCCCACCATCCCTGAATCACTCTGGGAAATCTTCGCTGCACTCCCTCGAGAGCAAGACGATCCTTCCTCAGAAAGGGAGACCAAAACTGCACACAATTTTCGAGGTGTCTGCCTAAACATCTGATCCCACTCCCGAGTGGAGCTTCAGAAAGTCTGACACCTCAAATATGGCCCCCAGGGGACTGTGCTCCAAATCCACATGCAGGATCGCCGATAAGGTGCTGAAAAAAGACCTAAAAAATGTCTCCAACTTCGGGCAGGACCAGAACATCTGGACATGGTTGGACGGACACCTCCCAAACCGCTTGCAAGTGTCCACTCCCTCAAACAACTGGCTCATCCTCAACCTTGTCAGGTGTGCCCTGTGCACCATCTTTAACTGTATTAACTCCAGCCTCACAAATAAGGTGGAGGCATCCACCCTCCGCAACACCTAATAATAATATTTATTTGTGTCACAAGTAGGCTTACATTAACACTGCAATGAACCTTACACCACACCTCGTCCTCCAGTGCCACCTCAACTCCTCTTCCCACTTGACCTTAACCCTTTCCAGCGATGCCATATACTCCTCCAAAACCTTCTTGTAAATCGCCGAGATGACCCCCCACCCCCAACCGCGGCTGAGAATTTTTCCTGAAAGTTCTATGGTCAGCTGCATTAGCAGTTCTTGGCAAACTCACTGGGATGTCTGTTTTGATGGGAGGAGGAAGAGGAGTTGGAAAATCAACTGCTGACGATTTCAGGGGTTAGCAGGAGAAGGGCCCGTTCTTCAATAAATTTTATGTCTCTGCATTAAAATCCATTAGCATTAAGATTCTAGACTAGCAATCCAGAACTAAAGCTTCAGAACACTGGTTCAAATCCCACCATGCCAATCGGTGGAACATAATTTCAATGACTTATTTTGGAATGAAAACCTAGGACTGAATTGTTCATCCTTCAGGCGGACACACTTGGCAAGCCTGGAAGGTGGCGTGAAATACATTTTCAACCACGGTTGACCCCAGAGTACAACTTCATGCTGGCTGGCCAATTAATGTCATCCAGTGCGAAACGTGTGCTGTGAAAGGCTGAGCGTTGCTGGGGAGAGTGGGCGAGTGCTGAGAAAGAGTGGCTGTGGGCTGGTGCTTGTACTGTGCCCCCTCAGGTGGACAGCTGCTGTGGAGCTGTCTCAAGGGGCTTTGTTCATCCGTGGCAAATAAATAGCTCAGATAAATTATGCAAAGAGTGTCTCAGCAGCATTTTCCAACACAAACCTCAGTCCTCAGACATGTTTTTAATTTTATTTCAGGTCGGACAGTTCCTCCCACCCTTGATTGTAGTTGAAACTAAAACGCAAAGGTCGCCTGGTCAATCGGCCTGACGACAACCATAAAGACAGAGGATCCATATAAAATTGCATTCAAAATTGGTGCCTTAATGGGCTGAATTGCCTGCTTGATTGTCGGTGGGTGTACTTCCAACTCTTGCATGCTCCTGCCGCTCGAAATAGTGCTCGAGTGCGTGATGATGTCAAGGTCAGCATCTTTTCACGTGATTTCACCTGTTTCCGGGTCAGGCACAGCGCAGCCCGAGAAACGTAAAATTCTAGCCCTAGTCTCAGCAGTATTGAACATAAAGTTAATGGATTGATGTATGAAATCATCTGATTTGTTATATCCTTATGGGAAGGTAATGTGCCACCCTTGTCCTGTCTGGGCAGTCCAGACCCACAACAGTGTAGGTGAATCTGAAATATCCACTAAAATGACCAGCCACTCTGTTGTGTGAAACTGCCACAGGACAGTTGAGAAAGGAAAAAAAACCTGGATAGATTACCAAGCATCACCCTGAGCACCAGAAAGGATAAAGCATATCCTGCTCAGTCGATCCTGCAAATTCCTCCTCACTAACATTCAGGGAATGTGACAAAACTGGGACAACTGCCCCACAGGCTAGTCAAATCTCAACTTGATATCAGAATCTTCAAATGGTTCGAGGTGAGTTTTCAGATTCCCACCAAGAAGAAGTCCTGTCTCAGAGAGCTGGTGGCCAATTGGAGGCTGGCAGATCCCGTTGAAGGGGTGGGGGGGGCTGGGGTTTGGTGGGACAGTGGTGGGGACTGTGGTGGGAGGGGGAGGTGTATAGCTGATTGGGAAAATGGAAGGGAACATAGGCGGAGGCTTCACACCTTGGGGATACCTCTGATGGACACCGGGTGCATCATAAGGCGGCAACTCACCCCGTCACCAAAGTGCGACCCCATAGCTCACCAGGCTTTATCTGGCAGTCTGGTAACTAGGTGTGGTCCTCTCCCACTGCAGATACATTCTCATTGACAGTAGGAGGAAGCCTTTAATTGGTCACTTAAGATCCTCACTTGGCCCATGGGTGAACAAACTGCCCGAAGTCTTTCCTACTGCTGGTAAAATTGCAGCAGGATGGACAGGTCATGGGAATAGCATCACTGGCCTGGTGCCCTATTTTGCGGTGGCGATGCCTGCCATTCTGACGTGGAGGTTGTAAAATTCCTGGTATTGTGCCAGTGTCCCAGACTCCTTCATCACCATCCCTGGATGTGCTCACCAGAGGTAGTAGCACAATAGGATACAGTCGAGAGGGCCTTTCCCTCAGAGTTCTCACCTTTAATTATGGACCCATGAAGTCTTATTGTATCATGTCAAATAAGGGAAAGGAAACGTCCTGCTGATCACCACCTGATGTCTCCCTTCAGCTGATAGATCAGTACTCCACTATGTTGAACACCGCTGGAGCAAACACTGAGGAGATGAAGGACACAGAATGTACTCTGGACAGAGGACTTCAACATCTATCATGAGTGGGATTGGTCGCCCGCTAATGACTGAACTGGCCGTGTCCTAAAGGACATATCTGCTAGACTGGGCCTGCAGCAGGTGGTGAAAGAGCCAACAAGGGGGAAAAATTGACTGGATTTACCCTCACAACTCTACCTGTCACAGATGCAGCTGTCTATAGAAGTATTGGCGTGAGTGACCACTGCACAGTCCTTATGAGATGAAATCCCATCATCACACTGAGGATACTCTCCATTGCGCTGTGTGGACTACCACTTTATTATATGGGACAGATTCAGAATAGATCTAGCAGATCAAAGTGGACATCTCTGAGGTGCTGTTGGCCATGATTATTGCACTCAGTCACAACTTTTAATCTCATGACCTGAAATTTCTCTAACTCTATTAATGTCACTAATCCAGGGGATTAATTCTGGTTCAATGAGAAGTACAAGAGAGTAAGCCAGGAGCAATGGTAGGTATATCTAAAAATGAGGTGATAATTTGGTGAAGCTACAACATAGGATTAATTGCATGCCAAACACCAGAGGCAGCATGCGATAGGCAGAGCTAAGTGGTTCTACAACCAATGGATGAGATCGAAGCTCGTAAATCCTGCCACATCAAGTTGTGAATGGTGGTGGACAATTAAACAATGAACTGGAGGAGAAGGATCCACAAATATTCCCTTCTTCAATGATGGGGGAGCCCAGCACATCAGTGCAAAAGACAAGGCTGAAACATTTACAACCATCTTCAGCCAGAAGTGCCAGGTGGATGATCCATCTCGGCCTCCCACAGAAGTATCCAACATCACTGATGTCGGTCTACAGCCAATTTGATTCACTCCACATGATATCAAGAAACAGCTGAGGGTAGCACGATGGCGCAGTGGGTTAGCCCTGCTGCCTCACGGTGCCGAGGTCCCAGGTTCGATCCCGGCTCTGGGTCACTGTCCGTGTGGAGTTTGCACATTCTCCCCATGTTTGCGTTAGGTTCGATCCCGGCTCTGGGTCACTGTCTGTGTGGAGTTTGCACATTCTCCCCATGTTTGCGTGGGTTTCGCCCTCACAACCAAAAGATGTACAGACTACGTGGATAGGCTACGCTAAATTGCCCCTTAATTGGAAAAAATGAATTGGGTACACTAAATTTATTTAAAAAAAAGATACAGCTGAACCCATTGGATGATGCAAGGACTATGGGCCCTGAGAACATCCCAGATGTTCTGTTTAAGATTTGTGCTCCAGAACAAGCTGTTCCAGTACAGCTAAGACACTGGCATCTATCCAATAATGTGCATATTTGTACGGGTATAGTCTGTGATGTGTTGGGTGTTCTGGATCCGTGGAACACATACAGGCCACCAACACTTAAAATAGTGCAACACTATTTTATTAAGTTAGAAACTGTTGAACATACTTTCACTGTGTGTTAACACAATGTTAGATTAAACTAAAGACCTATGCCTGTCCGAACCAGTCTATGCACTCAGCACATGGTGAAGATCTGTGCTGTAAGCTGTAAGCTCTGTCCTTGTAGGAGGCTGCATCCCGAATGAGCGGGAACTCTGATGCCCCCTGTCTTTATAGTGAGTGTGCTCTAACTGGTGATTGGCTGCGGTGTTGTGTGTGTTGATTGGTCTTGCTGTGTGTCCATCAGTGTGTGTGTATCTGCACCATGATATACTGGTGTATATCATGACATCCCCCCTTTTATAAAAGAATGTATGTGTGTGGCAATAAATAATGTATGGTGAGAATGTTCCTAACTACGTGTGAGGTGCGAAGACATATTTACAGGACTACGTACATGAGAACTAAGCTATTTACATGGGCAGGTGCCAGGTGCAGAGAAGCAGTATGCAACAAGAATATACAAACCAGGGAAACGATCAAACAAAGCATCAAAACAATTCAGAGAGTCTCTAAGTCCGCAAAGTTCATAATTTAAGTCTCTGAGATGGGCGACGAATTCTGGTTGACCATAAGGGTGGCACACGACTCATTGTCTGGATCGATGCTGTATACTGATAGAGGCTGGATTCTTTGCTTCGGGGACACCCTGTTTTTTGTAACAATACCGATTCGAAAAGGTGTCTTCGGGTCCTCGGTGTCAATATCGGGTAGTAGGTCCGCATCGGACTCGGTGACCGTGGTTGAATGGCCCGGACATTCCTGCGAGCCTGGCCGGAGCGATACAAATTGGCAGACGGAGCTGATCTGCATAAAGCAGCATAGTGTCCAAGTTTGCCACATCTCAGGCATTGTCGGGATTTGGCAGGGCATTGCTGCTTTAAGTGCGTGGAGCCACAGTTGCCGCACGTTGTAGGGTCAGTATGTTCGCTGCGCCACCGCACATACACTGTGCGGCCGTACGTGGTGTGCGCCTGCGCAGTACGTTCGTCGACGTCGCCGTCCCCTCGTTCGGTGCGCACAAGCATGGGAGTTTGCGAAAAGCGCGCGAACTGGCCGCCTTCATCCAGGTTGACGCCCTGGAGTTGCTCGATTGCTTGGACCCGTTCTGCCTCGTGGGGACCTTGCCGCACCATTTCAGCCGCTTGGATGTGGGAATACCGACTAGTGGCGTGTTCGTGTAGCACGCAGGTCTCGATGTCGGTCGCTAGGGTGAGCTGCTGTACCTTGAGGAGCTGCTGGCGTAGGGGTTCTGACTGAACACCGAAACCGATCTGGTCGTGTATCATGGAGTCGGAGGTGGGTCCGTAATTACAGGACTGTGCAAGGATGCGGAGGTGGGTGAGAAAGGACTGGAAAGGTTCATTCTTACCCTGCAAACGCTTTTGGAATACAGATCACTCGAAACTCTCATTCACCTCTATGTTGCAGTGAGTGTCAAACTTGAGGAGGACCGTCTTGAATTTTGATTTATCAAAAGTCATCATCAGCAAAGGTGAGAGAATTGAAAATGTGGATGGCATGTTCCCCGGCCGTGGAAAGGAAGAGAGCGATCTTCCTGGTGTCTGAGGCAGCTTCCCGGTCTGTAGCTTCAAGGTAAAGCTGGAAGCGATGTTTGAATATCTTCCAGTTGGCCCCTAGGTTACCGGTGATGCGGAGCGGAGGCACCGGGCGGACGCTGTCCATTTTACAGGATGACTGTATGCTGGTGGAAGGCAGATCACTTGCAGGTAGGTCTCAGAAGTTCTAATATCCCTCAACTCCTGGTATCATGATGTGTTGGGTGTTCTGGATCCGTGGAACACATACAGGCCACCAACACTTAAAATAGTGCAACACTATTTTATTAAGTTAGAAACTGTTGAACATATTTTCACTGTGGGTTAACACGACGTTAGATTAAACTAAAGACCTATGCCTGTCCGAACCAGTCTATGCACTCAGCACATGGTGAAGATCTGTGCTGTAAGCTGTAAGCTCTGTCCTTGTAGGAGGCTGCATCCCGAATGAGCGGGAACTCTGATGTCCCCTGTCTTTATAGTGCGTGTGCTCTAACTGGTGATTGGCTGCGGTGTTGTGTGTGTTGATTGGTCTTGCTGTGTGTCCATCAGTGTGTGTGTATCTGCACCATGATATACTGGTGTATATTATGACAGTCTGTTCACAAAAAGCAGGACAAATCCAATCCAGCCAATTAACACCCCATTTGTCTACTCTCAATCATCAAGAAAGTGAAGAAAAATCCCATTGACAACGCTATCAAGTGGCACTTACTCAGCAATAACCTGGTTATCAGTGCTCAGTTTGTTCCACCAGGGCCACTTGACTCCTGACCTCATTACAGCCTTGGTACAAACAGAGACAAAAGAGATGAGGTACAGTGATTCCCTTGACATCAAGGCAGAATCTGACCAAGTATAGCATAAAGAAACCTTAACACAACTGAAATCACTGGGAATCAGTGGGAAACTCTCCACTGCTTGGACCCATACCTAGCACAAAGGATAGTTGTGGTTTCTCTGTGCCAGTCATCTCTGTCCCAGAATATCACTGCAGGAATTCCTCAGATTATTGTCCTGGGCCTAACCATCTTCAATTGCTTCATTAATGACCTTCTCCCGCCCGAAGGTCAGATGTGGGGATGTTCGCTGATGATGCACAATGTTCAGTACTATTCATATCTCGTCAGATACTAAGGATGTAGCAAAACCTGGATAACATTCCGGCTGAGGCTGATACGTGGCAAGTAACATTAATGCTACAGAAGTTCCAGGAAATGGCTATCTCCAACAAGAGAGAATCTGAACATCTCACTTTGATATTCAATGGCATTGCCATCATTGCATCCCCCACTCTCAGCATCTTGGGGGTTACCAGGTACCAGAAACGTTGTTGATCCAGCCATGTAAAAAACTATGAAGGTCTGAGGCTGCGCCAAGTAACTCACGTCCTTAGTCCACAAGACACTATCTACAAGGCACAAGTGTTGAGTGTGATGGAATACACTCTTCTTCTTGCTTTGGTGAGTGCAGCTCCCAGAGCACTCAAAAAGCCAGACATCATCCAGGACAAAGCAGTCTGCTTCATTGGCACCCCATCTACCACCTTCAATATTCACTCTCTTCACCACTGACAGGCAGCGGCAGCAGTGTGTACCATCTACAAGATGCACTGCAGTAATTCATCAAGACTCCTTCAACAGCCTTCCAAACCTGGGGCCGTGACCACCTAGAAGGATGAGGCAGCAGATGCATGGGAATACTGTCACCTGAAAATTCCCCTCCAAGTCACACATCAGTCTGACTTGGATTCATATCGCAGTTCCTTCACTGTCGCTGTGTCAAAACCTGGAACTCCCTTCCTAATAGCACAGTGGGAGTGCCTACACCATGTGGACTTCAGTAATTCAATAAGTCAGCTCCTCAGCACCTTCTCAAGGGCAATTCGTTTTGGGAAACAAAGGGCTGGATTCTCTGTTTTGGAGACTAAGTCCCCACGTTGGCATGGAAACGGTCGTCTTTTATGCCAGGAAAATTGGCGTCAAAAGGCCAGCGATTCCCCATTTTGCTGTGGGCTAGCAGGGACCCGGAGTAGAGCTCACAGCTCTGGCTGCTGATATGGCCCCCAGCACTTCAGGTTCAGAGGCCACGCATGTGCACGCCGGCGGCCTGCAGTGGCCATGCCGTGCTCCATGGCACACTCAGTCTGCCATCGACCACCAAAGTAGTGCCCCCCTCCTGCCTCTCGCGCACCCCGGACTGCCCGCCCACATTGCCTCCAGCCCCGAACGAAGCCCCCCTGCCTGCCGATCGGCCCTCCCCCGACTGTGGCGGCGCGGGACTGAGTCCCCAGCCGCCACGCAAGGATCCCGGATGTGAACACACGTAACCCACGCCATCGGGAATTTGACCGGTTGACAACGGAGTGTTGCGGGGCGGGCCTCAGGCAATGGCCTGAGGCAATGGATACTTGGCACAGCGTACTCCTCCAGTACGCCGATTTTCAGGGGGCGGAGAATTCAAAAACCGCCGCCGCTCCTGATTTTGGTGCCAAAACGGATTCTCCGCCCTGACGCCAAAGGCGCTTTCGGCATCGGGGAGCGGAGAATCCAGCCCAAATACTGTCCATGCCAGCACCCTCACATCCCAAGAACAAAAAAAAATCCTTCTGGCAGCTATTAGCAACACCAGATCACGGTAAGTTACAACAATTACTTGCCTCTAGTGTTCTGACAATAATAAAAAATGTGGCATTTAATACCACTTTTCCTTTACCTTCAAATGTGTCAGCTGAGATTTGGGCAGAATACTTCAAATTTACAATTACTGCTGGCAGTGGAACACTGCTTTTTCCTCCTCCCCTGCCTTCTGAAGTTTTCTCCAGGAAGTTCCCTAACTTTAGAGGAAAATGCTGCCCTTATATTTTAAATGGTAGTTGATTCAAGAGACAGAGGTAAATTTTTCATAAGGATTCTGTGATCACCCAGCTGAACTTTGGCTGAAGTTGATAGAAACCTTAGGGAAATGCCACTGCTGCCAATATTCTGTGGAGATGGGGACATTCCCATCGGGCGTACTGGTGTTATGTCACAAACCGCAATGTGTAGGTGTATACTGAAAGACGAGCTACAGCGAACTTTGTGATCCTTTGATCACTATTCTCCCTCTGCTCCAAACTCTGAATCATTTTACACACTCATGTTTTCTTTTCCTTCTACCAAAAAGGCGTTGGAACTATTTTGAAGATGCTGCGCAGTGAGGCGCTAAACTAAAACAATAGTCACCAGCGAGCAAGATCTCTGGCCATCACAAACTGGGACATAGACAGGTCACTCCAATCATCGAACACGATAATCAGGGAAAATCCTCATAAACCTGGGGCATGATTTTCTGGCCTCATTACGCTCTCGCTCAACCAAAACGAGGCCGGTGAATAGTGGAAGAGGCCAAAAACGAGATCCGCTCCAGGCGCCAAACAGTTTGCCATGCAACTGGCCCGCTCCCGTGGGCAAAATTAGGATCTCACCGTAGCGTGGCAAGAAATCACTTATCATCATTTAAGCCCCATTTCCATACAATTAATGAGAGCCACCCGTTATCCAATGGCCTCCCGTCATTCAGCTGCCTCCCCAGCAAGTGCTCACACTGGCGCCGATTAGTACTCCTTTTTAAAAACATGAATCTGGCCGAAGGCCTTCTGTGGGGAGCTGAGGAGGTGAGTAGCCATCTTTGCTCACAGACATAGAGCCCGGAGGCGCTGGGCTTCTTGCCCCTGTGCTCGACGGGGGATGGGGAACCCTCGGCTGGGGGTGGGAGGACCCTCCACAGGGGCCGCCATTGGAGGGTGGAGGGGCACGGGGGGCGGGGGCAGAACCGGAGGGCAACTGCTCGCTGCACCACCATGTCTACCACTGGATCATGTGTACCCATTCCAAGGGCTACACTTGTCCCTCCCCGTATGCCCCACCGACAACCCATAACCGCCACCGACTGCCGAGACTTCTGGCTGCATGGCTGAAGGCGATTGCTAATAGAGAATTAGCAATCATGGTTAAGTGAGCACTTCACACAATCCAAGTGTATTTGTGTATTCCCATGGGTGGGCAGGCTATGCAGTATGTGGGAGTCTTTGCCTCGCACCCCAATCACACCTTGATGCTGGACAGTGTACCTGAACATTGCGGGAGGCAACACCACACATGCAGCAGCCAACATCCGAACACCCAGGGGATGGGATGCAGCTCCAGGGACATGATTCAGAAACAGCGTCCGCAGATGCTCAAGACGACAGCCTGTGTACCATACCCCGCCCCACACCCTGAGGACCCAGCCGTTCATCAGGCCAGGGAGGGGCCCAGAGGGGGAGTCCCGCGATGGCCCAGGGTGAACAGGTGTCACTGGTCATTTGAAGAAATGACAGACAGTGCGTGCAGCAGGGGGCTCCGCCTCAACAAGGAGACGGTGCGACACCATGTGGAGGAGAAGGACACCTGCTCCTGGTGGCCAGCAAGGTCACTGCAGTCCTGAACCTTTATGCCTTGGGATCATTCCAGAGCTCGAGTGGGGACCTGTGCGGCATCTCGCAGGCCACAACCCACAGATGCACCCGGCAGGTCATGAATACCCTGTGTGCCTGGGTGGAAGACTACATCATGTTTGACATGGACCAAGCCCAGCAAGATGCCCGGGCAGCAGGCTTCTTCCCCAACGTCGGATGTCCCAGGTCCAGTGGGTCATAGATGCCATGCATGTTGCCCTACGCTCACCGGGCCACCTGGAGTTGCCATTTACCTACCGAAAGGGCTTCAATTCCCTCAACATTCAACTCGTCTGTGACCACCAGATGAAGATAATACCCGTTTCCCGGGGAGCGTCCATGACAGCGACATTCTGGGGCAGTCGGTCATACCCGGCCTCTTTGAGGAGCACCCCAGAATGGGCGGCTTGCTCTGTGGGGGTAAGGAGACTGAAGCAGAGACCCGGTACAACAAGGCCCATGCAGCCACCCGGGCAGTCATTAGGCAGTGCATTGGATTCCTCAAGATGCGGTTCTGATGCCTCTGGAAGTGCCCTCCAGTACACATCGGGGAGGGTTTGCCCACTTTGTTGTGGTCTGCTGTGTCTTTCACAACCTCTCACAGCAGCTATGTGATGAGCTGGAGGTTGGTGACGAGGAACATGTGGCCACCTCCGAGGCGGAGGAGGATGAGGAGGACGATGAGGAGTGGGACAGGGACCAGGGTGATGAGGAGGCACCGGACCAGCAGGGGCTGGAGGACGAGGTCAGCGAGGAACCTGAGGCCCATCCGGAGGCTGCAGGACATGGCAGCGGTAAGGTCCAGCAAGCCCGGAGGGCCAGGGAGGCCCTCATACCCGCCTGCTTCACCAAGGATGCTGGGTCTGTGTCGGCACTGTCAGCGGGTCACTGCCGAGGCAGGGGGGTGATGATAACCCGCAGAGAGCTGGGTGATGGTGCACCTCAACCTATGTCATTGTCTGACCCCTTCCTGTCTGCTAAAGGTCGCTCACACCCATCACCTGCGCGCGGTGATGCATTGAGGAAGAAAGTGACAGAGACTTCCTACAGGTTGTACACAAGGGTCTTTATTGTTCAATACAGGTCCCCACTCTCTCCATGGTGCAGCCCCTCCCCACTCTCCACACCCCCTAACTCCCCCATACCCTGGGCTGGATTCTCCGCCCCGCCACACCACTTTTCAACCTAGACCACCGGCGGGATTCTCCGGTACACCGGCCGGTCAATGGGGATTCCCATTGTGGGGCAACCCCACGCCGTCGGGAAACCCCCGGGCGCCGACAAAATAGAGAATCACGCCGGCGGAGAATCCTGCCCCCTACCTATCCTATTCTTCTGGTGCCCTCAGTGATCCTCAATGTGCTTGACCCTCCTAATTCTACCACTACATCCAGGTGTCTCCCCAGGATGCAGATCTAAGGTGGAGGCAACCAGCCGCTTACCTCGTCCCGTGGTCTTCGATGCCCCTGGCGACCATACTCTGAGGGCTCTGGGGCCGGAGGACCCCATCTCACTTGTTGACTGCATATACCCCATGTGCTCACCCCGAGACGCGGCCTGATCAGTGGGGTCGAATTCGGGAGAGCTGGTGGCTACCATTGGCGACCCATGGGACAGTTCCGGGTTGGCATTCAGCGCCCCTCCTCACGGTCGGTGCCTATAGAGCCCTGGGGGCCGCCTTGGGATGGAGGGCAGCTGGCCCGAGCCTCGGCTGCCCCTGCATCATCAGGCTTTGCCAACCATGGCAGCTGCCCATCACCATCGTGTCGACACCCTCGGAGATGCTCCTCAGTGACTGGGACACATCCCCCAGTGACCAGACCACGCTCTGCAGTGCCTTGGCAATGCCCGCCTGCGACTGGGACAAGCTCCGCAGTGCATCGGCCATTCCCATCTGAGAACGGGACATGTCCGGCAGAACCCCAACAAGGTCAGCCTGGTATTGTGTGAGGCAGACATAAGGCTGAGACACTCAGCCATGGCCGCCACTGACTGCGCTCTGCTTTAGACATCTTCACTAATGGTGTCGACGTCGTGTACCAGGCTCTCCACTGAGTTCATCACCCTCGCAGTGTTGGCCTCAGTGCCACTCATTGCCGGCGCCATTTCCTGCTCCTGTAGCCTCTGGGACTCCTCCAATCGGCTATGGACCTGCTGGAGTGACGCCGACATCTCCCTCTGAATGCCCTGGCCACTTCCTAATGTCTCCATCAGCTCCGGGTACCTCTGTACCACAGGCTCAGCATCAGGCTGGAACCCATCTGGGTCCAGGGATCCAGCAGACCTCCGACTGCTGTCTCACCTAGGAGTTCCTGCCCCCACCAGATGTGCATCATCAGCTGTGTGGTGCTCACTAGACTGCGTGCAGAGGCCTGACTACTGACAGTTCCAGGAGCCTCCCAGATCAGCATCCCCGAATCCTGGGGCCAGTCTCCTCGGCCCCATTGTTGGGAGCTGGCTGGGGTTGGTTGAGCAAGTGCTGCTTAAGTGCTGCTCGACATTGTTAGCCGGGGAATGGTGAGTACGGACCTGGCGGATCAGCTAGCGAGCCAGCATTTGGGGCGAGAAGCCCGTGAGGCCTCGTTAAGTGGAGCGACTAACATTGAATAGCACTGCCGGCCCCGCTGAGCTGATCACCGGGAAACTCACTAGCCTTTTCTCTTGCCTAGTATATGTTTTACTGAGCTGCACCTCTCTGCTGTTTCCCTCCTTGTTGGTGCTCTCTGCTTGTCCCTGATGCACGATCAATGACCACTAAAGCGAGGTTGTAGTCCAACTGAAGGCTTTAATAAGCTAGATGTTTCCCCCAGCAGCTCAGGTACAGAATGAAGGCCACTGGGGCGGCACGGGCTCTTATACCCCGCCTAGCAGGGCAGAGCTACCATACAGCTTGACCAATAGGAACATACAATATCTACCAATGGTGTTCCAGCCTTACCAGGTACGGTAATACCTCTACACAGACTAGCACAGTTCCCTCACTGCTGCTCCCCTTGTTGCTGTGCAGCATGAGATCTGTGACCAGCAGGATGCCGGTGTGCTCTTCAGATGCCTCATCTGAGGTTTAATCTAAGGCAACGTAAATATTACCATCTTGATCTGATAGATCAAAGCTCTCAGAGCCAGTGGAAGCCAATGTCCAGTGGCATACCATAGGGATCTGTGTTGGGCCACCTATTATATGTCATTTATATAAATGACATTGATGATTATATGGGGGGTAGGATCAGTAAGTTTGCGGATGCACAAAGATTAGCCGGGTGGTTAACAATGAGGCTGAGAATCTTGGGTTACAGGAAGATATAGACGGGATGGTCAAATGGGTGGGTAAGTGGCAGATGGAATTTAACCCTGAAAAGTGAGAGGTAATGCACTTTGGAAGGAGTAATGTGACAAGGAAATATTTGATGAATGGCATGACACTGGTAAGTTCAAGGAACAAAGGGACCTTGACGTGTTTGTCCATAGATCTCTGAATGCAGAAGGGCAGGTTAATAGGGTGGTGAAAAATGCATATGGTACACGTGCCTTTATCAATCGAGGCATGGATTACAAAAGCAGGGAGGTCATGTTGGAGTTGTATAGAACTTTGGTGAGGATACAGCTGGAGTACTGTGTGCAATCCAGGTTGCCACAATACAGGAAGGATGTGATTGCTCTGGAGGGGGTGCAGAGGAGATTCTCCAGGATGTTGCCTGAGATGGAACATTTAAGTTATGAAAAGAGGTTGGAGAGGCTTGGGTCATTTTCTCTGGAGCAGAGAAGACTGAGGGATGACCTGATCAAGGTGTACAAGATTATGAGGGTCATGGACAGGGTGAGTAAGGTGCAACTGTGCTCCTTAGTTGAAGGGTCAATCATGAGAGGACACAAGTTCAAGGTGAGGGGCATGAGGTTTAGGGTAGATTTGAGGAAAACGTTTTCTCCCCAGAGAGTGGTGACAGTCTGGAATGCACTGCCTGGGTGGGGGGTAGAGGTGGGTTGCCTCACATCCTTTAAAAAGTACCTGGAGGAGTACTTAGCACTTCATACCATTCATATTTTATCTTTCGTAGCAAATAGTGCTTTATCTCCACTACAGACAGATCTAAAATAAATACAGAAAGAACTGGAAAAACGCAGCAGGTCTGGCAGCACCTGTGGAGAGAGAAACTGAGTTAATGTTTCACGTCCAATGTAACTCTACTTCAGAACTAAAGAGAGGGAGAAATGTGATGGGTTTGATGCTGGTGAGAAAGGGGGAGTGTCAGGTAGAACAAAAGGGAAATTCAGGGGTAGGTTAGAGGGTGGGTGAGGTGTCCTGGAACGACTCCCAGTGGCGGCCATGAGTTTATCGGTTACCCACAAGGTGGCTCCTGCTCGGAAGCTTGGGATTTGGGCCTTTCCTCCCTCGTAAATGGGCACTTTGTTTGAAAAAAGTGCAGAATAACTGGAGGGAGTTGGTTTCTCCTCCAAAGTGGAATGTCGGCAGGTCACGACACCCCGCAAAAGTTGAGTAAAACCTTAGCTCAAGAGGTGGAGGATCTGTGTGCTGCAGCAACTGAGAGTATGGAAGAGTTGGGAGCGCCGCCATCGCCTACCCCACTGCCTGTGGAGTTTATCAAGGAGGGTGATTCGGCAGCATCGGAAAGGGATGCAAGAGGGCTGGTCCAGTGCAATTGAGGAAGCAGTATCCCCTTGTCATGGGGCGTCATGGTGGCACAGTCGTTAGCACTGTTGCCTTACAGGCGCCAGGGACTCAGGCTCGATTCTGACCTTGGGTGACTGCCTGTGTGGAGTCTGCACGTTCTCCCCGTGCCAGCGTGGGTTTCCTCCGGGTGCTCCGGTTTCCTCCCACAGTCCAAAGATGTGCAGCTTAGGTGAATTGGCCATGCTAAATTGCCCAAACGTTAGGTGGGGTTACGGGGCTAGGAGTGGGGGATTGGGGCGAGGTAGAGTGCTCGATCGGAGCAAGGGCTGGTGCAGACACGGTGGGCCAAATGGCCTCCTTCTGCACTGTAGGGATTCTATGATTCTATGATTCTATATGTGCTGGCAAATGGGATTGGATAGGTAGGTGAGGTCATGTGTCGGTGCAGACTCGATGGGCCAAAGGGTGTCTTTTGCACTGTATATTTCTTTGATTCTACGAAAGCGCTTCCCACTAGCTGCTATGAATATTAAGTATTTATTAGCATATTTCCCCAACATTAATTCTGTCCCTAGATGCCGCTGTGTATACTTCTTATTTTCAAGAGTTTCAAGATGATTGGGAAACCTGTAGATTTCACATTAAAGTCAAAGGGTGTGACATTATTACTCAAATGAGCAACAACAACAACTTAGATTTATCCAGCACCTTTAATGTAATAAATCTTCACAAGGCCCTTCACCAGAGCACTACAAAACATAATATGCCATGGGAGAAGACCAGACGCTTGGTCAAAGAGGTAGGTTTTAAAGATTGTGGTAAGGGAGGAAAGTAAGGTAGCTAGGCAGAAGGATGTCGATCGGGCTTTCCATACTTGGGGCTGAGGAAACTGATGACACAGCCACCAAATTGTGGAGCAATTAAATTTGGAGACCGAAAATAGTGCAGATACCTTGGAGGATTGTGGGGCTGGAGGAGATTACAGATGTAGGGAGGGACGAAACCATGAAGGGATTTGAGAACAGGATGAGAATTTTATAATCAAGATGCAACATGAGATCCAGTGTAGCTCGGTGAGTATAGGGCTGTTCGGGGTTGGTAGTTGCTCCGAGTTAAGACATGGGCAACAGAGTTTTGGATGACCTCAAGTTTACAGAAAGTAGGATTTCAGTCAGAAACATATTGGAATAGTTGAGTCCAGAGATAATGAAGGCATGAATGAAGGTTTCAGTAGTAGATGAGCTGAGACAGGGGTGAAGTGGGGCAATGTTACAAAGATTGAAATTGGTAGTTTTAATTAATGCACAAATGTGAGATTGGAAGTTCATCTTGGGATCCAATGTGTTACTAAGGTTGCCATAGTGTGGGCTAGAGTTTGTCGCTAAAGAATGGAGTTTGGAACAGGGACTGGAAACGATGACTTTTGTTTCCCCAATACTTAATCAGCAGAAATGTCTGCTCACCCACTACTGGATGTGGGATAAGATAAGCAGTCCGATAATTTAGCAGCAGTGGAAGAGTTGAGAGAGGTGGTGGTGAGGTAGAGCTGGGCATGGTCAGCGTACATGCAAGAACTCAGGCTATGTTTTCGGATGATGCTGCTGAGGAGCAGCCTACAGATCAGAAATAGGAAGGCCCAAAGATCGATCCTTGGGGAACACCAGAGATAATGTTAAGGTAGCACTTAATAAATGTTAATCGGCAACCCCCCTCTACTGAGGAGTTTGCGCACACGCAGCTTAATGCACTCTAGTGAAATATCTAGATTGGATCTGGCTTCAGTTTTAACCGTCCTGTTCTTTTCCCACTGACTTCAAAATCTGGTCCATTGTAGTTAACTTTGAAAAGCAAGCTAATGCTGTCAGTAAGTTCACACACAAAATGAAGTTTCTGTTTAATCAGAGCAGTACTGTAAATCAGATCTAAATCTGTACACCTTTGGTTGGTGTTGCAGCTGGAACACTTGGGGTTAGGTACGAAGGTTTCAAGTTTTGTCTTTTTAGATTAGGATCAGAGAACATGGGAAATTACAGGGCTTTTCTACACCACTCAACAGATGTGATCCTCTTCGTGATATTAAAATTTACTGCACAGATTTTTAATGAAAATATGATAGATTTTGTAGGTACACAAATGAAAGATGGCATGTTGCCCTTTTGTTAAAGAGATACATGTTCAAAAGAAACCTTATATACTTTTAACAACCCACGCTGTGTCACCTGGATTTCGATGCAGAGCAACTCCTCCCTTCTGTCCAGCTGCATCCTTTAAGTACAAAAGGTTGCCAATATAACCCTCAATATAATTTTTTTAACCCACAAAGTACGTGTTCTATTTAAAAAAGGCTAATTTTACTTCTATAGCACAAGTAAAATCTCTGCAATAGTGAATGATGTCTATCTGTTGTAGAAACGTTCTGCAATGGTGTAACATTGCCAGTGGATACAAAGAACATAACAGTGAAGAATGCTTTTACAATGTAATAATATGTTTCAGACAATTTTCATGTTGAATTTGGTGAACTTTTAACTATGAGTTATTCAGCGAATTATCCTGTACAGTTTAACACAAATGATTGAATAATTTGTCACATTACAGATTCAGTGTGTTAGGTAGCCTTTCAGAGACTGCCTTTCTATTCGGGAAAGAATATCATTTGGAAGATTTTGCCACCTCACTCAAGTTGTATTTACATACTTTGTAATCTTAACATCTCTGGATGAGCTTTCACAACATTATTTTTTTAAGAAATGGTCACTTCATACACAGGGACAACATCAATTTTTCATATGATCTTTTGCATTTGTGGAGTCACTTTGGTTTTGTGCGAGTTGTCTTCCCTGAGGGACTTCTATAGAAGGATCACTTTGATCTGAAATGTTAATTCTGTTTCTCTCCATAGGTGTTGCCAGACCTGCTGAGTTCATCCAGTGTTTTCTGTTTTTATTTCAGAATACCAGCATCCACAGTATTTGGCTTGTACTTTCACTCCCAGAACTCCTTCACTCACTAATTCTGGCTAATTCTGCTGTAAAGAATAGAGTCTGAGTGCCAGAATGCAGATTTCCTGCTACTATGCAGATTTCCTGCTACTATGCAGATTCATATTTGCCCAAAGAATATGCTGAGGGAAATTCCTTCAGACATCCTTTTTGGGATAAATTGGACTGCTACAGAAATCACTTCTCAGCTGCTTCAGGATCACAGCAACATGCACTGGAGAAGCTATGAAAATTAATAATTGGCTCCTTTACTTTCTTCTGGAATTCAAGTTTTCTCTCTTAGAGGAGACATATGCTGGCTTCTTTGGTTGTGGCACACTTGCTATTATCAAGTGATTGATATGCCAAAAATAAATCGTATGAATCCAAAAGTATAGTAGATATTTTCCAATCCTACAATTGCTCACAACCTCTATACTTGTATTTTTCATACATGTATTTTATACTTACAGATTCAATTACTCAACCCTCCTAATTGGCATCCCTTTCTCCTTCCTTCATAAGCAATAATTTTTCTACAATTTTACTGCTGACAACGTATCCCACACTTCTCTCTCCCTCTTGGGCAAACCCCTCGGTTTGAAGATGACTTGCTTTGACTCCGGATCGATGGTTGACAAAATGTGTGATCTGTAGACTCAGCCACATGTGGGACAGGTAATGTTTGAAGGGGTGGGTAAATTAATTGTTGGGAGGTTTGTACATCCCCTCTCCCATGCCTCGACCTTGCCTCTTGGTATTCCTGACAAAGTCGCTTGATATGTTCAGTGCCTTTCTGAATGAACGTTCTCCATTTGGATGGTCATGAACCAGGGATTACCATGTCAGCGGGGTCGGGGGAGATGTTTGACTGTTTCACAGATGCTTTGAGGACATCCATAAAGCACTCCTGCTGTCCTCCTGGGAGGCTCCTGCCACAGTTGAGTTCCTAATAGAGCATTTATTTCGGGAGGCTGGTGTTCGGCATACAAATAATATGTCCTGTCCTGAGTTGGTTTTGAGTGTTTAGCACCTCAATATTGGAAGCGAACACTGCTGTTGGGCTGCCTTTCTCACCACTAGATTTAGAGGATCTTGCAAAGGCATTACTGATGGCATTTCTCCAGTGCTTTGAGGTGCTTGCTGTGGGTTGTCCAAGTCTCCAAAGCATATTGGAGCATGGGGACTGTTCTCAGATATGTCCTTCTATCGTAGATTCTAGATATGGGATTTGGTTCCTAGACAGACTGAAGACATAGTCAGATATCTGCTTAACAATTAGTACAGAATCTAAACAGGTTACAGAGTAGGCATGTTGCTCCTAGGCATGATTCCAATCTCTCTCTCAAGAGAGCCTAACGCATGACTGCTTGGTGTGAGTGGTGCATCATCATCTACATCATACATTAGCATTTCCCATCTGTTAACCCTTCATGCTATACTTCCTCCAAATATACTATTGTAATTTTTAACAACAACATGAAACTATGAGTGGAATTCTCACAAGTTCCTGCCCACAGGTTTCATGGGGGGGGGGGGGGGGGGGGGGTTCGCTCCTGGGCAACAGGGGTCATCCACTGCAGTTGTGGCTGATGACACCTATCTGGAGGCCACAGACCAATGTGGAGACCCTCTACAACGACGGCCATGCAGCAACCAGGGAAGTCATCGAGTGGTGCTTCGGTATCCTGAAGATGCGGTTCAGGTGCCTGTACCGCTTTGGATGGCCCCTCCAAAATGACGCCGAGAGGGTTGCCCGCATTGTGGCAGCCTGCTGCAGCCTCCACAAAATCGCACAGCAGAGGGGTGACTTGCTGGAGGTGGAGGATGAACGCTAGGCCTCCTCCACGAGGAGGGTGCAGGGGGGGTGCGGGAATGGGCAGAGCATGGGGCCCAGGAAGTCACGGGAGGCCGCATGATATGTGCGCCAGGGCCAACATGCATGGGATGCTCTGATCGCCTCCAGGTTCACCAACTAGAGGGGGAAGGAAACTGGCCAGAGGTATGGACGTTGAGCTCTGGTGCTCTGAATCGTATGACAATATCTGATTCCTGCCCACAGTAGCACTTTCCACCGTCCATCTGGGTGATCCCTGCATGCGAGCTGGCCATTCCATCACACGGTCCCATCGAATCCCAGGGGTGATGGAGACGGTTGGGGCGAAGTGGGGATCCCAGGCCACCCACAACGTCCGCCCATCCCCCCCTCCCCTCCACCCCCTCTCTGGCCATCACAGACCAGCCTACCCCTCACACCCATCTGACAGAGCACCGAGGCAGGTTGTAACAGTGTTAACAGGTGTTTAATGTGCACAAATATTTACAGATTTGTGCCCTAGCCCCTATAACTAAATTGAGCCCTGCACCCATGCCACCTTAACTGGTGTCTAACTTTCTGGCCTTCTGGGCCCCAACGGTATGTCTAGGTGGACCCCCAGATGGTACATCAGGGGTGGAGGCAGCCTGCTGTGATTCCTACTCTGCCTACTCACCCTTCTCTGAGTCCCTGTTGGCGGGCGCCTTCTGGGGCGACAGGGACTGGATGTGCTCAGCTGCTGCTCGGGTGTTCCAGGTGGCGTGGTGCTGCCCTGTTCTGCCCACTGCCAACATATGTGCCAGGAACAGGAGGGAGGGGGGGGGGAGAGTCCGAGGCGCTGCCGTGTTCCTGTAGGAGTCACCGGCATGGGAACGTAAGACAAGACGCATGTTTAGACCATGGGACGGGAGGTGGAGGGGGGGGGGAAGTGGGGTGGTGGAGGTGAGGGTGGTGTGGGGTGAAGGTGGTGTGGGGGTGAGGATGGGGGTGAGGTTGAGGGTAGAGTAGGGGCGGTGTTGGGGGGGGGGGTGTTGACACATGGTGCATGGGGAACCGCAACTCAGCGGGGTCTCACTTCTTCGCTTGCTGCCGATCTTCACCCCGGCGACTTCCCTTTCCTCTGGGCCACCGGCCACGTCCAGTTGCCTCTGCTCTGCCATGGTCAGGGGCCACAGGTGTGCGTCCCCCTCCAATTTTGTCCCTCTCCCGATGGGTATGGGTGGCCTTCATCTGGGGTGGGGGGAAAGAGAAAAGACAGTGTTAGACAGTTCAAGAAATGCAGCACAGGGAGTGGGTAGCTGGTGGCCTCAGTGTCCAGAGCACCTGGCCATGACGGCATGTGGTGCAGGGTGGGGTTTGCACTCCCTCTGGGTGGGGGGGTAGGGTTACGTGTGTTGGACGGGGTTAGTGTCAGGGGCACAGTGCTGCCTAATCACCCTGGCCGCTCTGACGGGGTCGTGCAGTTTGTTCCGGCACGGCTGACTGGTCTGGACGGTGTTGCTCACGGCGCTCATCGCCTCTGCTACCTGCACCCAGGCACGGTGAACGGTGGCGGCCGGCAGCCTCCTTCCCGGGTCGGCATACAGGATGGCCTGCCTCTCCTCCCCCATGTCCAGCAGGGTCTCCAGCTCGGCACCCGTGAAACGGGGTGCCACTCTCCTCGCCAGCCTTCTGAGTGTCAATCGCAAATCTGGCACCGTTTCCCATTGGAATCGATTGTGTTCCATGAGGCGTCGGTGCTAGCCGCCTAACAGTAGCTGACTCGGTCCAGGTGCGGCGTCATTTTGGCTGACGTGGAAGATCATGAATCCTGCCCTGGCGTTAACACTTAGGGCTGGATTCTCCAAATCTGCGGCTATGTCCTCGGGATTCGTCTGGTCATACGACCAGAAAATTCGGCGCCACCCCCGCACCGATCCTATGCCCAGTAGGGGGCGTCATGTGAGAGTACCTTAAAGAAATGGGTGATTTTTATAGAATAACTGTAGTGGGTGTACCTTTAAGAAATGGGTGTTTATTACTGCAGTGATGTCAGAGAGTGGGTGGAGCTGGGCTGTCTGCTTTACTTTCGTTTCTGAGCAGGCTGCTACAGAGTGAGTTTTTAGTTTTGTTTTCAGAGCGAAGAGCTGCAGTGAAAGCCAGCAGATGTGCATGGATCTCTCTCCAAGCTAAAGAGTGTTAATTTAGGTGATTTCAAAAGGATACCTGCTCTCATTAGAGAATTTAATGCTGATCTCTGTGTTACAAGGGTCTTTTGTCTTCTGGATGTTGTTTGGGAAGTTATTAAGGATTACTTAGTGTATTCTTTGGGGGTTGTATTTGAATTGATGGTTGCTAAGATGTTCACTGTGTGTTTTAAAAAGGTTAACTTGAGTTCATAGAATAATCATTATTTTGCTTTAACAAATACTGTTGGAATCTGCTGTACCATACCTGTAGAGTGGGCCGTGTGCTCGCCATACCACAATCTAGTAAATGTTGTGGGTCAGGTGAACTCCATGATACACTTTGGGGTTCTCTAAACCCTGGCCCATAACAGGGGTTAGCAACCGCGCCGCGTAAAGCCCCCCGCTTTACCCATGGAAATGGCTGCAGGATGGCCGGGTCCGTGGCCCCGCATGCGCACGGCGGCGGCCTGCGGCGGTTAGAACATAGAACATAGAACATAGAACAATACAGCGCAGTACAGGCCCTTCGGCCCACGATGTTGCACCGAAACAAAAGCCATCTAACCTACACTATGCCATTATCATCCATATGTTTATTCAATAAACTTTTAAATGCCCTCAATGTTGGCGAGTTCACTACTGTAGCAGGTAGGGCATTCCACGGCCTCACTACTCTTTGCGTAAAGCACCTACCTCTGACCTCTGTCCTATATCTATTACCCCTCAGTTTAAAGCTATGTCCCCTCGTGCCAGCCATTTCCATCCGCGGGAGAAGGCTCTCGCTGTCCACCCTATCTAACCCCCTGATCATTTTGTATGCCTCTATTAAGTCTCCTCTTAACCTTCTTCTCTCCAACGAAAACAACCTCAAGTCCAACAGCCTTTCCTCATAAGATTTTCCCTCCATACCAGGCAACATCCTGGTAAATCTCCTCTGCACCCGCTCCAAAGCCTCCACGTCCTTCCTATAATGCGGTGACCAGAACTGTACGCAATACTCCAAATGCGGCCGTACCAGAGTTCTGTACAGCTGCAACATGACCTCCCGACTCCGGAACTCAATCCCTCTACCAATAAAGGCCAACACTCCATAGGCCTTCTTCACAACCTTATCAACCTGGGTGGCAACTTTCAGGGATCTATGTACATGGTCACCTAGATCCCTCTGCTCATCCACACTTCCAAGAACTTTACCATTAGCCAAATATTCTTGCGCCGTACAACATGGTGCCGGCCACATGCAGACCTGGCCTGCCAAAAACTGCCCTCCTCACCATCCCGGGACCACCCCCCACCAGTCCCCTCAGCCCCTGCTGAAGCCCCCCCTACCAGCGGAATGGCTCCACCCCCGACTGTGTTGCGGCGCTGGACACAGTTAGCAGCCGCCATGTGTGGTCCCCGAAAGTTGTGAGGACACGCGCTCCACGCCGTTGGGGACTTGGCCCATTGGAAGAGGGCCTCAGGTGACGTCCTCAGGCTATCCCGAAGGCGTGTGGCGTACTCCTTGACTACGCCATTTTTGAGGGGGCTGAGCATCGGAAAAACAGCACCGCCCCGATTTCAGCGTAAAAACGCATTCTCCAGTCAATCGCTGAACGCAATTTCTGCATCGCCGGTCGGAGAATCCAGCCCTTAGTCTCAGGAACGGAGAACCTTTGAGGGGATTTTCTGTTCCTTGTAGAGCGGTGTAATTCTGTTGTCTGAGGTACTTTCAGAGGATCGACATTAACAGGAATGGCAATGAGTGGTACTTCTTCTGACACAGGCATTTCATCACTACTTGCTTCCATGGAGACATCAATCACATTTTTAACAGGTCAATCAGGTGTTGCCGGGTTCAAAATCATATCTGGATGGCAAAACTGACTGCTAGAGCATCTCTCTACTACTCCATGTTCACTTGGTATGACAGGGGTCCAATCTTAGAGACAGTAATCCCTGGGGGATTTAACTTGATCCACTATTGAAGTTTCATATTATGACAGCATAGTCAGGATTCTCCGATCTGAGTTGGCGCTCAGCCGGACTGCAGTGGGGCCAGAGAAATCCAGCAGTGAAATGGACTGGAAAATCCCACCCATATCAAATTATAAACTAAATATGTGGTTTTGATATTGCAGTGGCTCATCTTGAAGCTTGTATTTTAAAACATAAACACATTTATTGGTAGGTTTTAACTATTCTATGATTCTATGTTCAGTTCCAAATATGGTCTTGTATGGAGCTTTCCATGCAGGCTTGCTGCTTATCGAGTCCCATCCTAGACTATTCTCTGACCATGCGACTACATACACATGGGCACCACGGTAGCACAGCGGTTAGCACAGTTACTTCACAGCTCCAGGATTCCAGGTTTGATTCAGGGCTTGGGTCACTGTCTGCGCGGAGTCTGCATGTTATCCCCGTGTGTGCGTGGGTTTCCTCCGGGGATCTGGATTCCGCCCACAGTCCAAAGATGTGCGGGTTAGGTGGATTGGCCATGATAAATTGCCCTTAGTGTCCAAAAAGGTGAGATGGGGTTACTGGGTTACAGGGATAGGGTGGAGGCCTAGGCTTAAGTGGGATGCTCTTTCCAAGAGCTGGTGCATACTCGATGGGCCGAATGGCCTCCTTCTGCACTGTAAATTCTATGATCTACATCACTAGCCACTCTCTAGTCCCACAATAACCCTTGCTCTGCCAAGCACCTTACATTATAATGCATGTAGGCACATATGATCACGGTACAACAAATTCTTATGGCTTGACAATTCATTCACAATCTTGGTCTGTCATGTGTGAAGGAATGGTTGTGGTATTCAGTTTCTTAGGTTGTGTGATAAAGTTTATTTTCTTCCTAGCATTACAATTTAGCATCCTTTCACCGCTGGTTCTCGTGCTTTTCTTTTTGTGTACCCATTTCAGCAATCTTGCTCTGGCACAATCTCAATTTCTTTCTCTGTCTGATTTGCTGATTCTGTTGTCAATTTCAATATTTTTGCCTCTTCAGTTAAATTCTCATTGCCAAGCTTCCCTTCTTCAAGATCTTATTCTCCCTATTCAATTCTTCACTGTTCTTATTTTCTAGTTGCTTTTTCCATGGAGTTCAGCTTATTTTCGATTAATTCATTAATTTCTGCTTCTTAACTTCATTTAGTAATTTTAAAAAATATCTTTATTCTCCACGTTTGGTGTCAATCATTTCATCTCGCTGTTTTAATCTCTTTGGAGCTTTAATTCTTTTTACTGATTCTTCTTTATGTTTAATAGTCCCTAATTTCTTTCGAAGTCTAATTTCTGCATTTCTTCCGAAGAGAATCCATCATGTTCCCACTGCAAGTATACATTTCACAAATGGAACCTTCATTTCTACTTGGCTTAACTTCAAACCCTTTTGGCTTTACTGTTGGTAAGGTCTGTCTCCAACAGGGATCTTTCTGGGATCTTTCATTGCCCCTTTCTGGGGTCTTTCATTGCCCTTCTTCTGGGTTCTTCTTTAGCCCACTTTCTGGGGTCTTCTATTGCCTCTTCTTTGAGGTCTTTTCCATCCATAGATCTTTTTTGAAAGTTGGCCTCTGCCTCGGGTCGGCCTTTTTGCCCACTTTTTGGGATCCTCTGTTGCCCCCTTTCTGAGATCTATGTTGCCTCTTATTTGATCTTTTCTCTGCCTATTCTTTGAGGTCTTTGTTGCTTATAGGCATTTTTGGAGAGGTGCCCTCTATCTGGGGGTCTTCTCTAATTTCCCTTTACATAGCCATTTGTTCCTTCTTGCGGTTGCCACTTTAGGTGCATTGCCACTTTAAGTGTATTACCTCTATAAGGATATTGCTGCTTTAAGACTGGGTAGTAATTTTCTTTACTCACATGGGCTATAGCTCCTCGGACACAATTGTCTTCCCTTTGTGGGTGTATTTTGCAACAAGCTTATCAATGCAGGTACAGAGGGGGCGATTCTCCAAAATGGAGCCCAAGTGTTCGCACTGTCGTGAACGCCGTCGCGTTTCACGATGGCTCGAAACGGGCACGGGGACGATCGATTCTGACCCCCATAGGGGGCCAGCATGGCGCTGGAGCGGCCTCCCTTCCCGGCGCCAAATGGGCGTTGCGCCAACCTGCGCATGCGCGGGGGACTTCTTCAGCGCGCCGGCCGCGACTCAACATGGCGTCGGTGTTCGGGGGCCGGCCGCGCATGAAACTAGGCACTGGGGGGGAGAGGCCGGCCCGCCGATCAGTGGGCCCCGATCGCGGGTCAGACCCCATCGGAGGCCCCCCCGGGACGGAGACCCCTCCCCACAGGTTGCACCCGGACCATTTGCGCAGAGTTCCCGCCGACAGCGACCAGGGGTGAACGGCCACCTGGGCCGGAGAATCCAGTGGCCCGCGGCCGGTGCCGCGCCAAAGGCGCCGGCGCAAATGGTGTCGATTCTCCGCACCTCGGAGAATCGAGCGCTGGCGTCGTGGCGCGGTTGCAGCGATTCAGCAGCCCGGCGCGGGCTCGGAGAATCGCCCCCAGAGTGTTCTGAGCTGTTTTGTTTTCTCACTCTTAAAGCTGCAGCACTGCTTTCTAGTGCCAACTTTTTAATAAGCTTTTGAACTTTTTTAACTGCAGCAATTCTTTGCCTTTTATCCAACTTCCTTCTTTTCTTAAATTTTGGGAACTTCTCTGCTCGATTGAACTTCCTCCGTGCATGGATTACTGCAACGGAATATTCACAGGCTCTCCCCCCGGCCCTGCAAATTGGGAGCCTGTCACTCAGTTTCGGCCTCTTAATCTTCCTGCTCTTTGGGAGACCTTGCTGCGGCTCACTTCAACCATTTAAAAAAAAAACTTAAAGCACTGCTTTCTGTGTGCTCTTTTAAAAAGGTTTTGTAGCAACTCTGATTTTTTTAAACTTAAGTTCTTTTTTTAAACTTAAAACCACAGCTCTTGCTTCATTTTTTTTCTCTGTGTTTTTTTTTTAAACGTTTGATTCTGCTGCCCAATTCAGGCTTCTTCTGTGTTTTTCCCTCAGCCTCTCCAATTCACTTAGCCTCCCATGTCACATCCCAGTCTACAATGTAATTAGAGGTACATTTCTATATTTTGCTCACCCTTTTTGTGGATTCTGACCCAGGGATCTTATCATGTTCCCTCC
Organism: Scyliorhinus torazame; assembly: GCF_047496885.1. Lineage (NCBI taxonomy): Eukaryota > Metazoa > Chordata > Chondrichthyes > Carcharhiniformes > Scyliorhinidae > Scyliorhinus > Scyliorhinus torazame. Next base: position 215,765,776 of record NC_092709.1, on the reverse strand, counting down.
ATTGCTCAGCCATCTTGTAACCGTCCATCTTTTCTGATTCTACATTATTCAGTGTCTGGCAATATCTCAATACCTCAAATAGGTCTATTTGCCCAAGGAGAGGCATTCTGGTGAGTATTTATTTTCAGCTTCCATTAAAACAGGATACTCACAGGTATCAAGCCAGAGGCAGTGTCATGATAATTTATCCCCATCGCCAGATGTAATGATGTATTTTCACAGACTTCACTAATGAACACAAAAGGTATTTATTAATAAGAATTATTCAGCAGCTGCATGGCTGCAGATTGCTCCTATATGTCTCTTTTCCTAAGAGAGTTCCCCCCTTGGGGCGATTCTCCACACAGTCGCAATTGCTCCCCCAGGCCAGGTGATCCTTAATCTGCTGCGTTGCCCTTAAAGAGACAATAACCACATTATGTGAGTTTGTTTACTGTTGAGTCTCACTGTGATTGATTGGTTAAGTCTGTGTGTGGACATGGAGAAAAGTAATCAGAGCTGTTGAAAGAACTGGGAGCCAGAGCTAGAATCTTGGAGCAGACATTTCAAAGCATTGTCTAACACAGTATAAAGCACAGCAATAAAATAGTGGGGAGCCACATCATGCCAGGTCATTTTCCCAGCAGCTGAAATTTGCTGCAATATATGGCCACTAACCTGATGCAGGTGGCTTCTCTGTGGCAGCTGGGCTGGGGGCCATCAGAGTTTTGGCCTATAGAGAGATAAATACAGAAAATGTTGGAAAAACCCAGCTGACCTGGCAGTATCTGTGAAGCCAGAAACAGAGTTGATATTTAGAGCCCAGTATGAGGTTGAAATGTGAGGGGTTTTGGAAAAGGGTAGAGGGACAAGTGGAGCAGAAGAGGTCAAGGATAGGTTATAAGGCAGGGGAGATTAACTGACAAAGCTGTCATGGAACATAAGGCAAGGGGAGTGATAATATTATAGACACAAAACATTAGTCCAGACTAAATATTAATAGCAGAAGAAAGGCCAATGCTTCTGAATACACAAACATGAGAACATGATACAGACTGATGCTTGGGGGGTGGGAAAAATCTTCAGAATGATCTGAAGTTGTTGAACTCAATGTTGAGTCTAGAAGGCTATAAAATCCCTCATTGGTCGATGATGTGGTGTTTTTCAAGCTTGCTTTAGGCTTCAATGCAACATTGCAATAGGCCGAGGACAGACATGTGAGCAAGAGAGCAAGATGGTGAATTGAAATGGCAAGTGACAGGAAGGTCGGGGTCATTCTTGCGGTTACCTAGTCTGTGTTTGGTCTCCACAGTGTCGTACAGACTGCATTGTGAGCAGCAAATACAGTATCCTAAAATAAAAGAAGTACATGAAAATCGCTACTTCAGAAGGAGTGTTTGGGGCCTTCGACAGTGAAGAGAGAGGAGGAAAAGGGGCAGGTGATACATCTACAGTAATTGCATGGGAAGGTGCAGCTGGAAGAGGATGAGGTGTTGTGCATGATGGAGGAATGGACCTGAATAATGTGGAGTGAATGGTCTCTTCGGAATGCTGACAGGGGAGGGAAGGATTGATGTGGCCTAAAGAGGGGGTAGTGGGCTGGTCCCCATGGTCCAAACAATCTCCTGGGAGGGGTTCCTGTGAGACCCACAGCCCTGTGATTATTTTGATTTTTTGAAACTCTTCCAGTAGCGCTGCTCAGGTTTCAGAGCTGTCATCCCTCTGAGTGGATCGATAGCATCAGGGATCTGCCTCCATCCTTAATTAAGAGGCCGCCTGCAGTAAAATTGTCAAGTAGGCCCAAGTGTCATCATGCACTGGCATTGGTTCTGCTTTTTACCCCAGCGTTGTGATAAGTTCAGGTCAACGAGTCAGACTTTATTTCTGCTGGTACTTACTTGAACCAGAAGCTTTGCAAGTGCTAAATAAGACACAGGCTAATATTTGGCAAGAGGAACATATGATTTTAATTGAAGGATTTAGGAAAGATATACGTAATGGTTAATTCGTAAAGTCATGTGTATCAAAATTTCTGAACATAACAGTTTTCCCAAAAGTCGTTTGTGCGTCTGGAGAGATGCAGCTCATAATGCAAGGAAAGGTCTGTCTGCTAGGGTCGGAGAATGGCATCTCCATGACACGTAGAGGTTACCCATCCCACACAGATGCATCCCAATTAAGGATGGGGAAAGTGAAAGCCATGACCATTTATTTCATGTTATTTTACTGCTGATTTACAGAGCCCTCTTCGCATGCAATCAATTGTGTTTATATTTCAGTCCTAAAGTTGCTCATTGAGTTCCATTATTGTGTTTTCTTTGTGCCTCCTGCGTTGGAGTTGTTGTACGAGATTGAAATGTTAAGCATTTTATTTATTAGTTGAAAAAAACTTTATTTAGTACCTTAAATTGTAAAAATGCTGATATTTAATGAAAATCAGTTAGTTGATTCATAATTGTGGCCAAAGACTAATGTTTGCCCTGTCGATGCATAATACTTTGAGAAGTTAAGTCCTAAAGTGTGATGCTCTCAGTTCATACTTTAAAGGTTTGGCACCTTGAAGGATGTGACATAACTGACAGGCATTGGCTGGCAGGCTTTTGATTATCTGGAGATTTATTTATTTTTCTGATATTGAATGCTTGTTGGGACAAGTTTCTCTTTCGGCAGAACTCTTTTATATGTTGGATAATTACTAGTTCAAAATAGAGTAGGAAAATGTAGAGGTGGGAGTACAGTAAATCAGGGCCTGTGCCAGGTACTTATAACTATTTGAAGTATTCCAGCAAATGGACCACACCTTTAATTTCTAAATCCCGACTTATTTAATGAATGTATGTATGTGTGAAGAATTTGGGGTTTGCCTTGTGTAAAATAATCCATCAACTTTGTCACGAAGAGTGATTTTACCATCAATGTAATATTGTTACATTATTTTCAAATATCCCACCACATTTAATTCATTATGGGCAAGTCCAGCATTTATTGCCCTCCTTATTTGCCCTTAAAGGTGGTGGTGAGCTGCCTTCTTGAACTGTTGCAGTCCTTGTCATGAGGGTCCTCTCACAATGCGATGATGTCATAAACTGTTTAGAAATCCTAAAATAATTCTGTGATTGAATAATTTGGCAAGAATTTACCAACTCTTCACAGATGCACTGGAAGGAGGGACTATAAAATGACAGGCGAGGTTTTGGGTGGAATGCCTGTTGTCTTTCTGCTGCCATGTCATATTGGCAGCAATGAGAAAGGTGGTGGATGGCAGCAAAATCTAACTGAGCAACTTAATGGCCTCTTCCTGCCTCGGCTTATTTAACCAGTGAAGGCCCTCTGTGTTAATGTTTCAGTCCTGTCAGAACTAAGTCAGTGCTCTAGTTCTAAGTGGGAGCAGCTGTTACTAATTGCAGAAATGCTAGAGCACTATTCTCAAGTATATATAAAAACCAATATCCACCTGTGTTGAGGCAAGGAATAGGGGGCGTAATTCTCCGGAAACGGCGCGATGTCCGGCGACTGGCGCCCAAAACGGCGCAAATCAGACGGGCATCGCGCCGCCCCAAAGGTGCGGAATGCTCCTCATCTTTGGGGGCCGAGCCCCAACCTTGAGGGGCTAGGCCGGCGCCGGACGAATTTCCGCCCCGCCAGCTGGAGGAAAAGGCCTTTGGTGCCCCACCAGCTGGCACGGAAATTACATCTCCGGGCGGCGCATGCGCAGGAGCACACTGTGAAGTGTGCGGCCGCTGGCAGCTTCCCACGCACGTGCAGTGGAGGGAGTCTCTTCCGCCTCCGCCATGGTGGAGACCGTGGCGGAGGCGGAAGGAAAAGAGTGCCCCCATGGCACGGGCCCGCCCGCGGATCGGAGGGCCCTGATCGCGGGCCAGGCCACCGTGGGGGCACCCCCCGGGGCCAGATCGCCCCGCGCCCCCCCCGGACCCCGGAGCCCGCCTTGTCCCGCCAGTAAGGTAGGTGGTTTAATTTACGCCGGCGGGACAGGCATTTTAGCGGCGGGACTTCGGCCCATCCAGGCCGGAGAATCGAGCGGGGGGGCCCGCCAACCGGCGCGGCGCGATTCCTGCCCCCGCCGAATCTCCGGTGCCAGAGACCTCCGCAACCGGCAGGGGCGGGATTCACACCAGCCCCGGCGATTCTCCGACCCGGCAGGGGGTCGGAGAATCTCGCCCCGGGAGTCTGTACCTATGTTCTATGGGATTAGAGAATAAACCTATGGTAAAGAAAGATTGACTCCAGCTCCTCCTATTTTACTATGTGAATTAACATTGAATTATGACACTGTGTGCAGATGGCCCGGTAAACCCTGCTGGCCTCTTAAATGGCTCCAGAAAGGGGAACCATTCTTTCCAGGCACTTTATGGCATTTGGAGGGGCCACCTGGTGGCAGTGGCACCATCTGCTCTCACCAATTCCCTCCCCTAACAAATTCTACCAGGACCTTTTCTGGTGCCCACAGACCCCACTTACCTCGTTCTGAGGGTGCACCTCTGTTTGCTGTGCTTTCCTCTCCCAGGTGCAATCCCAGTAGTGGCCATGGTTTGAGGGTATGCAGCCATCCTCAATAGGGATGGATACCTTGGAGACTGCTACTGAGAGGATGTGATCCTGGATCCTATTGACCACTGAAATGGGTTTAGCATGGCAGCACCCTTCCAGGTTTCTGGTCTGACAATGGAAATCCTGCTGCCAGCAACACATTCCATTCATGGTATTGCTAAGAAAGGTCATGAGTAGCCACCAATGTTATATGAATAAAATTAATTGGTAGATTGATGATCAGGGAATATTCTTGGCGACAGGCATAACTGTATGCTGTTATACTGGGCTTTATTTTATAGCATGTCCACAAATTCAATATCCTTTACAGATCCTTGTTCCCTTTCTCTTCTGAGTATTTGATTTACTTGATACTTTTCATCTTTGACAACAAATCTGGATGCCAGATGACAAGTTTACATTGAAAAATATTGAAAACTGAGCCCATATTCAAATTGCACTCTAAACACATTTCACATATGTTACGATCCTCAGAATCCCCCCAGAGTGAGAAACAGTGAGGAGAGAGGCAGACCCAGAGAGTTAGAGCAGCGGGAAAAGGGAGAGCATCTTCAGAGTGAGAAACAGTGAGGAGAGAGGCAGACCCAGAGAGTTAGAGCAGCGGGAAAAGGGAGAGCATCTTCAGAGTGAGAAACAGTGAGGAGAGAGGCAGACCCAGAGAGTTAGAGCAGCGGGAAAAGGGAGAGCAGCTTCAGAGTGAGAAACAGTGAGGAGAGAGGCGGACCCAAAGAGTTAGAGCAGCGGGAAAAGGGCTAGCAGCTTTAGAGTGAGAAACAGTGAGGAAAGAGGCAGACCCAGAGAGTTAGAGCAGCGGGAAAAGGGAGAGCAGCTTCAGAGTGAGAAACAGTGAGGAGAGAGGCGGACCCAAAGAGTTAGAGCAGCGGGAAAAGGGTGAGCAGCTTTAGAGTGAGAAACAGTGAGGAGAGAGGCAGACCCAGAGAGTTAGAGCAGCGGGAAAAGGAGAACAGCTTCAGAGTGCGAAACAGCGCGGAGAGAGGCAGACCCAGAGAGTTAGAGCAGCGGGAAAAGGGAGAGCATCTTCAGAGTGCGAAACAGCATGGAGAGAGGCAGTCCCAGAGAGTTAGAACAGTGGAGGGAGGCAGAGCAGCTTCACAGTGAGAAACAGTGCGGAGAGAGGCAGACCCGGAGAGTTAGAACAGTGGGAAAAGGAGAACAGCTTCAAAGTGAGAAACAGTGCGGAGAGAGGCAGTCTCGGTGAATCAGCAAGGATAAACAACACCACCTCCACGAAAGTCCCCAATACCGGTGTCCCGCAACATTGCGTACTTATCCCTCCACTATATTCCCTATACACACATGACTGTGTGGCAAAATTTGGCTCCAACTCCATCTACAGATTTGCTGATGACACAACTGTAGTTGGTCCGACCTCGAACATCAATGAATCAGAGTACAGGAGGGAGGTAGAGAACCTAGTGGAGTGGTGTAAGGAGAACAGTCTCTTCCTCAATATCAGCAAAACTAAAGAGCTGGTCATTGACTTCAGGAAGCAAAGATTCGTACACATCCCTGTCTGCATCAACGGGGCCGAGGTGGAGATGGTTGACAGCTTCAAATTCCTAGGTGTGCATATCACCACCAATTTGTCCTGGTCCACCCACGTTGACACTACGAGCAAGAAAGCACAACAGCGCCTATACTTCCTCAGGAAACTAAGGAAATTCAGCATTTCCACATTGACTCTTACCAACTTTTACAGATGCACCATAGAAAGCATCCTATCTGGTTGCCTCACAGCCTGGTATGGCAACTGTTCGGCCCAAGACCGGAAGAAACTACAGTCGTGAACACAGCCCTGTCCATTGTGCAAAACTGCCTCCCATTTATTGACTCTGTCTACACCTCCCACTGCCTTGGGAAAGCTGGCAGCATAATCACAAACCCCTCCCACTCGGGTTATTCACTCTTCCTACCTCTTCCATCGGGCAGGAGATACAAAAGTCTGAGAACACACACTAACAGATTCAAAAACAGCTTCTTTCCCACTGTTACCAGACTCCTGAATGACCCTCTTATGGACTGAACTGATCTCTTCAAACATTTTCTCTACTGAGTAGTACTACAGTCCTGTATGCTTCACCCGATGTCTATGTCTATGTGTACTCAGTGGGCTAGACAGCTGGTTTGTGATACAGAACAAGGCCAGCAGTGTAGGTTCAGTTCCTGTAGCAGCTTACCCAAACAGGCACTGGAATGTGGCGACTAGGGGCTTTTCACAGTAACTTCATACTTGTGACAATAAAAGGTTCTTCTTATTATTATTTATGTTTGCCCTCTGTTTTCTTTTCATGTATGGAATGATCTGTCTGGACTGTATGCAGAAGAATACTTTTCACTGTACCTTGGTACACGTGATAATAAATGAAATCCAAATCCAATTCAAGTTAAAACAGCGGGAAAAGAAAGAGGATCTTCAGAATGAGAAACAGCATGGAGAGAGATGGACCCAGAGAGTTTTAACAGCGGGAAAAGACTCACCATAAAGAGAGTGAGAAAAACAAAGATTGACTTCATAGGAAAACGGAAAATTGGCTGGGAAGTAATTGCTAACTTGCATTACCTATTCTAATTTGTTTTGCGATTAATGATAAAAAGGAGAAATAGTTTACAGATTAGAAAGACTAAAAAACAGCTGAATTTAGATTATAGGAACATAGGAATTAGGTGCAGACGTAGTCAATTAAGCCCTTCAAGCCTGCTCTACCATTCAATCAGATCATGGCTGATCTTATAAAATCTAAAGCCCATTCAGAAATAAAAATAAATAAATTAAAAACAAATTAAATAAAATAGAGAAGCAGGGTCAAGTGATGTGTTGTACCTGCATGATGTGGGAGCTAGTGGCCCCCATTGCGGTTCCTAGTGGACCATCTGGTTCATTAATGTCCTTTCGGGAAGGACATCTGTTGCTTTACCTGGTCTGGCCTACATGTGACTCCAGATCAACAGCAATGTGGTTGACTCTTAAATGCCCTCAGGGATGGACCATAAATGTTGGCCCAGTGACGCCCACATCCCATGAACGAATAAAAAACAGTGTTGGTTGCTTGGGGAACTTCAACTCAGAGTTGATGAGCTGGGGTCTGAGCTTTAGACACTGCGACACATCAGGGAGGGGGGGGAGTTACCTGGGCACTGTGTTCCAGGAGGAAGTCACACCCCTTAGATTAGCTATCTTGAATTTGGCCGCTGGTCAGGGACAGGCGGGTGTGACAATGAGTGAGGTAAGTAGAGGGATCCAGGAGGTAGGGTTGAAGGAGCCTGAATCCTTCTCCTTGTCCAACAGGTTTGAGGTTCTTGCTCCCTTGCTCTCTTGTGAATGAGAGTGAGGACCGCGGGGAGGGTGAGAAAACTGACCACAGCACCATGGTACAGGGAGCCATTCAACTGGGGGGAGAGAAAGGAAATGTAGTTGTAATTGGGGATAGTATAGTTAGAGGCATAGAAACTGTTCTCTGTGACCAGGATCAAGAGTCCAGAAGGTTGTGTTGCCTGCCTGGTGCTCAGGTTTGGGATATGTCGTTTGGGTTGCAGAGGAACTTGGCGAGGGAGGGTAAAGATCCAGCTGTCATGATCCATCTAGGTACATAGGTAGAACAAGGATAGAGGTTCTGTTGAAGGAATACGAGCAGCTAGGGGCAAAATTAAAAATCAGAACCAAAAAGGTAATAATCTCCGGTTTACTACCTGAGCCATGAGCTAATTTGCACAGGGTCAATAAGATTAAAGAGGTAAATGCGTGGCTCAGAGTTTGGCATGGGAGGAATGGGATCAAATTCATGGTACATTGGCACCAGTAACGGGGAAGGAGGGGGATGTTCCGATGGGACAGTCTTCAGCTGAATTATGCTGGGACCAGAGTCCTGGAGAATTGCAAAACTACGTCTGTAGGTAGGGCTTTAAACAAAATAGTGTGTGTGTGTGTGTGTGTGTGTGAGTGGGGGGGGGGGTCAGTTGTATGGAAAATTAGAAAAGCAAAGTTAAAGGATAACCCCAAATTCAGCTAAAACTAAAGCTTATTAGCTTCTCTACCTTACAAGGTGCCAGTTGCTAAGCAACACCCCCATGTTGTAGCCTTTTCTTTATTCTTCACATCATATCTCTCTCTATGCACAATAGAAATACAGTTGGAACTTCAACAACCCCACACATATAAACACCTTCGCCCAGCATGAGTTCAATGATAGGTTTTACCCTTCCAGGGTCAGAAACGTTAAATTAAACCCACTAAAAACTATACCTTATTTCTGTTGTTTACCAATATAAATAAAAATCCCTTAAAACGTCCTTTGTTTCCCTAACAGTTAAACATTATGAAGTAATATAATATACAGGATTATATTACTTTTAGCCTGTATTTGCAATTGGAATAATGTACTAATTATGTGCATTATCCTGAGGTGTAAATATATTGTCGTTCTTTCACTGTCGTTGGGTCAAAATCCTGGAACTCATTCCCTAACAGCACTTGGGTGTACCTACAACACATGGACTGCAGCAGTTCAACAAGGCAGCTCAGCACCACCTTCTCAAAGGCAATTAAGAATGGGCAATAAATACTGACCTTGTGCCCACATCCCATGAATGAATTTTTAAAAATCAGCCATTAATACCATTGTTATAAAATATTTGGCCAGCACTCAAAGGAAACTAGATATTACTATGAACTTACAGTCACATTGAACTGTGAAATAGCAAACTGTGCAATGGTGATTTGAGTTCTTTTACCATGCCTCTATATCAAAAGCAGCAAAGTGCTTTCTGCTGTGAGAAAAGAGGAAGAGTAACCACTTAGCTCCTTTGGTACCGTGATGAGTTGTCATTTACAGCAAGAGTGTTTAAAAACATTGTAGTTAGCAGTAAAGCAGGGTACTTGAGATGCATTCAAGCCTGAAAGGAAAGGCAATTAAACAATCCACCAAGCAGCTGTGTCTGACCCATGAAACTATTAATCCTAGGCATGTGAAAGGTACTTCTCTGTGAAATTGAATGGGTGCTTAGCATTTCAAAGGCTGTCAGGGGATTTGAAGCTTTTTCATGTTGTGGGCTTTCGAGGAAGCCTCTGGCATTTGTAACAGCTGCTGTTTTAAAGTCTGGTGTTGTCTGAGGGAGCAGTTGTTAGGAAATGGAAAGTGTTTCTCCATTGATTCTTCATTGGACTGCTCTTCAGCTGTCAGACAGAGAGCTCAGGGTGAGGAGGCCACAACATAGGATTAAAAAACTCAGACCAGGAGGATTCTGTTGAGCAGAGAGATGCCTGAGGTCCCTTTGCCAAGGGATATCCAGGGCTGGAAGGGGAGGAGCAGACACAGGACCCTCATCCTGGGAGGGGGGGTGGGGGTGGGCATGTCAGCCCCCACTCGCATCCCGGGCCCAACAACTCCCAGGACCATTGGGGGACTCTTGCAGGCCGTCAGTGGCAAAGGGCACATGACCTATGGCCTGACCCACTTGACTCTGCCTTGGGGTCCACCACATCAGGCGTGGGTTTCACTGCGAGTGTGTAGGTACCATGTTGCTAGGGGGCAGTGTGCCACTGGCAATGCCTGTGGGTGGGGACTGAAGTGGGTGACTGAAGGGGGGGAATGGGGGGGGGGTCCAGTGTGGAGGGGGGTCAGTTCATACTCATGTGAGTGCGATGTGGGGGTTGGGTGGTGACATGTTATTCCTGTGATTGGGGGAGGATGCTTCTCATTGTCAGCGGGGTGCGGTGGGGTGGGGGGGGGGGGGGGGGGGGGCGTGGTTTGCCAAGATTTGCATTGTGGGAGGGGAGAAAGTTATGAAATTAACTCTTGTGATACATTCAGGACTGGGAGAAATAACTCAGTAGAGTATAGGTATGAATATGGAACACCGTTGGTTGAAGAGTTGGATATTCAGGCTAAGAAAAATCCAGTTGCAAACTAGTTGATTTCAACAGAGTGACTGTACAGGCACTGGGCTAGGCCTCATTATCAAATTCAGCCAGGATTCCTGTTCCTGATTGCTATCCAGTAACTGCTGCTGGTAATGCAAATGTGTTAAGTGAGTAGAAGCTTGGCTGTGATGCTTTCACAGTTGAATAATCTACTGAGATTCTCTGTCCAAATTCATGTGTGAAGGATGATTACTTGGATGAGATTGGGTAACAAAGTCAAGCGCCTTTGAGAGAGAAGCAGATGCAACGTGGGAGGCACAGTAGCTCCGTGGGTAGCACTGTTGCTTCACAGTGGCAGTGACCCAGGTTTGATTCCTGGCCTTTGGTCATTATCTATGCGGAGTCTGCATGTTCTCTCTGTGTCTGCGTCGGTTTCTTCCAGATGCTCCGGTTTCCTCCTACAAAGTTCCGAAAGACGTGCTTGTTAGGTGAATTGGACATTCTGAATTCTCCCTCACTACCCGAACAGGCTCCTGAATGTGGCGACTAGGGGGTGGGATTCTCTCCGCCCGGGGCCAGGCCGGAGAATCCCCACGACCGGTGCGAATCGTGTCACGCCGCCGGCCCATCACCAGCAGCGCTGGCGTGGTAGGTGCGGCGCCGGTTGGGGGCCGCCCTATGCGGCCGGCCCGCCGATTCTTGCCCTGGGATGGGCCAAGCGGCGGTCGTAAAAACGGCGAGTGCCGCCGGCGCCTTCCACACCTGCTCTCAGCCAGCGGGAACTCGGTGTGGAAGGGTCGGGGCGGCCTGTGGGGGGGAGGGAGGTCCAACCCCGGGGGGGGGTGCCTCCGATGTGGCCTGGCCCGCGATCGTGGCCCACCGATCGGTGGCTGGCCTCTCTGGCTGGCGGCCTCCTTTCTTCCGTGTCGGCCCCTGTAGTCCTGCACCATGTTGCATCGGGGCCGGCGCACTGAAGGAAGCCACTGCGCATGCGTGGATCCCGCGGCACCCAGTGTACGCCGGGATCAGCAGCTGGAGTGGCGTGAACTGCTCCAGTGCCGTGCTGGACCCCTGTAGGGGCCAGAATTGCGGATCCTGAGGCTGTGTTGATGCCGTCGAGAAATGCTACGGCGTTTCCGATGGCGTCAATTCTTAGCCTCAGGACCACAGAATCCCGCCGAGGGGTTTTTCACAGTAACTTCATTGCAGTGTTAATGTAAGCTTACTTGTGACACTAATAAAGATTAGATATTAAATTATTATTATTAAGTGGAGTAAGTTAACAGAAAAAAAAAATCAATGCATCAAACATTAAAGCAGCATGAACTTTTCATTTTAGTTAGAATTATCTGTAAAACAAATCTTCTGCTTTCACCATGAAGATGATGACGAAATCTGGATTAACTTGAACAGTAAAATATACTGCAGCCTGCAGTTCCTTTTACTCCTTTAACACTGCTGTAGTTTTCAAATAGCTTCATGAATACATTGAAAATCTTTTCTCGGATTTGGATTAAGCACTTGACTTCTAACCATTTATTTGATGCCTGATTTTTTTACTTAGTGGTATCCAGGATTGAAGCCTTTTTTGAGATTCCACTTTCCTTATTGCACTTCAGAGTGCCTTTAATATTTGGAAACTTGGCATCACGGTAACAAAATAGGACCTAGTGAAAATTTCTAATATTTTTCTGTGACAATATAAATGTAATGATGTTTAATCATGCTAATATAAGTTTATTAGAAATTAAACTTTTAAACCAAAATCACTTCAACCCTTTCTGGCTTTTATAGATGTTATCATCAAATATGTATTTGGTCAAACGTTTCATTATATCAAGTAAAAGTTTAAAATATTTTGCAAATTGATGAAGACAATAGATCTCTTTAATGGAGAGGCTCGATCCATTACTGTCTTTTGGTATTTGGGTGGTCTTTATATATTAGTGGTTTGGTATACACTTTGCTCCTTGTGCACCTCCATGAACTGAATGATAGCATACACTCATTCTAGTCCCACTCAGCTTCAGTGTCAGTTGACCACATTCAATGCCATTTGTCTGCTACTTACAGCACCTGTAACTCAATATGATAATTCAATGTCACCCAGAGCCAACGAAGGCTCTTCTTAAAAGAATCAACGTTCCAGTGTCATAAATAATCCATTCTACTGCTTGTGATTTGCAGTTTCAATGAGTTATACAATGACCCATTAAGTCTTGCCTGGGACTGAGCAAATGTTTTTTGTTCTAATTTGGCAGAACCAGATGTGATACGGAGAACAGGTACCCCTGGGAGTTGTCAGCTGACATGGCAGTGAAGTGGGCCTCAGAAAGGGGAAGATAACTCATCCATGGAGAATTCATTGACCCTCATCTCTTTGTTGTGGTCTTTTAAGGTCTGCCAATTATATAGGACAATTCTACTTCTGCAGAGCCCACAGACAGCCATTCTGCTGAAATACATGTCAAGGATTTTCTCCTGAGGAGTATTTTGAGAAAGCACTTCAAGGTACTTTGTTCAATATCTCATCAAGCATGCTGTATGATGTTATTCGTATTCTTAAAGTGTTTAGAAATTCCAGTCATATTGGGACTGACTTGAGTAAAGAAGACAGAGTAAGCATCTTTTAGATATATCCTTTAGCATCGATAATGCTTCCAATAAATAACGCACAATTATTAAACGGATGCTAAAGTCCGATATCAATTAGGACTTTAGTTAATTCGTAAATACTTTGCAATTTTAAAATAGTACAAGTTTTATTTTGAAAAGTGACAACTAAATATGCCATAAAGCATTTTTATTCAATTGATTCTTCTGTTAGTACCTCAGCTGGGTGCACCCCAACAACACTGACAATAATTTGGTGCCATACCTAAGTGGTCTTTCTTCATGTGTAATCATAGGCAGTGAGCATTCAGAGGGTGCAACAATGAAAACCATCTTAGCGCGCCCATTCCCTTCCTGACCCAATGCCCAAATGTGTGCCCTTTCCAGCAGATGCCACTGGATGGCAATTAAATCTAAGAACCCATGAAGGATTCTTTCCTCCATAGCTGATGGATAGTGAGGTCAAATGTAATGATTGTAGCACTCCTATTGGATCCCTGTTGAAATTAGCTAACTTCACAAGGAGGAGTTTTAGGACCCAGTGACCACTTAGTAACATTTATAATATTTTATTTAACAACACCTAAGTAATAATAATAATCTTTATTGTCACAAGTAGGCTTACATTAACACTGCAATGAAGTTACTACGAAAAGCCCCTCATCGCCACATTCCGGCGCCTGTTCAGGTACACAGCGGAATGTCCAAATTACCTAACAGCACGTCTTTCAGGACTTGTGATACATTCAGTATTGTTCGCATTCCTCCTCTGTGGTGTTTGCCCTTTTTATGAGGTGATCTGCCGAGGGGGTCATGTGACCCAGGTAATCAATCAGGGACCAGGCTGGGGAAGCACAGTTTTCTGTATCAGTTCGATCCTGGAAGCTTAGCAAAGTACTGCAGTATTTTGCCGTTGCCTTTTGCAGCATAACTGACGAGGAAGCTCTCCTGCTCACCATCAAGTGTATTGGGAGGATTTACAGGCTATTAATCCACCAGTTTGACCAGATTGTGAACACACCTCTCATAGCTATCAAGTCCTGAAGTGTGACTTGAACCGATGGCTTCTAGCCCAGAAGTAGCAATGCTACCCCTACGCCACAAGACCTACTTAATGTTTCCATTATTTATTTATCTTTATCATACCATGGGATAAATATTAACTTTTACTGCCATCTGGTAGTAAAGGATTAGTTGCCTGCTATACCGCACTCAATTTTCCTTTCCACTAACTTTAATTGGATGGAGTAAACTCATCTTAGAGCTGTAAAACATCCACATTTCAAAATTATTTACTTAATTTTTCTTTCTGTGTCCTTCCCCTTAACCAATCTTTCTTTCCTTCATTTTATTTCACTTTTTGTACCTGATTTGACTCTAATTCATGCAGTGTGACCAGTTTTCTCCTTTGGTCCTCTGTTTCTTTCTCAATTTTACATCTTGGGCGTCATTCTCCGACCCCCCAGCGGGTCGGAGAATGGCCGTTGGCCGCCGTGAATTCCGCCCCCGTCGCCCGCCGAAGTCTCCGAAGGGAGAAAAGTCGGCGGGGCGTCAATGGCACCGCAGACCTTGGAGAATGGCACGGGTGGGCGCAAGGCAATCGATTTTGGGCCTGCCGATATTCTCCCGTCCGGATGGGCCGAAGTCCCGTCGACGTGATGACGGGTCACGTCGGCGTAAATCAAACCTCCTTTTAATCGGCGTCAACCTGTGCTCAAGGTTTACGCCGACCAGCGTGGAGGTGGGTGATGGCCTGGGGGGTTGGCCGCTGGACAGGCGATGGCGTGGCCGCAGTCTGAATGTGTGGGGGAGAGGTGTGTGTAGGGTTTTGTGTGTGTGTGTGCGGCGGGGGGGGGGGGGGGGGTTAGAGTGGGCTGGGCTCCGGGGGAGTGCTGGGAGGGGGGTTGAGTGCCGGGGACGGGAGGATGAGTGCCGGGGAGGGAGGATGGGCGGGTCCATGCCGGGGAGGAGGATGGGGGGGGTCCGTGCCGTGGAGGGGGATGGGGGGACGGGGTCCGTGCCGGGGAGGAGGATGGGGGGGGTGGGTCTGTGCCGGGGAGGGGGGGGGGTCCGTGCCGGGGATGAGGGGTGCGAGGGCAAGTGAGTTGGTCCACCTGGCCAGGTGCCAGGCTCCAACAGTTGGACCCATGCGGTCCATGCCACCTGGCTGGGGGGAGGAGGGGGTATGGGCAATGATAACATGTCGTCGTTTCCCCCCCCCCCAACCAGGCCGTCATGTTTTCCGATCAGCCAGCGATGTTGGCCGTCGTGGCGGCAGCCGCTAATGTCTATATTGCCCTGGATGAGGAGGAGGAGGAGCGTGCCAGAGAGGCGGCGCAGGCTGCCGCAGAGGGGCAGGCGGCAACGCCCAGGCTGGAGGGAGACCTGACCAACAGGACGAGGAGGGGGAGGAGGACGTCGCAGCCCCACGGCAACGGAGGCACCCGAGGGCGCCCCGTGTGTACCGGCCCCGGCAGTCATACCAGGACCTCACGGACCGGGAATGCAGGAGGAGACTCCGGATGAGGCGGGAAACCGTGGCACACATCTGCCACCTGCTGGCACACCTGTCACCGCGTGGCACTGGCGGGGGACACCCTCTCCCCGTGTCCGTCAAGGTTACGGTGGCACTGAACTTTTATGCAACGGGGTCATTCCAGACACCGAGTGGGGACCTGTCCGGCATATCGCAGACATCGGTGCACTGGTGCATCCGGGCAGTGACAGATGCCCTATATGCCATGGCGCACCGCTACATCCGCTTCCCTGTGGACCGGGCCAGCCAAGGTGCCCGGACCGTGGGCTTCTCTGCCGTGGCCGGGTTCCCCATGGTCCAGGGCGCGATTAATGGGATGCACGTCGCCGTGCGGCCACCTGCAGATAACAGGGCCGTGTTCACCAATAGGAAGGGGACCTATTCGATGAACATACAGGTGGTCTGCGACCACCGCATGATGATCCTGCACGTCTGCGCCCGTTACCCGGGCAGTGTACACGACTCATACGTGTTGCCGCGGTCATACATCACCGGCATGTACGAGGGACGCCATCCCCGGCTGAGGGGCTGGTTGCTGGGCGACAGGGGCTACCCATTGCGATCGTGGCTGATGACGCCTATACGGAGGCCACGCAATGAGGCGGAGAACCGCTACAATGATGCCCATGTAGCGACAAGGGGAGTGATAGAGAGGTGCTTTGGCGTGCTGAAGATGCGTTTCAGGTGCCTGGACCTCTCTGGGGGCACCCTCCAGTTTCGGTCAGATAGGGTCGGCCGCATCATTGTGGTGTGCTGCGTCCTGCACAATATAGCTCAGCAGAGGGGCGATGTGCCGCAGGCAGAGGAGGGCGGAGTGGAGGAGCAGCAGGAAGAGGCGCAGTCCTCCCCAGAAGAGGGGGATGGGGGCAATGGTCAGGGCAGATGGGCTAGACACGGGCGGGTGGCTGTCCACCGTTACCGGCTGGGCCAGCAGGCACGGGACAGGCTGATAGCCGCTCGCTTCACTGACTAGATGGGCGAGGGAATCGGGTAGTATGGCCACAGACCGCACACCATGGCAACAGCCGACCACCCACACCCCCCACCCATCCACCCACCCAGCACCCTCACCCCCATCCCCAACCCCACCCACCCCACCCGCATGCACACCACCCCCCCCATTGCCGATCCACCTGCGGCACAACGGGCCGGGCTCACACAGTTGCGGGTGGACGCGTGTCTATTGCAGGCCATGGAGGATGATGACAACCCGCCCTGCGATGAGCTCCTGGCTCCACATCGTTGGACTATGTCTGACCCATGGCCACAGTACCATCATCCACCCGGACCATCCCTGCATGCGGCTGTGACACTGCAGCGCACGGTCCCGTCCTCTGCCCGGAGGGATGTTGATGGCGGCCCAGGGGGAAGGGGGCAGACCCACCTGGGGCTGAGGTAAGACCACCCCTCACACACACACTTGCGCTCAACGTACATGACACCCCCGCACGCTTTGGACAGAGCACAAAGGCAGCTTCTGTAGGTGTAACATTGACTTTAATAACGAAAGGAGTTCATGCACGTGCCCTAGCCCCTAAAACTCATCTGTGCCCTGCACCCGTGCCAACTTACTCAGTGTCTAATTGTTTGGCCTTACGGACCCTGTGACTACGTCTACGTGGTTCCCCAGATGGTACAGCAGAACTGGAGGTGGACTCCTGTGATTCCTGCCCTCTGACACGTGATCCCTTTGGCGGCCGTTTCCTGGGGCATCCTGGCCTAGATGGGCCAGGCTGCGGCCCGGGCGACTGGGATGGTGAGCTGCCAGCCTGTCCTGCCCGTTGCCCACCCGATGCACCTGGGACGGAAAGGGGGGAGTCCGAGGTGTCACGGTATTCCGGGACCTCCCCTACAGGCGGACCCGGGACGGACCACAGCACCTCCTCCTCCCTCGGGGTGCCCGATGGCCCCCACGCCTCTACATGGGTGGGGGATGCGAACGGACTGGCCATCCGACGCCCCCCCCGACATCTGGCGCTGCCAGTCCTGGAGGCACGTGCTGGTATCGACAGGGGTCTGCAGGTTTGCAGCCATGGAGCTCAGGGGATTGCCAAACACTGTCTGTGACTGCGACACCAGCTCGCACATAGGCAATGGCGCCGATGCCCTCAGCGATGGCCTGCAGAGACTGTGCCATGGCCTGCTGAGACTGGGCCATGGCCTGCAGAGACTGGGCTATGGACTGCTGAGACTGGGCCATGGCGTTGAGCGCCTCTGCCATCTGCCGCTGGCGCTCGCTCATGGCCTCCTGTGAGAGGGCAGCCATGTCCTGGGCCACAGACGCCGCCTTCACGGAAGGCCCCAGGCCTCGCAAACCGTTCCCCATGTCTGACACCGTCGCACCCAGTGCCTCCACCGATGATGTCACCCGTGCGGTGTCGGCCTGGGTGGCACGCATGACCGGGACCACTCCCAGCTCCTGGACGCGGGTGGACTCCTCCACCTGCGACTGCAGCCGCCGCAAGCCGGCCGTCACCCTCTTCGCTCGTCTCCGGTTCGGTGGTTGCATCGGAATTTTTGGGTGTGTGTGGTAACTCCAGGAACCCGGGATCTATCTGGGTGGCAGATGTTCGCTTGGGCTCGACTGCCCTCCGACTGCCCGGCCCCTCTGCTGCTCCTACCTCTGCCTGCTGTACCGGGACAGCTGTGTTGTGCGCACCAGTGAGTGTACCAGACGCCTCATCACTAAAGTGTCCAACCGAGGTGAGTGTTTCTGCGATGGTGGAGGGTGTTGGTGACAGCAGTGGCGTTGTGTCGTGCTCTTCGTCCCACTCTGAGTCCATGGCACTTTGGGGTGGCGGTTCGTCTCCACCCATCCAATCTGTGTCACTGTCCGGTATTTCGTTTTCCTGGGTAGTGCTGTCCCGGGTAGGGGTGTCCTGGGTAGTGGTGTCCTGGGTAGGGGTGTCCTGGGTAGTGGTGTCCTGGGTAGTGGTGTCCTGGCTCGGCTGTGACGGGGGCCTCTGGCTGCCCCTCTCGTTGCTGGGTGGCACACGCCTGCGTCGTCGCACCCGCACGAGACGGGGGCGTCGTCTCCCTGTTGCTCCAGGTCTTTCCGTCTCCAGTGGTCTCCAAGGGACATCCTGCGGGCGTCGCATGCTGGAGGGTCCGGGTCTCTCCGTCTCCTGTGGCCTCCGAGGGGCATCCTGCGGGCGTCGCATGCCGGAGGGTCCGGGTCTCTCCGTCTCCCGTGGCCTCCGAGGAGCATCATGCGGGCGGTCTGCATCTGCGGGGATGGGTGCCTTGACGTTTGCTCCTGCGATACACAATGAAGCATGCATGGTTAGACACGCAGGCAGTGATCAGGTGATATGGGGGAGGGGGATATGGGGACGGGCTGTCGGTGGCTCACTTGCTGGTGGGCCCCCGACCTCTGCATCAGCAACCTCCCGGTCCTCAGGTCCGCCAGCCAGTTCTAGGGCCCTTTCCTCGTGTTCGGTCAGTGGCCTCTCATCAGCGGGGCCTCCTCCAGTCCTCACATGCTCCCTGGTGTTGTGTGCGCGTTTCTCCTGTGGGGGGGGGTGGGGGGTGGCAGGGGTAAAAGGCAACAGTGTTAGACAGGTATATGAATGCACGCCATCGGTTGTGCGTGCATTGCAGAGGTTAAGGTTAGGGCTGGATTCACTTGGGGAAATGGGGGAGGGGAGATATGGCGGATATGGGGGATATGGGAGAGGGGGGATATGGGGGAGCCGGGATATGTGGGAGGGGGGATATGGGGGAGGGGGATATGGGGGATATGGGGGAGGGGGATATGGGGGAAATGGATATCGGGCAGGGGGGGGAGGCTCACCCTGGCTGCTCTGACGAGGTTGTTCACCTTCTGTCCGTGGTGTCAGGGCCACAGTGGTGACGGCCTCTGCCATGTCCCTCCACAGACACCGGCTGTGGCGTGGGGCAACTCTGCGGCCGTGTCCGGGATACAGGGACTCCCTCCTCTGCTCCACTGCGTCCAGGAGCGCCTCCACATCCCATGACTGGAACCTCGGGGCTGAGCGGCGGGCGGCCATCCGGTCGGGTGTTCCGGTGGGGTGGGGGGGAGCAGCGCGTCCTGATGAGCCGTCACGCCGTGCGGCGTGTATGACGCCGCAAGGTGTGAAGCACGTGAGCAAGCGCGGATCCCGTCTCGTCGCTGCTAGCCCATTCCGGGCCGGAGACTTTGCGACGTTTGGGGCGGCGTGATGAAGGTCGGATTTGCACCGTTTTTGGCGCCGATTGGCGGACTTTGCGCCGATAACAGAGAATTTCGCCCCTTGTTTTTCAGGGAGATAGACTGTTGATCCTGTCATTTGCAAAGGTCCTAAGAGGTCCTTTTGACCTTGTTGTGCTTTTATCAACTCACATTTCCAGCAAAGTATATGACAAAAGCCAAAGAGTGCAGGAAATGGTCTCGCTCACTGCACACAGTGTGAGGCACCTCGTCCCATAAACATTTGGGCCTTTGTGACGTAAAATATGAATATGTGTGGACATTAGGTGAAGGCAGGATTAGTTTGACTTTGATAACATTGATTCATTCCTCCTCATCCAGGTACCAAGCCTAATAAGGGAAATGACAACCATGGACCTCCATTGGATTGGCCCATGATTATGCTTGGCAAAGAATTGCAGTGGTTTGCATTGAGTTTGGTTCAACCAAATAGGAACAAAGTCCCATAGCGAGCGCGTTTAGCTACATGTTTCCCGGTGCTCACAGCACTGAGAAACACATGGCTATTCAATGTAACTTGCATTGTTTAAGGGGCCTCAGTGGGGAATGCGTGGCAGAGGCCGCACATAGCCCCGTTTTGTACACTGGGAGCTATGCTCGCTGGAACCCCCCCCATCCGGCGACCCGATCTCCGAAACCCCAAAGCGATCCCCGACCTCCCCACAGCCCGAGCGCAATATGGGAGGGTTCCCTGCTCCCCCTGCACCCCCCCCCAACTCCCATGCAGGGCACCCCCAGTCCGATCACGCACGGGCAATAAAATGCCAGCTTGGCACCTTGGAAGTGCCAACTTGGCACCCTTGCAGTGTTCATGCCAGCTGGCAATGGCACATGGGCACCTTGGCAATGCCAGGATGGCACCCAGGTGGCACTGCCAGGATTCCCAGGCGGAACCAGAAGTGCCAGGATATCACCCTGCCCAATGGGCATGCAGCTGCAGCCTCCGATCCTCTGGGAGACTCTCATGAGTGCTGTTCCATCTGGTCCCCGTTTGTGAGGACCAGTGCTGAACGGCACTCGCCCGAGGTCTTTAAGGCGAAGGAGATGAATCCCAAAGCCTCAGGTACCTCGGAAATCTGCATATTAGAGTGAGACTAACTCGCTCTAATATACAAATTTGCCAAAAAGTGTTCCTGCCCATAGTGGGTGGGATTTACATTGCAACGTCTCATGAGATCGCATTAGATCTCACATAACGTAGCGAGCCGGATAGATTCTGGGAGCTGGGTCTCCCGGATTTTATCAGACGCAGCGTGGTCATTGGATCACAACCACTCACTTCTATGGTATAGATTCCCAGGGAACTCTCCGAACATTTGTGTTCCTGCTATTGAGCATATTGGAAGGACTGATATTCAACCTGTTTACCCACGTTATGCATACACCATAAATGGTCATCAAGTGGGACTTGAATCCAGAGCTTCGGGCCCAGGGAGTTTACCCCTGCACACCAACATCTCCCTTTTTGCCATTTAGTAAGGTACACCTTTCAAGATGGAAGACATCCAATGCCTGTGGAACTGGGCTGTAATATGAGCCAGTATATTTAGGAGAAGGAAGGTGAATGGAGAGAAAGTTGTAAAATTAGATTAATTGTACCGGACACAGAGCAAACTGAACAAAATTTACAGGATTCAAGTCTATAGATTCAGTCTTTGTGGTGGGCGCCAAAATCTTGTTGATCGCCTCAAAGGTGGAGGGGGGGACGCCGGCACCTGGACAGGCGGGATTGCTGCCAAACCGGTGGCCTCGTGGACAGGCGGGATTGCTGCCAGATCGGTGGCCACGTGGTGCGAGATGCCCTGAGGCGGCATGATGACATGCGAAGAAATGCGGTCAGGTGGTGGGCAGGCAACTTCCCGCAGCGCCCTCCTGTTGCGCCGTATAATGGAGCCATCACCATTTGAACAACGAAAGACCTGGGGGCGGTCTGTCTGATGACAACAGCTGGGGCTGACCAGCCTCCCTAGGCAACTGGATGCGAACAACATCTTATGGAGCCAGCGCAGGCAGATCAGTGGCATGAGCATCATACGTGATCTTCTGCTGGTCCCTGGATCGCTGCACTTTCTGCAGCACCGTGAGGCGGTCAAGGTCTGAAACATGGATGGCTGGAACAGTCGTCCTCAGGTTGCGGTTCATGAGCAGCTGCGCCGGAGACAAACCAGTCGACAGAGGGGTTGCCCTGTATGCCAACAGTGCCAGATTAAAATCAGAGGCTGAGTCTGCAGCCTTGCACAGCAACCGCTTGACAATATGAAACCCCTTCTCGGCCTTCCCGTTTGATTGCGGGTAATGGGGACTGGATGTTATATGCCGGAAGTTGTAGGACCGTGCAAAGTCGGACCACTCTTGGCTGTAGAAACATGGACCTTGTCACTCATTACTGTGAGTGGTATCCCGTGCCTGGCAAACGTCTCTTTACAGGCTTTGATGACTGACTTGGACGTGAGGTCCGACAGTTTCACCACTTCCGGATAGCTGGAGAAGTAGTCGACTAAAAGCACATAATCACGGCCATTTGTGTGAAAGAGGTCTATCCCCACCTTGGACCACGGAGAGGTCACGATCTCGTGCTGTTGCAGTGTTTCCTTGGGCTGGGATGGTTGTGATTTCTGGCATGTTGTGCAGTTGAGGACCGTGTTGGCAATGTCCTGGCTGATGCCAGGCCAGTAAACTGCCTGCCGAGCTCTGCGTCGGCATTTCTCGATCCCAAGGTGACACTCATGGATCTGTCTGAGCACCATGGTTTGCATGCTTTGGGGAATGACGATTCTATCCAGTTTAAGAAGGATCCCCTTAACAACCGTTAACTCGTCCTTAATGTTGAAGAACTGGGGGCACTGCCCCTTTCGCCAGCCATGGGCGAGATGTTGCATCACATGCTGCAGTAGAGGATCTTTGGCAGTTTCTTCGTGTATTTGGACAACTCGTTCATCAGTTGCCGGGACGTTGCTGGCACACAACTGTACCTGTGCCTCAATGTGGTGAATGAAGTTGCCCTGTTCACATGGCGCGGTGATGGATCGGGATAGGGCATCCGCGATGATCAGCTCC
The DNA here is from genome assembly GCF_047496885.1 of Scyliorhinus torazame. NCBI lineage: Eukaryota > Metazoa > Chordata > Chondrichthyes > Carcharhiniformes > Scyliorhinidae > Scyliorhinus > Scyliorhinus torazame. The sequence goes on along the minus strand of NC_092709.1, from coordinate 215,742,934 downwards.
TTACCCGGTGTGTAGACGAGTTCAAAGTTATATTGGCGGAGACGAAGAAGAATTCGCTGCAGCCGATGGATTATGTGGACTAAAGGCCTGTGGGCTGTTTCCACTGTGAACTTTGGCAGGCTGCATACGTAGTCATGAAACTTGACTATTCCTGTCAGGAGACCCAAGCACTTTTTCGATCTGGGCATACCGTTGTTCGGTCGGAGTCATGGGCCTGAATGCATATGCCACTGGAGCCCAGGACGAGGAGTCGTCTCTCTGGAGGAGCACCGCCCCAATGCCGGCCTGGCTTGTGTCTGTGGATATCTTGGTATCCTTGGTCGGGGCAAAGAACGCCAGTACTGGGGCTGTGGTGAGCTTCGCCTTCAGCTCAAGCTACTCCGTTTGATGTGCGGGAAGCCACTGGAACACTGTGGACTTTTTTACGACTGCGTGGCAAAACTTGGTTCCAACTCCGCCTACAGGTCTGCTGACGATACGACCATAGTGGGCCGGATCTCGAATAACGACGAGTCAGAATACAGGCGGGAGATAAAGAACCTAGTGGGTGATGTAGCGATAACAATCTCTCCCTCAATGACAGCAAAACTAAAGAATTGGTCATTGACTTCAGGAAGCAAAATACTGTACACACCCCTGTCAGTATCAACGGGGCCGAGGTGGAGATGGTTAGCAGTTTCAAATTCCTAGGGGTGCACATCTCCAAAAATCTGTCCTGGTCCATCCACGTCGACGCTACCACCAAGAAAGCACAACAGCGCCTATACTTCCTCAGGAAACTAAGGAAATTCGGCATGTCTTCATTAACCCGTACCAACTTTTGCGGATGCACCATAGAAAGCATCCTATCGGGCTGCATCACAGCCTGGTATGGCAACTGCTCGGCCCAGCACCGCAAGGAACTTCAGAGAGTCGTGAACACAGCCCAGTCCATCACACAAACCTGCCTGCCATCCAGTGACTCCATCTACACCTCCCGCTGCCTGGGGAAAGTGGGCAGCATAATCAAAGATCCCTCCCACCCGGCTTATTCACTCTTCCAACTTCTACCATTGGGCAGGAGATATAGAAGTCTGAGAACACGTACGAACAGACTCAAAAACAGCTTCTTCCCCACTGTCACCAGACTCCTAGATGACCCTCTTATCGACTGATCTCATTAACACTACACCCTGTATGCTTCACCCGATGCCAGTGCTTATGTAGTTACATTGTATATGTTGTGTTGCCCTATTATATATTTTCTTTTCTTCCCTTTTCTTCCCATGTACTTAATGATCTGTTGAGCTGCTCGCAGAAAAATACTTTTCACTGTACCTCGGTACACGTGACAATAAACAAATCCAATCCAATCCACTTCGCAGTGGCTGTCGAATTTCAGCAGAACTGTCTTGAACTTCGTCTTGTCTTCGCCATCGGCAAACGTGAGCGAATTAAAGATGTGGATGGCGTGATCCCCCGCAGTCGACAGGAACAGCGCGATCTTCCTGGCATCCGATGCTGCCTCGAGGTCGGAGGCCTCGATGTACAGGAGGAACATCTGTTTGAAGACTTTCCAGTTGGCGCCGAGGTTGCCCGAGGTCCGGAGTTGCGGAGGGGGCTGGATCTTTTCCATGCCGCTGGATGGTTGCTTGCTGGTCGTTGCAGATTCATTCGACGTAGGTTTGTTAGAGTTAATAGTTCCCTGGTACCATGATGTGTCATCTGAGTTGGTTTAACATTGACTGCAACTGGATGCAGTGAATCTAGAAATAGGCTTCCGACGTAGGAGATGGTCCAACACTGTTTTTTTGAACATGCTGGTTGCTGTACATAATCTGCTGTGGGTTGACACTCTATTAATCTAAACTGATAACCTCTGACTGGCTTGACCAGACTAGCTCTCTGTCACGTGGAGACGGTGCTCACGGCCTATTTCTGTAGCTGTATCCTGTGAGAAGAGGGAGAGTCTTAATGCCTTGTGTGTTTTATAGTGGTAGTGTCCTGTCTGGTGATTTGTTGTTCTGTGTCGTGTGTGTTCATTGGTTATCCTGTGTGTCAATCACTGCCTGTCTGCATCTCATTATATACATGAGTGGATATTATGAAAGCGTCAGTGAAGGAATGGTGATATATTTCCAAGTCACGATGCAGTGTCTTTTGGAGGGGAAATTGCAGGTGGTGATGTTTCCACGCACCTGCTGCTATTGTCCTTATAGATGGTAGAAGGTGCTGATCGAAGAAAGTTTCCATGACATTGTGTTGGTTTCTCCAGTGAATTCACCTAAAATTGACCAAACCATTGTAAAAGATTGTGGAAATTCAACTGTGAGTCATGTCTAGCACAAATTGGATTTTCATAGTCATTTGTGTGGTTTGAAAATTCCTGGAACTGGGCTTTCAAGAAATTTCTTTTTTTTTTAAATTTAGAGTAGGTAATTTTTTAATTTCTTTTTCTGATTAAGGGGCAATTTTAGTGTTGCCAATCCACCTAATCTGCACATCTTTGGGTTGTGGAGGTGAAACCCACGCAGACATGGGGAGAATGTGCAAACTCCACACGGCCAGTGACCCAGGGCCGGGATTCGGACCCGGGACCACAGCGCCGCAGTCCCAGTGCTAACCACTGCATCACATGTTTCCCCTCAAGACATTTCTTGGCCTTCTGCCCGGTTTTCAATGCTGTTCTCCTTACTCGGCCATTCACAGAGGGCTTCTGAAGCCAGCCTGCCCTGGTGAATCCTGAAAGATCTGACCTTGGGCCTTCCAGTAGAGGCAGTGGGGCTTCCTGCCCCATGCCCCTTAAATTTGTTGCCAGCAGAAATGGAACTGGGTCTTTTTGCCATCGCACCTTTGCTCAGTCCTGTTTCGGGATAACACATCTGATATTAGGACACTAATCTGCACCTCTGAAAAGTTTTCAAATATGAATTAAATTTTTAGTTAAATGAAATACGTTTATTCAAAAGTGCTGGGTTAAACCACTGGTTAAAACACTAGTTAAAACTGTTTTTGTTTGTGTTCAGCCTGTTTCCAACTGTATTAATTAAATGGCATAGGGTCACCACTTGTGGTCTTGTGGTGCACTGGTAGCGCTACTGCCTCTGATGTCCAAGTGCCACTCTGGGCCTTGATAGCCACGGAAGGTGTGTTCATAACATGGCTAAACACTTTTATTGTCAACTTGAAAATGTTTCCAATGGATCTATGGCAGCCAGTGAGAGTGGGAGAATCTCCTGGTCAGCCAGGTGTGTGTGGTAACTCAGCATAACAGCCATATTAAAATACTCCAAACACAGGTTCTTGCTATTGGTTGTACTCCATGGCGAGTGTCCTCCTCATTCCAAGGGACTAACAGAGTGAGGTCATCACTCTTAAATCAAGGAATACATTTGATTTTTTAAAAAATTGTCCTAAAACGTTGCCTATTTGCAATTCTATTTGCAACTGGTTCCTCTTATTAAATGTTACTCTCTCCAAAATTTCAATACTTCTTAGATTAAAGTAGGTGTCAAAGGACTTCTTGACCTTTTCGAAGTTATCGCATGTATTTATTTAATCCTTGCCCGGCAATTGCCTGGCGGCATGGTAGCACAGTGGTTAGCACTATTGCTTCACAGTGCCAGGATCCCAGGTTCGATTCCTGCCTTGGGTCACTGTCTGTACGGAGTCTGTGAAAGGGGGGGGGGGGGGGGGGTTCAGCGATGATACCTCTTAAAACTGAATAGCTAGCATGCCACAAGAGTAGTTTTACATAGGTTACTTTATTAAGGAGTGAGATGAATTATAGGGAGTGTACTGAGTAATCCTTATTAACTATTAAACATGTATTTTTAGGACATAGCAGTAATAAGTAATCAAATGGGATTTCGGATAGCTAACTTGACCAAAAGGACGTCACTTCTGATATCTTGTCTTTGTGAAACAATCCAGGATGTGGGTTTTGCTATCCTGCTTTTCACAGACAATGAATTCATAGCAAATTACTAGTAAGCACAGCTGTAAGGATGAAGATCAATCATGCGCTGCTTGCAATTCTACTGGGTGAAGTTTAAACATTACTTGCAATTCTATTGGATAAGTTTAAACGTAGCAGCTTCAGGGATTGGATGGCGTCCAACTGGGGTGGGCTCCTGATTTTTGAAAATTGTCTAAGTACTATGTTCTGGTCTTTGTTCAGCAGAACAGATCTTGGCAGATAGCCAGGTCTATTCTCTGTGTACACGTAACAAGCTTGATTAAATAGCCATCTTGTCCAGATTGTCGATGTGTCTTTTCCTCTCTGTACTGAGTTGAGCCACAGGGAATAACCCCATGTGGAAGCTGACTCAATACACACGTCTTGAAACCGCTCCTACAGTCTGCACATTCTCCCTGTGTCTGCGTGGATTTACTCCGGGTACTCCGGTTTCCTCCCACAGTCCAAAGACGTGCAGGTTATGTGGATTGGCCATGCTAAATTGCCCTTCGTGTCCAAAAAGGTTAGTAGGAGTTAAAGGTTTTGGGGATAGGGTGGAAGGGAGGGCTTAAGTGGGTCAGTGCAGATTCGATGGGCCGAATGGCCTCCTTCTGCACTGTATGTTCTAAGTCTATGTCTAAAGCTGGAACTTCAAGCTCACACATGTGATGAACGTGGGAATTTCAGATATATTGTATTATATGTATTTGGTGCAATAACGGTTAAATGCCTGGGTTCGTGTGTGTGTATGACTGCTGCAGTGACATTTCTCAAAATCTTGGTTTGCAAGACAGTTAGGCTTTTTGGGAGACAGAGGTACAATTAAGGCATCATAAAGGCTTGGGCTAATGGATTTTTGTTTGTATTCAGGAATTTCCCTGTGGAGTAGTTCATTAGACACATGGGACGGGATTCTCTATCCTGCCGCACCAGATTTCTGGTGCGGCCCGCCCCCAGGATTCTCCGTCTTGCCAACTGGACAATGAAGTTTCCCATTGTGGGCAGCCCCACACCGTCGGGAAATCCCCGGGCTGCCGGCGCAACGGAGAATCCCAACAGCGGAGAATCCAGCCCATTGTGTTTCAGCTTGGTAAGATGATGTAGCTAATGGGAAGAGCTAGAGTACCAGGCATTTTAGCTGAGAAGCAGAGATTGTTGAGTGGGTTCCTGGACATTAAACCATGAAGACAGTTTCTGAAGACTTCAGATAATGTATTGTTCTGACAGGATTCAGGTCTATCTCATAAAACAGTTTCAAAGATCATCTCTTATGCAAGTAGGCCTGGGTCTTCTATCTAAAAGTTTATTGAGATCTGAAAGGGTTCTATTGTTTGAGTAGAAATAAAGATAGCAGTTAAGGGTTATTGAGTCACTGTATTGATTAACATTGCTTAAAGGGTAATTGTAAACTATTTTCTTGTGTGATGTTAAGGTATTTTAATACTGTATTAGTAATAACGTTTGTTTTAGTATACCATATCCTTATATTTGCTTGAAATCATTCCTGGAACAAGATATCGTTTCCTCACTGTCTTACAAAATTGAACTAAAATATTGGGGTTTCTGTCCAGTATCTTACCTACTGTTGGTGTCTGGACTGGGATCATAATACACACACAACATGAAATCAATCCTGGAGCAGGAGAGAAGCAGCGACCAACGCACCAAGACAAAACTCAAGGAGGCAGAGGTACACCTGAAGAAACAGAGTATAGCATTAGAAGCCAAACTGCAGTTGCGCTCAAAGATGAGGAACATTCAGACATAGGGGAGGTAAACCTTCAACTACCAGAAAGCACATGGTGGACTGTATCAAAAAAGAAAACATCAGTCCACTCTTTGAATGAATGGAGTGAACATTCTCTCTGGAAGGAGAGGGTTAAACTCCTGGTATCCGATCAAGGATTGTATTGAAGTGGATAGAAAACTGGTTGGCAGAGAGGAAACAAAGAGTAGGAATTAATGGGTCCTTTTCAAATTGGCAGGCAGTAACTAGTGGGGTGCCACAGTGATCGGTGCTGGGACCCCAGCTTTTCACAATATATATTAATGATTTGGATGAGGGAACAAAATGTAACATCTCAAAATTTGCAGATGATACCAAGTTGGGTGGGAGGGTGAACTGTGACGAGGATGCAGGGATCCTACAGGTTGGGCGAGTGGGCAAATCAATGGCAGATGCAGTATAATTTGGATAAGTGTGAGGTTATTCACTGTGGAAGCAAAAACAGGAAGGCAGATTACTACCTGAATGGTTGTAAATTGGGAGAGGGAGTGTGCAGTGGGACCTGAGGGTTCTTGTGCACCAGTCGCTGAAGGTAAGCATGCAGGTGGCAGCAGGCGGTAGAGAAGGCGAATGGTATGTTGGCCTTCATTACAAGAGGTTTCGAGTATAGAAGCAGGGATGTGTTGCTGAAATTATACAGGGCCTTGGTGAGGCCACACCAAGAATATTGTGTGCAGCTTTGGTCTCCTTTTCTGAGGAAGGATGTTCTTGCTCTCGAGGGAGTGCAGCGAAAGTTTACCAGACTGATTCCAGGGATGGCGGGACTGTCATATAAGGAGAGATTAACTAGGTTAGGATTGTTCTCGCTGGAGTTCAGAAGAATGAGGGGGGATCTCATCGAGACTTACAAAATTCTAAGAGGACTAGACAGGGTAGATGCAGGGAAGATGTTGCCAATGATAGGTGTGTCCAGAACCAGGGGTCACAGTCTGAGGATTCAGGGTAAACTATTTCGGACAGAGATGAGGAGACATTTCTTCACCTAAAAAGTGGTGAGCCTGTGAAATTCATCACCACAGGAAGTAGTTGATGCTAAAACTTTGAATATATTCAAGAGGCGGCTAGATTTAGCACTTGGGGAGAATGGGATCAAAGGCTATGGGAGAAAGCAGGATTAGGCTATTGAGTTGGATGATCAGCCATGATTGTGATGAATGGCGGAGCAGGCTCGAAGGGCCAAAAGGTCTCCTCCTGCTCCTATCTTCTATGTATCTATGTATGTATGGACAGATTGTTGACAAAGAAAAATACAACACTAAGGAGAACAAAAAAACACCCAGATTTTGAAACATGGGGCGAAATTCTCCTACCCGCCCCGCCACATTTCTGCATCGACCGGCCAGCGGGAGTCTCCGTAACACCGGCCGGTCAATGGGGTTTCCCATTGTGGGGCAGCCCCACGCCGTCGGTAAACCCCCCGGTGCCGGCAGAACGGAGACTCCCGCCGGCGGAGAATGACGCCCATGAAGTTTTCTAACTTCAACTCCTACCAATTAAGTCAGCTGAAAGCAATTGAGATACCACTCTTCCAAACTTGAAAAGAATGATGTCTGCAAGAGTTGTAAAGCCTCCAGACCATCTGAATCTGTAAAATCAGACACTTCGGGGGAAAACAGGTCGCATGTAAATATTATTGGAAATACATTTGGATAAAAATTGAGGGAAGGTGTAGTATTATGGTGTTCAGGTTTGTAAATGTCGACCTGGTAAAGCTGACAACAAAACTGGTAGGAAAGTGTAGGAAATAAATGAAACAGCAAGTAAGGGCATTTGAAATAAAGTGAAAAACACTGGGACCACACAACATGCACATCGAAAAAGAAGAAACTAGAAAAGACAAAAACAGCATGAAGAGGGACTTCACTCCAGACAAAACTGTGTTCTAACAAAGGGTGAGCCAAGCGATCAATTGCATTGTCTCAATGCCAAATTACAATTACTTTTTGATTCTAAGTAAAAGTAAATAAGGTCTTAATTTGCATACAACGATTTTCAGACTTTTTCTTGGAATGTGGGCGTCGCTGGCTGGGCAAGCATTTTCTGCCCATCCCAGAGGGCAGTTAAGAGTCAACCACATTGCTGTGGGTCTGGAGTCACATGTGGGCCAGACCGGGAAGGATGACAGATTTCCTTCACTAAAGAACATTAGTGAACCCGATGGGTTTTTACGACAGTCAACAATGGTATCATGGTCATCATCACACTTTTAATTCCACATTTTTATTAAATTCAAATTCCACCATCTGCCCTGGTGGGATTCGAAACCAGGTCCACAGGGCATTACTCTGGATCTCTGGATTCCTAGTCCAGTGACAATACCATTAGACGATTGCCTCCCCTAAAGTGAGGCTCGAGTATCTAAGAGACACTGTTCTGAAAGCTTGCATTGAAGTTGGTTGGTGTGATATTGGTGGGAAAAGTGGCATGGACAGCATGGGAGTAGGGGGAGGAGTTCAAGACGAGGGCGGTCAAGGTGACATTAGATAAAATGGAGATGTTTGACATTTGGTCACTCAACCTGGTGTCATGATATGCACTCATGTACATAATGAGATACAGACAGGCAGTGACAGATACCCAGTACAGCCAATCAACACACAGGACAGAACACAGCCAATCACCAGGCAGAACACTAGAAGGTGGTCTCCCACTATAAAACATACGAGGCATCAGCACTCTGCCTCTTTCCACTGGTGACAACTGTCGTGACAGTCAGGGTGTATATATCAGTTAGCACCTTCTACACGTGGCTCAGAGCTAGTCTGGTCTAATTAGTTATAGTAAGCATACTTAGATTAGTAGAGTGTCAAACCCACAGCGAACTGTGTGCACTGCTTAACAAGTTCAATAAAGCATATTGAACTAACTTCACAGTTTGGAGTCTACGTTCAAGTACAACTGCATCCAGTTGCAGTCCGTGTTATCCTAGGGTGAATAACACAACATGGTACCAGTAGTCTACTTTCTCGAAGTGGTTTACCTCGAGTGATTCTGTGACGACCAGCAAGTGCCTTCCAGCGGCATGGAGAAGATCCATGCCCCTCCACAGCCACGGATCTCCGGCAATCTCGCGCCAACTGGCGGGTCTTCAAGCAAAGGTTCCTTCTCTACATTGAGGCCCCAGGCCTCGAGGATGTGTCCGATGCCAGAAAAATCTCGCTGCTCCTATCAACTGCGGGGGACCAAGCCATCCAAATTTTCAACTCGCTTAATTTTACCGGCGGCCAGGACAAGACCAAATTCAAGACCGTTTTGAAGAAGTTTGACGGTTACTGTGAAGTCGAAACAAACGATAGCTTTGAGCGCTATATCTTCCAGCAACGCCTTCAGGGTAAGGATGAACCGTTCCAATCCTTTCTAACTCATCTCCGTATATTAGCGCATTACTGCAATTATGGTGAAACCGCTGATTCCATGATCAGGGATCAGATCGTGTTTGGGGTGCACTCCGATTCCTTGCGGGAGCAACTCCTCAAAATTAAGCACATGACCCTGCCAGCCGCAATCGAGATGTGTATAGTGCATGAGCATGCGAGAAATTGGTACTCCTGTTTCAAATCGGCAGAATACGAAAAACTTGCCATCGACCAGATGCAGCGCCTCAGTAGCGATGAAAGAGGCCATTTTGCGTGCTTTTCCCGGGGCCCCATGCATGCGCAACACGAATGGGAGAACGAAGCGGCCGAAAGCCAAACTGCGCAGGTGCGAATGTCGGCTGACCGCATTGCGCATGTGCGATGACGCACGGAGCGTAACAACGTCAACATCATGACATGCCCGAACTGCGGCACCGCCCACTTAAAGCGGCAATGCCCTGCAAAAGGCAGGCAATGTTTAAATTGCAGGCAGCCTGTACATTATGCAGCCTTGTGCAGGTCTGCACCACCAGTCAAGGGCCAGCGATCCCAATTTCAACGCAAGCGCGTTTGATGTGTACAGCAAGGTTTACTGGATTCTGATCCTGGTAGCACTACGGATCCAGAGGACGACTGCCTGGAGTCACCCTATCGTGTGGGCATCATCACTACATGTGAGTATGCCTCCTAAAATTCAGCAAGATGCCTATCTATCCTCAATGTGGACTCCGCGGACCAATGGCGTGCTGTCATACACGTAAATCAATGCAGCATACAGTTCAAGCTGGATGCTGGTGCTTCTGCCAATCTCATCTCTCAAGCTGATTTTGACCAATTAAAAAGCAACCCAAAATTCTTCCGCCAGCCTGCCAGCCCCTCAATTATAATGGCAATGCCATAACTGCTCTAGGACCTTGTCATCTATTCATCTCCAACAAGACCAACAATGTCACACTGCGATTCGAAATCGTCAAGCCTGATAAGGCATCCCTACTTGGTGCCCATGCATGCAAGCTACTCAACCTCGTACAGCAAGTCCATGCCATGTCTTCTTCCAATGTGGATCTTCAGGTTGACATTGATGACATCCTTGCTCAATATCCAGGTGGGTTTGATGGAATGGGCACTCTGCCATACGGCTACAAGATCCTTCTCAGGCCTGATGCCACGGCTGTAATCCATGCACCACGCCAGGTGCCGGCTCCTCTGAAGGAACGTTTAAAGGCACAGCTACAGGAGCTCCAAGACCAGGGCATCATCTCCAAAATGACGGAACCGACTGACTGGGTCAGCTCGATGGTCTGTGTGAAGAAGCCCTCAGGAGAGTTGCGGATATGCATGGACGGAACATAATGCGGGAACACTACCCAATCCCGAAGCGGGAGGAACTGACCAGTGAGATGGCACACACCAAATTCTTCACGAAGCTAGATGCAGCACGTGGTTTCTGGCAGATACAACTGGATGAGTCCAGCAGGAAGCTCTGCACATTCAACACACCAATCTGGCAGCAATCCCGCCTATCAAGGCACCGTCGTCCCCACCTCCACCTCTCAGGCGATTGACAAGGATCAGACGCAAGCCCCATAGATTGGACTTATAGACATTTATCTTGTAAATTTTGTTCTGTATTTGCACGCTAGACGCCTCTTATGTATATACTCATCCACTCGCCATTTATTGTAAATAGTACCACATGTAAATACAGTCGCATATTCTCCAAGCAACCAATATTTTTTTCTAAAAAGGGGAGATGTCATGATTTGCACTTATGCACATAATGAGATACAGACAGGCAGTGACAGACACCCAGTATAGCCAATCAACACACAGGACAGAACACAGCCAATCACCAGGCAGAACATTAGAAGGTGGTCTCCCAGTTTGGAGTCTACTTTCAAGTACAACTGCATCCAGTTGCAGTCCATGTTACCCCAGGGTGAATAACACGACACCTGGGATATGCTGCACTGCAAAATGTACACGTACATTACTATCTCAGAAGGGAAGTTTAATACCTTCGGAAATAGTTAGACAAGAAGACTATGAAGTGATCTGACAACTGCATGGTGCCTGGGAGACTACCATGGGGGAGATTTCAAGGTTTATAAGAAGTCAGTCAGGAACAAACTTAAAAATACATGGAAATGTTACAAAGCTGACTTATTAATATGTATGGGAAAGGGAGAAAGCAACAATAAATATCTAGGAAAGGGTTAATTTTTTGGAAGAAGACTACATCATTCTGATTTCCCATAATATGTTAAAGAACCAATAATTGATGCATTTCTTGTCAACCATTTTTCATTATAAATACCCATGTTCAAGTTAACAGTGGAAATTCACTGTCAACTTGTGACAATATAATTCTACCCTTCTGCCATTGGTGGCACTGCATTGCTTTATTGGTCTGTTGATAGTTTTTTTTTTGTTGTCCTGTGAATGTAAGAATAAAGTTGTGAACACATAAGTGTCTTGCATTTTGATGATGTTGCTTTAAGCAGCTCCATTTCACTGACAACAGGTGCTAACCTCTATCCATTCTACAAAGTATCTGTCTATGCCTCCTACTAGCAGGTGGTCTGTTGCATTTTCCAGTAAAAAATCTAAATCCTTCTTCTTTACTGTTTTGGTGTATTTAATGGGTTTGCTTATATGTTCATCACTTCCACCAAAGTCAGATGAAGGGTTTTTTAGCAGTCCGGTTGGAGGCAGATGTGTCAAAGACTAATCAAAATGCGTTTCTTTGCAGGCAACTACAGCAATGCAGCTGTTGAACAAGGTGTTTTCTTCAAAATTCCATCATTCTCTGATGTCTGGCTCTTTTGTGCTTGTCAGCTGGTGGCTTTCACACAACCTGAAGGAAAACAAAAAATCTAAGCTTTGTTGTCTGCCTTGCACCTCAGAAGGTAAATCTGCCAGCCAATTATTAAGTCATCAGTATTAACAAGACCACATGAAATGGAAGCGATTCAGCTGCACTTTAACCGTTTGAATACCAAATTATCTTTGATGATTCACAATAACATTTATACTGGGTGATGTACCTGTGGTAGTCACCATTAGTTGTATTACATGCATTACGGCACTGCTCTTATAGGAGAGGTACATGGGTAAATCCCTGCCTGCTGGCTCCGCCCAGTAGGCGGCGTATAAATGTGTGCGCTCGCCGGTGCTGCAGCCATTCTGGTTCCAGCTACAGGAGGCACAACATCTTTGCTCAATAAAGCCTCGATTATTCCACTACTCTCGTCTTTGTGGTAATTGATAGTGCATCAATTTATTGAGCAAGATTTTTAAATGATGGATCTCCGCATCAAGCCTGATCGCCTGCAGCTGAGCCCTCAAGCAGCCAACGCTACGTCTGTCTTTGACCACTGGCTAGCCTGCTTCGAAAGCTACCTCCGAACATCCGCTGAGGAACCCTCGGACTCGCAGAAGCTCCAAGTCCTCTATTCACGGGTGAGCCCTGACATTTTTCCTCTCATCCGGGATGCGCCCACCTACTCCGAAGCTATGGAGCTCCTGAAGGGACACTACGTTCGACAAGTCAATCGAGTGTATATGCCAGGCACCTTATGGCCACGAGACAGCAACTCCCCGGGGAGTCTCTGGACGATTTCTGGTGTGCCCTGCACATTCTAGGTAGGAACTGCGACTGCCAGGCAGTTTCAGCAGTCCAGCACACCAAACTTTTAATTTGAGACGCTTCCATTACGGGCATGAAGTCTGCGTACGTCCGCCAGCGGCTACTGGAAGGGACCACGTTTGATCTTGCGGGAACTAGGCAGCTTGCTAATTCGTTAGACGTGACCTCCCATAACGTCCAGTCCTACGCCTCCAACCGCGCGGCACCCTCGTGGGCATCGTGGGCCCCACCAGCTGCGGACCCAGCTCACCGCAAGCCTGCGTCGTGCGGCAGCCAGCCAACTCTGGGGGGCCCCAAGTGCTATTTTTGCGGGCAAAATAACCACCCCAGACAGCGCTGCCCGGCACAGAGCGCGACCTGCAACGGCTGTGGGAAGAAGGGACACTTTGTTTCTGTTTGCCAGGCCCGGTCGGTCGCCGCTGTTTCCAGGCCTGGCATTCCTACACCCTACATTCCTACACGTGCGACCCATGGGCGCCGCCATTTTCCCCTTCGCAAGCCACGTGCAGCCCGTGGGTGCTGCCATCTTCTTCACGGCAAGCCACGTGCGGCCCGTGGGCGCCGACATCTTCAGCGCCATTTTGGATGGCGTCTCAGGACCCCTGCTGTCTGGCCGTTCATCGCCTGCCGCTACCTCCACCATCACTTACCAGCCTGGGACCTCCCAGCATCTGCCGTAACTCGCCTCTATCACCCTGGATCAGTCCTGGCCCCGCAATCTCGCGACCGTGACGACGACGGTGAAGATCGATGGGCACGAGACGACCTGCCTTTTTGACTCCGGGAGCACAGAGAGCTTCATCCACCCCACTACTGTAAGGCGCTGGTCCCTCCCGATACACCCCGTCACCCAGAAAATCACCCTGGCCTCCAGATCCTATTCCGTGGAAATCCGGGGGTACTGCATCGCAACCCTCACCGTCCAAGGCGTAGAGTTCAGCAACGTCCGGCTCTACCTCCTCCCCCACCTCTGCGCTGCCCTGTTATTCGGCCTGGACTTTCAGTGCCATCTCCAAAGCCTAACCTTAAAATTCGGCGGACCCCTACCCCCCCTCACCGTTTGCGGCCTCACAACCCTTAAGGTCGATCCACCTTCCCTGTTTGCGCACCTCACCCCGGATTGCAAACCCATTGCCACTAGGAGCAGACTGTACAGTGCCCAGGACAGGACCTTCATCAGGTCGGAGGTCCAACAGCATCTGCGGGAAGGGGTCATTGAGGCCAGCAACAGCCCTGGAGAGCTCAAGTGGTAGTAGTAAAGACTGGGGAGAAGCACAGGATGGCCATTGACTGCAGTCAGACCATCAATCGGTACACGCAGCTCAACGCGTACCCCCTCCCACGCATATCTGACATGGGCAATCAGATTGCACAGTATCAAGTCTTTTCACAGTGGACCTGAAGTCCACCTACCACCAGCTCCCCATCCGCCCGGAGAACCATCAATACACTGCGTTCAAAGCAGATGGCCGTCTCCATCACTTCCTTAGGGTTCCCTTCGGCGTCACTAATGGGGTCTCGGACTTCCAGCGAGAGATGGACCGAATGGTTGACTGGTACGGACTGCGGGCCACCTTCCCGTACCTAGATAACGTCACCATCTGCAGCCACGATCAGCAGGACCATGACGTGAACCTCCAAAAATTCCTCCAGACCGCCAAACTCCTTAATCTCACATACAATAAGGAGTAATGCGTGTTCCGCACCAACCGTTTAGCCATCCTTGGCTATGTCGTTGGGTCCTAGGGCCCGACCCCGACCGCATGCGCCCCCTCATGGAACTCCCACTCCCTCACTACCCCAAAGCCCTGAAACGATGCCTGAGGTTTTTTTCCTACTATGCCCAGTGGGTCCCTAATTATGCGGACAAGGTCCGCCCACTCATTCAGTCCACAGTTTTTCCCCTGAAGGCTGAGAACCGCCAGGCCTTCAACCATATCAAGGCAGACATCGCCAAGGCCACGATGCACGTGGTCGACAAGTCCCTCCCCTTCCAGGTGGAGAGCGATGCAACGGACGTAGCTCTGGCCGTCAGTCTGAACCAGGCGGGCAGGCCCGTGGCCTTCTTTTCCCGCACCCTCCATGCCTCCGAAATTCGGCACTCCTGTGTCGAAAAGGAGGCCCAAGCCATCGTGGAAGCTGTGCAACATTGGAGGCATTACCTGGCCGGCAGGAGATTCACTCTCCTCACTGACCAACGGTCGGTTGCCTTCATGTTTAATAATACACAGCGGTGCAAGATCAAAAATGACAAGATCTTGAGGTGGAGGATCGAGCTCTCCACCTATAATTATGAGATTTTGTATCGCCCAGGGAAGCTCAACGAGCCCCCGATGCCCTATCCCGCGGTACATGTGCCAGCGCACAAGTGGACCGACCCGGGCTCTCCACTATGACCTCTGCCACCTGGGGGTCACCTGGTTCTTCCATTTCATCAAGGCCCGCAACCTGCCCTACTCCATTGAGGAGGTCAGGACCGTCACCAGAGACTGCCAGGTCTGCGCAGAATGCAAGCCGCACTTCTACTGGCCAGACTGAGCACACCTGGTGAAGGCCTCCCGCCCCTTTGAGTGTCTCAGCATGGACTTCAAAGGGGCCCTCCCCTCCACCGACCGCAACACGTACTTCCTCAACGTGATTGACGAGTACTTCCGGTTCCCTTTCGCCATCCCATGCCCCGATATGACTCCTGCCATGGTAATTAAAGCCCTGCACAGCATCTTCACTCTGTATGGTTCCCCCACCTACATCCACAGCGATCGGGGATCCTCTTTTATGAGCGATGAATTGCATCAGTTCCTGCTCAGCAAGGGCATTGCCTCGAGCAGGACCAGATACAACCCCCGGGGAAACGGGCAGGTGGAGAGGGAGAACGGGACGGTCTGGTAGGCCATCCTGCTGGCCCTGCGGTTTACAATTTTCCCGGTCTCCCGCTGGCAGGAGGTCCTCCCTGACGTGCTCCACTCCTTCCGATCGCTCCTCTGCACCGCGACCAACGAGAATTCTCATGAACATGTGTTTGCCTTCCACAGGAAGTCCACCTCTGAGGTCTCGCTCCCAACATGGCTGACAGTTCCTGGACCCGTCCTCCTTCGGAAGCATGTGCGGACCCATAAGTCGGACCCCTTGGTCGAAAAGGTCCACCTCCTACATGCAAACCCGCAGTACGCCTACGTGGCACACCCTCCGGGTCCTGGCACCCGCTGGGTCCCCACCCAGGACACCCGACCTGACACCCCTCCACCCCCCCCCCCCATCCAGTTGCTCACTCACCCCTGCGCCACTCACCCTCCCTCCAGCGAACCTCATTGCAGCCCCCACCCCAGTAGGATCCGTCCCCCCACTGGTTCCACTCAGGGGTGACGAAGATGAGGCCAACACGCTCCCGGAGTCACAGGTGGCCAAGTCGACGCCCACATCATCACCAGGACTGAGGCGATCGCAGAGGAGGGTCAAGGCCCCCGACAGACTTAACTTGTAATGTTTCCACCACCCCCGCCGGACTCTTTTTTAACAGGGGGTGAATGTGGGAGTCACCATTAGTTGTATTACATGTATTATGGCACTGCCCATATAGTAGAGGTACATGGGTAAATCCCTGCCTGCTGGCTCCGCCCAGTAGGTGGCGTATAAATGTGTGCGCTCGCCGGTGCTGCAGCCATTCTGGTTACAGCTACAGGAGGCACAACATCTTTGCTCAATAAAGCCTCGATTATTCCACTACTCTCGTTTTTGTGATAATTGATAGTGCATCAGTACCATCAATGACGACAGATGAGAGTTGGAAGAGTAAACTGTGGTGTTAATCAGCTAAAAGATACCTGCTGGCAGCCGGTCCCAGAATGAGGGCAGGGCTGGAGGTTAGCCACCTTTTATACTTGAGCCCGAGGGGCGGAGCCAGAGGCGGCACCAGCAGGGACAAACCCAGGCATGTAACAAACAGTAAGTGCAACAAGTAAGAATAGTAAGTACAATATAATACAGTGATTTACCACACTGGGTTACCGTTTCCCACAGAACACTTGTAAAATAGACAATTGCCTGTGAATCTGGAATGTTGGACTTTATAAATGAGTTAAAAAAAATAAAGACCACAGTGTTTATTCATTCATTATGTTTTCCGAGTAAATACCACTTTGTTAATTAGTTATATTACCTACTCGGTGCACAAAGGCTACTCTAATGCTCAATGGGTTAATGGTGAGGACATGGCAAAATAAAGGTGTTATTTTGTGACTGAATGCATCCAAATCTCTGCTTTTTCCTATAATTAACGACCCAATAATGGGACAGAGTGGTGTTACTTAAATGTTGGTGATTACACTCCGAGCAAAAGAGTTGTAGGATTAACATATAATGGACTAACAAAGATAGTTCAGAGTGAGACATTTTGCAATGTGTTGTTGTGGTTACTTCCACTTTATTTTGAGTGTTAGGACTGCAATTAGCACCAGGAACGTCAACCTAACTGAAGAGCTTTAAAGGATTAGTTCTGCCTATTAAGATTAAAGTGTCTGTGTTTTAGTTTTTTGTTTTGCTATCATATTGGGGATATAGTAATTCTGCTTACACAGGCTCAGTTAATAGCAATGGAGGACTCCAACAGGAATGGAATGCACAGGTCTCTATTCAGGGTGTTCAAAAGCGGTTGATTGGTATGGTTGTAGAAGTTGAAATTTGCGCAGGGAAGTTTAGTGAATCACAGAATGAAATGAATGAATGGAATTGATAATTGCTTATTGTCACAAATAGGCTTCAAATGAAGTTACTGTGAAACACCCCTAGTCGCCACATTCCGGTGCCTGTTCGGGAGGCTGGTACGGGAATTGAACCCGTGCTGCTGGCCTTGGTCGGCTTTACAAGCCAGCTATTTAGCCCACTGTGCTAAACCAGCCCCTTATAATAATCGCTTATTGTCACAAGTAGGTTTCAGTGAAGTTACTGTGAAAAGCCCCCAGTCACCACATTCCGCCGTCTGTTCGGGGAGGCTCGTATGGGAATTGAACCCGCCCTGCTGGACTTGTTCTGCATTACAAGCCAACTGTTTAGCCCGTTGTGCTAAACCAGCCCCTTAGTGCAGATTACTGTAGTGTGGTCAATGTTCTCGAGTTAGTCTAGTCAGGTGGTTTAATATGTGATCAGGATAATTTACTGTACGGACATAATGGGGTACATTTTCAAAGCGCTGCCTGGGCATATAAGAACAAGAACAAAGAACAAAGAAAATTACAGCACAGGAACAGGCCCTTCGGCCCTCCAAGGCTGCGCCGATCTAGATCCTTTATCTAAACCTGTCTTCTATTTTCCAAGGATCTACTTCCCTCTGTTCCCCGTCCGTTCATATATCTGTCTAGATGCATCTTAAATTATGCCATACTGCCCGCCTCTACCACCTCCGCTGGCAAAGCGTTCCAGGCACCCACCATCCTTTGCGTAAAAAGCTTTCCACGCACATCTCCCTTAAACTTTCCCCCTCTCACCTTGAAATCATGACCCCTTGTAATTGACACCCCCACTCTTGGAAAAAGCTTGTTGCTATCCACCCTGTCCATACCTCTCATAATTTTGTAGACCTTAATCAGGTCCCCCCTCAACCTTTGTCTTTCCAACGAAAACAATCCTAATCTACTCAACCTTTCTTCATAGCTAGCACCCTCCATACCAGGCAACATCCTGGTGAATCTCCTCTGCACCCTCTCTAAAGCATCCACTTCCTTCTGGTAATGTGGCGACCAGAACTGCACGCAGTATTCCAAATGTGGCCTAACCAAATACAACTGCATTTTACAAATCCTATACAACTGTAACATGACCTGCCGACTCTTGTACTCAATACCCAGTCTGATGAAGGCAAGCATACTGTATACCTTCTTGACCACTCTATCGACCTGCATTGCCACCTTCAGGGTACTCTCTGTACATCAATTTTCCCCAGGACTCTTCCATTGACCGTATAGTCCGCTCTTGAATTTGATCTTCCAAAATGCATCACCTCGCATTCGCCTGGATTGAACTCCATCTGCCATTTCTCTGCCCAACTCTCCAATCTGTCTATATTTTGCTGTATTCTCTGACAGTCCTCCTCGCTATCAGCAACTCCACCAATCTTAGTATCATCTGCAAACTTGCTAATCAGACCACCTATACCTTCGTCCAGATCATTTATGTATATCACAAACAACAGTGGTCCGAGCACAGATCCCTGTAGAACACCACTAGTCACCTTTCTCCATTTTTAGACACTCCCTTCCACCACTACTCTCTTCTCCTGTTGCCCAGCCAGTTCTTTATCCATCTAGCTAGTACACCCTGAACCCCATACGACTTCACTTTTTCCATCAACCTGCTATAGGAAGCTTTATCAAACACCTTACTGAAGTCCATGTATATGACATCTACAGCCCTTCCCTCATCAATTAACTTTGTCACTTCCTCAAAGAATTCTATTAGGTTTGTAAGACATGACCTTCCCTGCACAAAACCATGCTGCCTATCACTGATAAGTCTATTTTCTTCCAAATGTGAATAGATCCTATCCCTCAGTATCTTCTCCAACAGTTTGCCTCCCACTGACGTCAAGCTCACAGGTCTATCATTCCCTGGATTATCCCTGCTACCCTTCTTAAACAAAGGGCCAACATTAGCAATTCTCCAGTCCTCTGGGACTTCACCCGTGCTCAAGGATGCTGCAAAGATATCTGTTAAGGCCCCTCGCTTCCCTCAGTAACCTGGGAAAGATCCCATCTGGACCTGGGAACTTGCCCACCTTAATGCCTTTTAGAATACCCAAACCTTCCCCCTTCCTTATGCCGACTTGACCTAGAGTATTTAAACATCCATCCCTAGCCTCAACTTCCGTCATGTCCCTCTCCTTGGTGAATACCGATGCAAAGTACTCATTAAGAATCTCACCCATTTCCTCTGACTCCACGCATAAATTCCCTCTTTTGTCTTTGAGTGGGCCAATCCTTTCTCTAGTTACCCTTTTGCTCCTTATATACAAATAAAAGGCTTTGGGGTTTTCCTTAACCCTGTTAGCCAAAGATATTTCATGACCCCTTTTAGCCCTCTTTATTGCGCGTTTGAGATTTGTCCTACTTTCCTGATATTCTTCCAAAGCTTCATCAGTTTTAAGTCGACTAGATCTTATACATGCTTCCTTTTTCATCTTAGCTAGTCTCACAATTCCACCCGTTATCCATGGTTCCCTAATCTTGCCATTTCTATCCCTCATTTTCAAAGGGACATGTCTGTCCTGCACTCTAATCAACCTTTCCTTAAAAGACTCCTATATTTCAAATGTGGATTTACCCTTAAACAGCTGCACCCAATCCACATTCCCTAGCTCCTGCCGAATTTTGTTATACTTGGCCTTTCCCCAATTTAGCACTCTTCCTTTAGGACCACTCTCGTCTTTGTCCATGAGTATTCTAAAACTTACGGAATTGTGATCGCTATTCCCAAAGTAATCACCAACTGAAACTTCAACCACCTGTCTGGGAACATTCCCCAATACCAGGTCCAGTATGGCCCCTTCCCGAGTTGGACTATTTACAAACTGCTCTAAAAACTGTCCTGGATGCTCCTTAGAAATTCTGCTCCATCTATGCCCCCAACACTACATGAGTCAATGTTGGGGAAGTTAAAATCTCCCATCACGACCGCCCTATTGCTCCAATATTTTTCTATAATCTGTCTACATATTTGTACCTCTACTTCACGCTCGCTTTTGGGAGGCATGTAGTAAAGTCCCAACAATGTTACTGCACCCTTCCTATTTCTTAGCTCTACCCATATTGCCTCAGTGCTCGAATCCTCCATCGTGCCCTCCTTAATCACAGCTGTGATATCATCTCTGACCAGTAATGCAACTCCTCCACCCCTTTTACCTCCCTCTCTATCCCTCCTGAAGCATCTATATCCTGGGATATTTAGTTGCCAGTCTTGCCCTTCCCTCAACCAAGTCTCAGTAATACCAATAACATCATATTCCCAGGTACTAATCCAAGCCCTAAGTTCATCTGCCTTACCTGCTACACTTCTCGCATTGAAACCAATGCACCTCAGACCACCTGCCCCTTTGTGTTCATCATCTCTTCCCTGTCTACTCTTCCCCTTAGTCACATTGGGTTTATTATCTAGTACCTTACTGGCTTTAGTTGCTGCCTCTTTACTGACCTCTAACTTCCTAATCTGGTTCCCATTCCCC
This sequence comes from Scyliorhinus torazame, assembly GCF_047496885.1. Taxonomy (NCBI): domain Eukaryota; kingdom Metazoa; phylum Chordata; class Chondrichthyes; order Carcharhiniformes; family Scyliorhinidae; genus Scyliorhinus; species Scyliorhinus torazame. The sequence continues at coordinate 215,721,997 of NC_092709.1, read as the reverse complement.
TAACACATTGGTTTAAAACCTCCCCAACAGTGTTATCAAAAGGACATTGGTTACAGTCCTGCCCAGGTGTAGACCATCCAATTTGTAATGGTCCCACCGACCCCAGAACCGGTTCCAATGTCCCAAAAATCTGAACCTCTCCCTCCTGCACAATCTCTCAAGCCACGTATTCATTCCAACTATTCTTTAATTTCTTCTCTGACTGTCTTGTGGCACTAGTAGCAATCCTGAGATTACTACCTTTGAGGTCCTTTTAACTTATCTCCTAACTCCCTAAATTCTGATTGTAGGACCTCATCCCGTTTTTTACCTATATCGCTGGTGCCTATATGCACCACGACAACTGGCTGTTCACCCTCCCCCTTCAGTATGTCCTGCAGCCGATCTGAGACATCCCTGACCCGTGCACCCGGGAGGCCACATACCATTCGGGGTCTCTTTTCGACCACAGAAACGCCTGTCTACTCCCCTTACGATTGAATCCCCTATGACTATAGCCCTGCCAGTCTTTTTCTCGCCCTTCTGTGCAGCAGAGCCAGCCACGATGCCATGAGCCTGGCTACTACTGCCTTCCCCTGGTGAGCCATCTCCCCCAACAGTATCCAAAACGGTATACCTGTTTTGGAGGGAGATGACCGCAGGGGACACCTGCACTGCGTTCCTGCTCTTTCTCTGCCTTTTGGTCACCCATTCCCTGTCCCCCTCACCACTCCTAATCTGCGGTGTGACCAACTCACTGAACGTACTATCCACAACCTGCTCAGCATCGCGGATGCTCCAAAGTGAGTCCATCCGCAGCTCCAGAGCTGTCATGCGGTCTAACAGGAGCTGCAGCTGGACACACTTCCCGCACATGAAGAAGTCAGGGGTATCGGCTGCGTCCCTGAACTCCCACATTGAGCAAGAGGAGCATAACACGGGTCTGGGATCTCCTGCCATATTTACACTTCGAACAGTAAGTTTAAAAAAAATTTTTACTCCCCTTCTCAGCAAGCACTCACTCAGCAACCGCTGCGCCCTGCACGATAACACCTCAGGGAAAAGAAAAACTACTTACCAGTCACCAGCCAATCACTTACCTGCAGGCTGTGACGTCACGGTTCAACTTCTTTCTCCTTCTACCTGCCCTCGAGCCTTCCTCTCGATCTTTATTCAGCTGGAATTCTTACAGTGATTGTCTTTTTGCTTTGGTTAGAGCAGGAGGTAGGGAGGGAAACACTGAAGAAGTGTTTTGGGTTTAACTGTCACTTGACAACAGATAACTAGCCTGTCAATTTTTCTGCCTCATTTGAACACATCCAATTTTGCTTTTGATGGATTTCAATGGAAATGAAAATCAAGAGTTTTAATGACGGCTGATAAAACAGTAGTTACGCATCAGGGCAACAAGTTGATAATATTTTCCTCCTGGCTAGTGTAGTCAGCATGGGTTAGTGTAGGCAAATTGGGGTGGACCAAAATGGTGGACTTGAATTAGTTAGGCCGTCAATTGGTTAGCAAAGCATTGTCAGAAATGGCTACTGTGCTTTTGTCAGAAATGTGACTGGGTCATGTTTTGAGTTTAGAATGGGTTGTGGTGGTTTAGTGTAGTCATAATGGTTTACTGCATTCTGGGTGCAGTGGGTTAGTCTGATATGTCACAGTACGTTAATGTGATAGCATTGAAGTATGTTAATCTGGTGTAGTCAGTGCAATGGTGGTGTCTGTAGTGATCTCTATCTGTGCATGCACACAAGGAGTTAATGTGTAATCAGTAGCACCACATGATCACTAGAGGGCCGGACCAACAGGGGTATAAAAGGCAACCACATTGGGTCTCGGGCTCTCTCGGGGGTGCACTGAGACCAGGGCAATAGCAGAGTAGTTCAGATGGCTATTGGAGTTACTTATAGTTACTGTAGTTAGATCTTGTTAACATTATCACTAGTATCAAAGTTAAAGTAAAGAACTCATGCAATTATTGTTATAGTTACTCAATAAACCTTTTGTTACTACTGGATGAGTTCGAGTCTTCTTCATCGAGAGGTTTGAGGGGCACCTGTTAACGACCACACAGGTAACAAAACATGGTTCCAGGCGTGTTGGCTTTAACAGAACTAGTTAGATTAGGTTAGACAAAAAGAGAAGAAAATTCAGACCGGGTATTCGACTGTGGAAGACTTCGCAGCAAATGGATCCTCGACGACTAACTATGGAACTCATTGGACCTCTAGGACAGCTGGAAACAACCAGTAATTTAAGTTATAACTGGAAAAGATTTGAACAGATATTCCAACTATTTATCGCAGCTAATGATTTAAGCATGGTCTCTGATGCAACGAAAATAGCACTACTACTCTCAATACGAGGGCATGAAGCTAGAGAAATCTATAATTGCTTTAATTACTTAGAGAGTGAATACAACACCAAAATAGAAGTAATACTCAAAAAATTTGATGAACACTGTAAGAGTCAGTCTGGAGAGATGTTGGAAAGATTTAATTCTTGTCATAAATGCCAGAGAAACGGAGGGCCCATCACTGATTTTATCACAAATCTCAAGCTAATACCACGAGGCTGCGATTATGCTGATTTCAGAGACACTATGATAATGGATCAATTAATTTCTGGACTATCTGACAAAAATTTGAAGGAAGAACTTTCACATGATAAGTATCTAACTCTAGAAACTGCTATACAAAAATGCCTTGCATATGAACAAAAACAAAATCAATACCGCAAATCTTTACAAACACAGAATCAGTATCTAGAAAACAAAATTGGTAAAAATGGCACGAAGACTCACCATGAGGCAGAGGCAGGATCTCACTCGATGCAACAGCGCTTTTTGATTGGCATCCATCTTGAGCGAGAGCGTTCCGGCCAGTACGCACATGCGCACTTCTCAGAAAGAAGGAAAACGGCAAAATACACTCGAGAAGCTGCGCATGTGCAGTTGCGAAAAGAGCGCACAGTAAAGGAAACTCGAATTGCACATTCGGAATCGATTCCTACGCATGTGTCACGAGTGTCGTGACATCAGAGGACCCGGACCATGCCCACTTAAAAGGGAAATGCACAAAAATGAACAAAAAGACATTTAAAGCTGCAAAACCAAATTTTCTTACATCAAAAGACAGAACAATGCCCGAACTTACACCAGCAGTTAAAAATAACCTCCGCAGCACCCTGGCACAAGAAGTTTGCACCACCCAAAGAGGAGAGCACAGTGATTTGTTCATTGAAGAATACTACTCAGAAGATGATTTCTTCATTGGACATAGAAAGAACAATGACAAATCCGAAATAAAAGGAGATGATTTGTTCATTGAAGACTACTGCTCAGACGTGGATGAGTTATTCGGAATTGATGATGATTGCATCAGCAACAATGTTGAAATGTTCAGCATGACTCTCCTCATGGTTGATGAATCCAATACCATGATGCCATGGCAGATCTTCGATACGTTGGATGACAGCAATACCCAAGAAGAAGACAACGCCACACAGAGAGCACAGATCGATTCTACAATGAGAACACTGCATGACTCCACAGAGAGAGTGATGACAGACTCCACAGACAGAGCGATGAAAGACTCCACAGAGAGAGCGATGAAAGACTCCACAGAGAGAGCAATGAAAGACTCCACAGAGAGAGCGACACAAACCTCCACAAAGAGAGCGATGCAAGCCTCCACAGACAGCTCGGTGACAGATTCAAAAATGGAAGCAAGCAAACACTCCATAGCGAATACCATGTATGAACAAGACTATGAAAGTCTACCAAGCTCATGTGAACAACAAAAAGACTATGACAGTCTACCCAGCTTATTTGAGCCACCAGAAGAAGACTATGAAAGTCTATCCAGCTCATATAACCAACAAGAGGACACTGAATGTCTACCCACTGTATGTGAGACAAGTGACGAAGAAATCACAATTCCCATACAGGAGGTGCAGGATCACAGCGAGACTAACAGATCTTAGCTCGTCTGCACAGCACTCAACAATCAGAGGAGGGCTACTCATGTCCAGGGAGAACACGTCAATTGAAATCTTGAAGAATTTGACTCCAGAAGAGGAGCACCATGAGTCCAGAGAGACCACAACGATAGAAATCACAGCAATAGACCACAACCAAGAAACCAATGATGATTCAAGTGAACCAGAAATGACTCTAGAAGAGGAGTACCAAGGAAGCAAAAAAAAGGAATCAAATCCACCACAAATGATTGATGTCACCAACATAAATGCAACATCAGATCATTCTCACAATTCACAAGAAGAAACATTCAATGTAACAGATATCACAACAACTGTGATAATGACTCAAATCATCCACACGGAACACTCATTGAGCGCAACAAGAACAGCAAACACCGCAAGACGCACAGCAGAAACAAGAACAGCAACAACAAAAACAACATGCAGCACAACAAGAACAACAAAGGCAACAAGAAGCATAACAGAAACAACAAGCACAACAACAAAAACGACAAGAACAGCGACAAAAACAACAAAAACAGAAACAACAAGCATGACAAGAAAAACAACAGCGAAAATAACAAAAACAGAAACAACAAGCATGACAAAAACAACAACAAGAATGACAATGAAAACAACAAACACAGAAACGACAGAAACAACAACAATGAAACAACGATCTGTACAACATGGTACAACTCTGCACATGAAGGACAATACCACAGCACACTGCAAAACAATGACAAGGCTACAAACATGCCAAGGCATGACAAAGAATCTCACAAATTCACATCTGCTCCATAACAAGCAAGCATGCCAATTTCAAGGCAGGTGACACACTAGATCAATACCGCAAGCACAGGAAAAAGTCCAGGTCAGACAATGGTGTAACACAGAATCGCTATCACAAGTATAGAGAAAAAAAAAGAAAGTCTAAATTAGACAGAAAGTGATTCGATCATTCGAACACCGCATGATGACTTGATGGTCACTTAAACACAAGAACACTGACAACGTTCACAAAGACATAACAACATCAAAATCACCACTTCAACAACAGAAGACGAAAGAAATGCAACTGAACAAATTCATAAAGCTTGGACTCACAATTTTTTAAATTAAGATTGGACTCCTAAATATTAATTGGCTTTGTATAATCATCAAGATCATCACAACTTGTACATAACATCATTTGTCTACCTATTTCACGCAAGCGAAAAAACCTTAGAGACTAAATGTATTCACATTTGACGGACTAACTCATTGATTTTTTGTAATGTATTTGCAAACTGCATCCATTATGTTTGTTCAATTTTCTTTACAACATACAGAAAATATGTAACACGATTAAAAAGGGCATGTAGTGATCTCTCGGGGGTGCACTGTGACCAGGGCAATAGCAGAGTAGTTCAGATGGCTAGTGGAGTTACGTATAGTTACTGTAGTTAGATCTTGTTAACCTTAGCACAAGTATCAAAGTTAAAGTAAAGAACTCATGCAATTATTGGTATAGTTACTCAATAAACCTTTTGTTACCACTGGATGAGTTCGAGTCTTCTTCATCGAGATTCAGAAGACCTCTTCATTAGCCAAGGATTGAGTAGCACATATTACCTACCACACAGGTAACAAAAGAGTGTTGTTTAGTTAGACTGGATTATGGTACACCAGTTTGGTCACTGAAATCTGAAGAGAATAGATTAATCAATTGTGAGAAGAAAGGAGATTGTGGAATTAATTTTCAATTGCTGGAGCAATGAGTTGGCACAGACACACTGACCAGAATCACCCTCCTTCTGTGTTATAAATTGTGATTGTTAATTCTGAAGGGTCTCATAACCTAGACCAAAAATATCACGAGTCTTCATTCTGGATATATTGGGCGGGATTTAGCAAGTCCATTAGACGCAGGCGCAAATCGTATTAGCCGTGCGGGCAAATCCCGTCATGGTTGCAAAATGTCATGAGATGCCCAAAATGAGATTTGCGACAGTGAGATTTTGAATCGTGATGTTCCTGGGCCCTTCCCAGTGACGTGAGCAGGTTGATGCCCAGGAAGGATGTGGCACAATTTAAAAAAATTAATGTAATGGCTGTCGAGGAGCCTTAAGTGTAAAAGCCTAACAGCAATGAGATCTCGGGATGATGCATCCTGGTGCTTATTAGTCCAACCTATCCTTGAGGCAGAGAGTAATTGTGCCACTCACATTCCTGGGACTCATGCTTGCCAAACCTATTGGCCCTCATCATTTAATCCTTAACAATGTCAGTTGCCCACATTCTCAAAGTTAAGGAGAGAGCTTGGGTAGCTCAGTCTGCAGAATATCAGACTTTTAATCTGAGGATCCAGGGTTCAAGTCATTGTCTCAGCGCCACATTTCACTTGGTGCGGAGAGGAGCGGGGAAGAAGGAAGGTGAAACTTGCCATTAACAGGTCCAGGCAGTCGGCGATCGAGAGGGTCATCCAGCCCAAATGTCTGCTCCTCTTCTGTGGCTTCATTCGTGGCCGGGTGTCCCTGGAGAGGGAGCATGCGATGCCCACTGGCATCATCAAGGCCTTCCTTGCCTGGTGGGCACAACAGGGTCTGGGCTGCGTTATAGACCCTCTTAATCCCATTTTCGTTTAAGTTTTTAAATTTCAGTTGATCTTTGTTTTAATTTGCGCCGTGCCCCTTTAAGGAGTGGCCCCTTTTGATTTATCCCTCAATTTGTTTACTTTATTTTAATTAGTTGGAACTTAAAATAGTTCAAAGTCAAGGAAAGCGCTTAGGCAGTCAGTAGAATATTATACTTTCAATCTTGAGGGTCCAGGGTTCAAGCCCTTGTCTCAGTGCCACATTTTTCCCTGGGGTGGGGAAGGAGGAGGACCTTTCCTAAAACTGCTCCTGGGCCTAGAAAAACTCGCCATCAACAGGTCCAGGCAGCGAGCGATTGAGTGGGCCATCCAACCTGACTGTTTGTCCCTCTTCTGCGGCTTCATTCACAGCCGGGTGTCCCTGGAGAGGGGGCATGCAGTGTCCATGGGCACAATCAAGGCCTTCCAAGCCTCGTGGGCACCACAGGATTGGGGTATTTATTGACCCCTTTAATCACCCTTTGGTTTAAGTTTTTCCATTTCATTTGCTCTTTGTTTTTTGTTTAGGGCAGTGCCCCTTTAAGGAACAGCCCCTTTAATTTGGCCCTCAATGTGTTTAATTCAGTTTAATTGGTTGAACTAACAAAAGAGTTCAAAGTCAAGGAGAGAGGTGCTAGCTCATGGTTCAAGGATAAACACCTGCGTGTAAGGAATGGAAAGGGTCACTCAGCTCCTGAGTGCATTACAGCCTTGGTTCAAACATTTGACAAAAGAGCAGAATGCCAGAGGTGAGGTGAGAGGTACTGCGCTTTTACACCAAGGCAGCATTTGACCGAGCTTCAAGGAGCCCTTGCTATACTGGAGTCAATGGGAATCATTGGTTGTCGTCATACCTGGCACAAAGGAAGATGGATGTGGTGGTTGGAGTTCAATCATCTCGGCTCCAGGACATCACTGCCGGAGGTCCTCAGGGTAGTGTCCTAGAACCAACTAGCTTCATCAATGACCTCCCTTCCATCATAAGGTCAGAAGTGAGGATGTTTGGAGTGGCATGGTGGCACAGTGGTTAGCACTGCTGCCTCATGGCACTGAGGACCCAGGTTCGATCCCGGCCCCGGGTCACTGTCCGTGTGGAGTTTGCACATTCACCCCGTGTCTGCATGGGTCTTGCCTCCCACAACCCAAAGATGTGCACGGTAGGTGGATTGGCCACGTTAAATTGCCCCACCTGAAAGGAGGAGGAACTGTAGGGAGCCCTTCAGAATCACCGCTTCCTGATAGCTCCGGGGCAGCGGGCTGAACATGGTGATGTGGCATCACAGGTGCTACCTCACCCTCCCAAGTCCTGGCCTTCAAGAGGATGCCTGCCAGGGGCATCTCAGGCAACAGAGCTTGGAAGGTAGTAGGCTGCCTCCACTTCTGATGTTCATCCTGGGAATACACCTAGACGTAGCGGGGGGGTTAACAAGCCTAAGCAATTGCAAGGGCACAGAGTGGAAAGAGGTCAAATTAGGCCCAGATATCTGGGGGTCATTATCAAATTTCACAAATGCGAACCCTCGCCTTCACTTGCACAGTGGGCTAAATAGCTGGTTTGTAATGCAGAACAATACCAGCAACGCGGGTTCAATTCCCGCACCGGCCTCCCCGAACAGCGGAATGTGGCGACTAGGGGCTTTTCACAGTAACTTAATTGAAGCCTACTTGTGACAATGAGCGATTATTGTAAACTCTCCCACAAGGTCTCTGGTCTTACCCAAGGCTCCCAAGCACACAAGCCCAGACCTTCGATACCCCACTCCCCACATTCACCCAGTCTCTGATCGGCCTTATTCTGACGCAACCAACTTCCCTCAAACCCAGGCCTCCAACCTCATCCTGCATTCCCCAAGAGTCTGAGTTCCACCTTCCCTCCTTCACCATCGCAGTCTGCAGGATTGGAAACCACATCCCACCTTGAGTGAGATAAAATTCCCCCAGGATCAACCACCACCCTTCCATAACACCAAAAGTACTGGTTCTGGGTCCTCCTCTGAATTGTCTCCTGCCAGACTGGAAATCAAGTTTGTCAATTGGGCAGAGAATCTGATAGTGATGTCATTCCACAGTGTGTGGCTACCCTGACTTCTGGGTATCCCATGCTTTGCTGGCCCTCCTCTGCCAATGAGCAAAGAAAGTTTAACTCCTCCACCTTCATGTGCATTTTCAGTTGCCATTAGCAATACTAATTCATATGGCCAGTACATTATCAATATTTAGAATCATTTTACACCTCTAAGTAAAATCCAAATGTTGTTTCAAATTCTTCGTGATTTTCTGTGCCAAACATTGCTTACAAAAAGCATTGTAGATGGGTAATAGTTTATAACTACTAAGTAAATCTACTAAATGTTTTCTTGCGTATGGGGCACGATGGTGGCACAGTGGTTAGCACTGCTGCCTCACAAGGACACTGGTTTGAATCCAGCCTTGGGTTCTCCCCGCCCCTGCGTGGGTTTCCTCCGGGTGCTTCAATTTCCTCCCACAGTCCAAAGATGTGCAGGTTAGGTGGATTGGCCATGTTAAACTGCCCCTTAGTGTCCAGGGATCTGTAGGTTAGGTTTTGAGGCATAGGGCTAGGTGGGAGGGGGAGTGGAGCTAGGTAGGGTGCTGGAGGGCTGGTGCAAACCTGATGGGCCGAACGGCCTCCTTCTGCACTTTAGGGATTCTGTCATCCTATGATATTCGGAATTCAGCTGCATTTACCTTAATTTGTGTGAGGACTTATTTGTGGAAATATCAAATTAACTCTTTAACTAACATAATCGAAGCCTGAACAAATGAAATGAAATGAAAATGAAATGAAAATCGCTTATTGTCACAAGTAGGCTCCAAATGAAGTTACTGTGAAAAGCCCCTAGTCGCCACATTCCGGCGCCTGTTCGGGGAGGCTTGTACGGGAAATGAACTGTGCTGCTGGCCTGCCTTGGTCTGCTTTCAAAGCCAGCGATTTAGCCCAGTGTGCTAAACCAGCCTCTTGCTCTCCAGCTGGTTAATCTAGGTCAGTGGTCCTCAAACTGTTTTTGTTGAAGAACCATCTTTTCAAATGGATTAATGATCATGGACATCTTGATAAAACTACATAGTACTCATAATGTGAAAGTGTTGCATGTTAAGAAAGCAAGTATTTAGGGCTGTATTCTCTGCACTCCGACGCAGAAATCGCGTTCGGCGACGGGGCAAAGAATCCGTTTTTCCGGATGAAATCGGGACCGGCTCTGGTTCTGCAATTCTCCGCCCCCCGAAAAGTGGCGAACTCGGGGAGTACGATGTGCCAAGTATCAATCACCTGAGGTCATTGCCAGAGGCCAGCCCTGCTATTCTACGCCCCCGACCGGCGTATTTCTAATGTGGTCCTGCCATTCGGGAAACTCGCGAGGCGACTGAGAACTCAGTCCACAGCTTCCACAGTCGGCGGAGGGTCGATCGGAGGCGTGGGGGCCTCATTTTGGACTGTGGTTTTTTTTTGCGGGCGGTCCGGGTCGGGCGAGTGGTCGATCGGGGGCACTATTTCCGCGGTCCAGGTCCAAGTCCAGGATTGACCTGTCAGACAAGTAATAAATTCTGAAACTCTGTTCCTGTCTAGAGCTTCCCAAGCAATCAGTGTGTATAGAAGTGATACTTATCAAGGTTGGTGGGCGTTAATAGAATGTTTTAATAGTTATTATAGTGGTCTGTGGTGAGTAACCTTTTAATTCAATATGTTTCATATAAAACTGCTGATGGAGGCTGTTTAGTTCATGGACCCCCTGAAAAATCTCTGTGGAGCCTCTGGGGTCTGCAAATCCCAGTTTGAGAACTACCTCTCTACAGTCTACATTGCTAGTTTATAAGGGACTTGAGATTGAAGCAAATGCTATTCAGTAAGAAAAGGGAGAAGATATTGCAGTCATGAAATAACTACTCTGTCGGTGGCTGTTAGGGCAAAATGGACAGTAGCTTAAAAAGATTTAATACTAAATTGGTAAAATGCACAGGAGGTCAAATTGATTGTCTAAACATGTTTTAAATGCAACTTCACTTTGGAGTTATAATCATCCAGTGCATGGTTCAAGATGTTATTTGTTCATTTAGGGGATGTGTGGGTGGGTCGCTGGCTATGCCAGCATTTATTGTCCATCTATAATCGCCCTTGAGAAGGTGGCAGTCAGCTGCCTTCATGCAGACCATGGGGTGTAGGTACACTCATAGTGCTGTTAGGGAGGGAGTTCCTGGATTTTGATCCAGCGACAGCGAAGGAACGGTGATATATATTTACAAGTCAGGGTGGTGAGTGATTTGGAGGGAAACCTCAGGTGGTGGTACTACCATATATTTGCTGCCCTTGTCCTTCTAGGTGGCAGTGGTTGTCGGTTTGGAAGGTGCTGCGTAGGTGTTGCCTTGGTGAGTTGCTGCAGTGCACCTTGTGGATGGTACATACTGTTGCCACTATTTATCACTGGTGGAGGGAGTGAATGTTGATGGCAGTGGATGGGGTGACAATCAAGTGGGCTGTTTTGTCCTGGATGGTGTTGAGCTTCTTTTTTTTAATAAATGTTTTGAAATGAAATGAAATGAAAATCGCTTATTGTCACAAGTAGGCTTGAAATGAAGTTACTGTGAAAAGCCCCTAGTCGCCACATTCCGGCGCCTGTTCGGGGAGGCTGTTACGGGAATTGAACCGTGCTGCTGGCCTGCCTTGGTCTGCTTTCAAAGCCAGCGATTTAGCCCTGTGCTAAACAGCCCCTATTATATTGGGTTTTTGCATAAAGCATATTTACCGTTATGTACACAAAACAGAATACATATATATATACACATAGGAGAGAAGGGAACACGCACAAAAAACAAAACAAACAACAACAACAAAAAAGTTAGAATAGAATAACTGGCAGGGTATTATGTGCTGGCTCAACAACAGCAGCTCTGTACAATTGGCAGTATTGTTTTTAGCACATAAGTAGGCATCTGTTTGTGTGGGGGGGGAGAAACTGGGGGGGTAAATATACATTTGGGCGTCAGGGAAATAACTACAGAACAATTACAGAGGGCAATACGCGAATGGATCTGTTGTTGGTGTTGTCGCTTGCTTCTCCCGGACGGTTTTCGCTGCCGTTCATCGCCGTTCATCGCCGATCATCTCCGCTTCAGCCGTTCGTCCCGTCTTTCGCCCGGATTTTCCTTGTTCTCTGCTCCTGTAGATGCCAAGTTTGTTATTGTTTCCCGTGCCCTTCTTCCGGCTGTCATTCCCTAGCCTCCCGCCCCACCTCACGGGTTCCCCTCTATTGTTCCCTGTCTCCTCCCTCTTCCCCCACCCCCCTCCCTCCCACCCTTCTCCTGTGGTTCGCCTTTCTTTTCTCTTAGGTTTAGCTGCTATCCCCCACCCCCGGAGTTGGTGTTGTTGGTCCGTATGCTCGCCATGGGAGCGTTGTATAGGAGTTTTAACCAGGAGGTGAACCCCAGGAATAGATAGCCCGAAGACCGCCACTTTTGGGCATGGCTCCACCCTCAACCCCACCACTTTGGACATTGCCTCGAAGAAGGCTGTCCAGTACCCTACAAGTCTGGGGCAAGACCAGAACATGTGGGCGTGGTTGGCCGGGCCTCCTTGGCACAATTCACACCTATCCTCCACCTCCGGGAAGAACCTACTCATACGAGTTCTTGTTAAGTGGGCTCTATGTACCACTTTTAGTTACGTCAGGCTGAGCCTTGCGCACGTACAGGTGGAGTTGACCCTGTGCAGTGCTTCGCTCCAGAGTCCCCACACTATTTCAATCCCCAGGTCCTCCTCCCATTTCTTTCTTGTTGTGTCCAGTACGGTGTCGGCCCTTTCTACCAGTCGGTCATATATGTCGCTACAGTTCCCTTTGTCTAGGATGCTTGCGTCCAGTAACTCTTCCAGTAATATCTGTTGTGACGCTTGTGGATACTTCGTTGTCTCCTTTCGTAGGACGTTTTTGAGTTGCAGGTACCTTAGCTCGTTTCCCCTGGCTAGCTGGAATTTCTCTGTCAGTTCGTCCATTGTTGCGACCCTGCCGTCTGTGTATAGGTCCCTGACTGTCAGTGTCCCTCCGTCCTGTCCCCACTTTTTAAAGGCGGCGCCAGTCAGCGCTGGTGCGAACCTATGGTTGTTGCAGATGGAAGCTTTGTCCGACATTTTGGTCAGGACAAATTGCTGCCGTAGTTGGTTCCAGGACTGGAGGTGGCTATCACCACCGGGCTGCTGGAGTGTTTTTTGGGTGGGGATGGGAGGGCCGCCATAGTGAGGGCCCGGAGGGAGGTCCCCTTGCAGGAGGCCTCTTCCGCGCACATCCATTCGGCTTCTGGCTCCTTGATCCATCCCCTTATTCGCTCGGCTGTCGCCACCTAGTGGTAGAATTGTAGGTTTGGGAGGGCTAGCCCCCCCCCCCCCCCCCCCCCAACCCGGATTTTGTGTTTTGTAGGACCTTCTTTGTGATCCTAGTATTCCCCCCCCCCACCCCATACGAACGCCATGATTAGTTTGCCTAGTGCTTTGAAAAAGACCTTGGGGATGTAGATCGGGATGGATCTAAGTAGGAAGAGGTACCTGGGCAGCACGTTCATTTTGATCGCCTGGACTCTCCCCGTGAGGGAGAGTCGGAATGTGTTTCCATCTTTGCAGCTTTTTTACTTCCTCTGTCAGACTGGTGAGGTTCCATTTGTAGATTTATTTCCAATCATGGGCTATTTGGATCCCCAGGTAACGGAATTTGTGTCGGGCTTGTTTAAACGGCAGTCCCGTTAGTGCTGCCCCCCCCCTACTTGTGGGTGTACCGGGAAGATCTCACTTTTGCTCATGTTGAGTTTGTAGCCCAAAAGGCACCAAACTCTTTCAGGAGCGTGATGATTCCATCCATGCTGCTTTGTGGGTCCGAAATGTAGAGGAGCAGGTCATCTGCATAGAGTGAGACTCTGTGCTCTCTGCCGCCCCTTCGGATTCCCCTCCAGCTTTTTGCTGCTCTGAGAGCAACTGCTAAAGGTTCGATCGCTAGGTGTGGGGCCAGTGCTGTCGCAAATTTTTTGTATAAGTCCTCGGGAACCCGTCTGGTCCGGGCGCCTCCTCTGCCTGCATGGAGCTAATGCTGTCCATGATCTCTCCCAGTGCTAGTGTGGTGCTTCCAGGCCCCATTTTCTGCCATCCCGCATGACTGGTATGTCCAGTCCATCAAGGAACCGTTTCATCCTGGACTCCCCCATTGGGGGCTCTGAGGTGTACAGCCCTTGGTAGAAGGCCTTGAAGGATTTGTTAATCTTTTCCAGAACGTGGAGGGTGAGACTTCCCCATTTTGGTTGTTCTCCGTGTACTCCACTATGGCCTGTGATATCTTTTTGTTGAAAGTCTTGTCTGCTAGTAGGGCAATGTCTGACCGCTATGTGGGGCTGTGGTAGTCGGTATTAGGGGTATTACGGTACCCAGGTTGCTGCTGTAAGGCCATTGGTGTGGGAGGTACCTGAGACTGCTATATCACTGGTGGAGCCTGCCTGCTGGTTCCACCCAGTAAGGTGGAGTATAAGAGCCTGTGTCTCCCTAGCAGCTGCATTCTGTACCTGCGCTGCTGGGGGAAACATCTAGTCCAATAAAGCCTTCAATTGTCATCCAATCTCGCTTCCGGAGTTATTGGTCGAGCATCAATTTATTGGACTAGATTTTAAAGAATGCAGCACTGAATCAAGCCGGAGTGTCTGCAACTCAACCCCCACGAGGCAAACTCAGCAGCAACCTTCAAACACTCGCTGGCGTGCTTCAAAGGGTACCTCAGGACGGCCACGACTACGGAGGACCAGAAACTGCAAGTTCTCCACTCGAGGGTGAGCCCAGATATCTACACCCTCATTGAGGATGCGGACGATTTTGAGGCCGCAATGACCCTGCTGAATGGACACTATATTTGCCCAGTAAACCGGTCTATGCCCGACATCTGCTAGCGACGAGGCAACAAATCCCCGGGGAATCGCTGGAGGAATTCTACCGTGTGCTTCTGATGTTAGGTAGGGACTGTGACTGCCCGCAAGTTTCAGCCAGCGACCACACAGAACTTTTGATCCGGGACGCATTCGTTGCAGGTATGCTGTCCTCCCAAATCCGCCAGCGGCTGCTAGAAAAAGAGACACTAGGTCTCAAGGAGGCACGGGCCCTTGCTAACTCGATGGATGTGGCTTCCCGAAATGCCCGCGCTTACGTACCCGACCGCGTGGGCATTTCGGGAAGCCCTTGGGCAGGGTGGAACCCCCTCCGCAGCCGACTCCGATGCATCCCCCATCCCCCCACAAGCTTCTGCTGGTTCCGCCCAGTAAGGCGGAGTATAAGAGCCTGTGTCTCCTTAGCAGCTGCATTCTGTACCTGCGCTGCTGGGGGAAACATCTAGTCCAATAAAGCCTTCAATTGTCATCCAATCTCGCTTCTGGAGTCATTGATCGAGCATCAAGGGCGTTGGGCCCTGCCCATCTCCAGCCTCACGTCCATGTCGTGTGAAGCGTGGTCGGATATCACAATTGCAGAATATTCCACATTGTCTATCCCTGGAAGCACCGTTTTCCCCACCACAAAGAAGTCAAATCTGGGATATACGTTGTGCACTGGGGAGAAGAAGGAGAACTCCTTCTCCCCTGGGTGGGTGAACCTCCAGGGGTCCACCGCTCCCATCTGTTCCATAAAGTGACCGAGTTCCCTTGCCATGCTTGAAGTTTTCCCCATTTTGGAGCTTGATCTGTCAGTCGTTGGGTCCTGTACACAGTGGAAGTCCCCCCCCCCCACGATTAGTCGGTGCATCGCTGTGTCGAGGGTTTCTGCCATGGTCTTTTTGATCAAGCTCGTGTCGTCCCAGTTGGGCGCGTACACATTAACTAGTACGCCCCATCCATGGCCCCGCTGACCATGACATAACCCTCTTCTTCGCCCTAAACATCATCTTCTTGCCGATCAGTATTACCACCCCCCTGGCTCTCGTCCCGTAACAGGAATGGTAGGTCTGCCCCACCCAGCCCTTTCTTACCCGCAGTCGGTTCTGCTCTCTCAGGTATGTCTCTTGGAGGAAGACTATGTCGGCTTTCATATTTCTTAGGTGGGTGAGGATTCTGGATCTTTTCACTGGGCCGTTGAGTCCCCTTACGTTCCAGGTGACTATCCTGGTGGGGGACTTCTGTCCCCTCGCTCCTGTGGGATTAACCATACTTACCTGGTGGACGCGCCCCTGCCCTCCGGGGTTTCCCTTTGTTAGCGGGCCGTCCAGGATGGCCACTGTAACTGCTCTCTCCATGCTGTTGGGCCCCTGCGCTCCGGGGTTTCCCTTTGTCCAGGGGGCACCCAACATGGCCGCCCACACTGTGTTGGCCACGCGGGTAGCCCCCGGCACTCTGGGGTCTCCGTTCGCCCAGAGACCGTACTGGGTGGATGCTTGCAGCGATTCCTTGTTCCGAGCCCTTGGTTGTGGCACTTTGTAGCCCTATTGCTATTCCTTTTCTCGCCTGGTTTGTCCCTCCTTCCCTGCACACACCCCCCCCCCCGGTCCCTCCCTTTCCCCCCTTTTTCTCCCCTTTCCCATATACCTCTCTTTTGTCTCTCTTTCCCCTGCTCCGATCCCCGTTTGCTCTCCTGTCTCAGTTGAGTGGTTTCCCCCCCCGCCTGGCGCCATCCCCCCTGTTGGGGCCGCGCTGCGGCTCTGCTTTTTTGCATGTCCCCGGCGCTAGCTTTCCCGCTAGTGTGGTGGCCCCCCTCTCGGGAGTTACTGTCTCGCTTCTCCCTCCCCCGATCTCTACGGTTTTCTGCCTGCTCTTCCCCCATCCTACCCTGCACTCCTCTCGCTTGCTCTCCCTTCTCCGCTACTCTCATTCCCTCGTGAAGGGGCCTGGCCTCCCACCTGAAGCGTTCTCTTGGGTAGTGGTTTGCTTTTTGGGTGTTGAGCTTCTTGAGTGTTGTTGGAGCTGCACTCATCCAGGCAAGTGGAGAGTATTCCATTACACTCCTGACTTGCACCTTGTAGATAGTGACAGTCTTTAGTCAGTAAGGAGGTGAGTTACTCATAGCAGGATTCCTAGCCTCTGACTTGCTTTTGTTGCCACAGTTTTTAATAAAGAAACATAGAAAATAGGAGCAGAAAGAGGTCATACGATCCTTCAAGCCTGCTCCGTCATTCATCATGGTCATGGCTGATCCCCCCCATATCCTTTGATCCCCTTCGCTCCAAGTACGATATCTAATTGCTTTTTGAAAACATACAATGTTTTGATCTCAACTACTTCCTATGGTAATGAATTCCACAGGCTCCCCACTCACTGGGTGAAGAGATTTCTCTTCATCTCTGTCCTAAATGGTCTAACTCCTTATCCAAGAACATTGACCTGTGGTTCTAGACACCCCCACCATCGGGAACATCTTTCTTGTATCTACCCTGTCTGGTACTGTTAGAATTGTATAGGTTTCTCTGAGATCCCCTCTCATTCTTCTGAATTCCAGCAAATACTATCCTAACCGACTCAATCTCTCTACATACATCCGTCCCAGGAATCAGTCTGGTACAGTTTCTCTGGACACCCTCTAGAGAAAGAACATCCTTCCTCAGAAAAGGAGACCAAAACTGCACACAATGGGCGGGATTCTCCACCGGCGTGATTCTCTGTTTTGCCGGCGCCCGGGGGTTTCCCGACGGAGTGGGGCTGCCCCACAATGGGGAAACCCCATTGACCAGCCGGTGTACCGGAGAATCCCGCCAGTGGGTGTTGTGCGTTTTCTCTACTACTTGGTCTTTTCTGTGGCTCTGTTCCAATTAGGACAATCAGTGAATTTGCCTTCTTTCTATATTGTCTATATTCTGATGCTTAGAGTCGCCAGGTATCAAATGACACCACCACAAGTTTCAACCGGCTATCGATCAAAGAGCCAAACACCAGTTAGTTAGTTCAAGGTCAAGGGTACTTTATTTACATATAATCAGTCATGCAACATAAACACTACTAGTCGACTACACCTATTACTAAGACAACCTGTACTTAGCTTCGAGCACCCGGCTTAGGTCAGGAAACAGTGGCCGCTGTTCAATTCTGGATCTCTTGGGTTCGAAGTGGTAACTGCTGCTCAGCTGGGCTCATCCGTCTGGTAGCGGGCGTTGAACTCGAACTTGCTTCTGATGTTGTTGCAGTGGGCAATGGCCGTGACCGGGGTACCAAGGCCAAAAGAGACTGATCATATGGCGAACTCTTCTTTTTATATTCGGGGGGGTTTTCACTCTCTTTTGGGCGGTCCTTCGATTTGGGCCTTACTAATTGGGTGATCCCTGATCACTCTGTTCGATTCCTTAGCCAATAAGTGGGCGGGGATCTGGAAGGCTGGGCATGTCCCAAGCGGTCATTGACCCCGTTGTTTGCGTTTCCCTTGGACAGGGAGTGGCACCAAAATGTCTGGGACTGTCCCGGTTGCTGGAGTACCAGTCCTTTGTTTTGGGGAAGGTGGGCCATCACCTGCTAATCGGCCTGATTAACATGCTAATGGGACGGAGTTTCGCTGCCGTCTGGACTTTGCTGAAAAATATGCATTTCAGGCTCTGAGCCTGCCTGATTCTTGGCTTCTCCATTTTACCCATCAGTCTTTGCGAGTTGCTCTGTACCTAGTTGGAAGTGGCCATCCCAGATGGCTACACTGGTCGAGGTTGAAAAGTGGTGTGGCGGGGCGGAGAATCCAGCCCAATATTCCAGGTGTGGTCTCACCAAGGCCCTGTATAATTGTAGCAAGACATCCCCGCTCCTGCACTAGAATCCACTTGCTATGTAGCCCAACGTACCATTTGCTAGTCATGTTCAGTTTATGATCAATGATAACCTCCAGGATGTTGATAGTGATAGGAAAGAGCCTCTTGGAGATGATCTGACCCTGTTTGCCTTTACTGTCTGATGCGCAATCAATTACTCTCAAGACGAAGTGATTCATAACTGAAGGCTTTAATCTGCTAGAACTCTTCCCCAGCAGCTTCGATACTGAAAGTGAAGGCTGCTGGGACGGCATTGGTTCTTATACTCCGCCTCTCAGGGCGGAGCTATGTACATCAGCCAATGGTAGACTCCTGGGTCGAACCAATGGTCATCCACCTCTCAGGTACCGCAATACCTGGTACTACCACATTCACCCCCTGTTAGAAAAGAGCCTGGCGTGGTGATGGCCAGCGTTAATAGTCGCCTTTCACATGGTATGACCAGGTATGGAGGTACCATGATGTCGAGGGTAATAACAAAGTGTTCATAGTGCAGCAATCAGTCGATCGGGTGGCCTGGTCGTCCTTCTGGAGCGTCTGGGCTTCGGCGGTGATTCTGATGGGGATCCCGGTGGTTGCGACTCCGGGAGCGTGATGTCGTCCTCCCAGGCAGTTTTGTCACCCCTAGGCGGCGCTGTTGGGGAAAAAGGTGGACAGGGGGAAGGCACCTGTAGGGGGCGTCGGTGTGTGTTCGGGCCTAGGCAGGAGTGGCGGGAGTACTGACCCTCCAGTTAGGTGCTGTGGGGAGGGTGGGGGTGGGGGCAATGGTTCGGGTGAGCGTGGGGTTCTGGCGGGCGCCAGGTCCCGAAGGGAGACCGTGTCTTGACGGCCATCAGGGAATGCTATGTAGGCGTACTGGGGGTTGGCGTGCAGCAGGTGGACCCTCTCGACCAACGGGTCCGACTTGTGCGCCCTCACATGTTTCCGAAGCAGGATGGGTCCTGGTGTCGCTAGCCAGGTTGGGAGCGAGGTCCCGGAGGGGGACTTCCTGGGGAAACAAGGAGACGTTCATGAGGTGTCTGATTTGTGGTAGTACAGAGCAGTGACCGGATGGAGTGGAGGGCCACCGGGAGGACTTCCTGCCAGCGGGAGACTGGGAGATTCCTGGACCGTAGGGCCAGCAGGACGGTCTTCCAGACCGTTCCGTTCTCCCTCTCTACCTGTCCGTTTCCCCGGGGGTTGTAACTGGTCGGCCTGCTCGAGGCGGTGCCCTTGCTGAGCAGGAATTGACGCAGTTCGTCACTCATAAAGGAGGACCTCCTATCACGGTGAATGTATGCGGGGAAACCGAACAGTGTAAAGATACCCTGGAGGGCCTTGATGACGGTGGTTGCGGTCATGTCTGGGCAGGGGATGGCGAATGGGAACAGGGAGTACTCATCAATCACGTTAAGGAAGTACGTGTTGCGGTCGGTGGAGGGGAGGGGGCCTTTGAAATCCATGCTGAGGCGTTCAAAGGGTCGGGAAGCCTTTATCAGGTGCGCCCTCTCTGGCCGGTGGAAGTGCGGTTTGCACTCCGCGCAGATTTGGCAGTCCCTGGTGACGGTCCTGACCGCCTCGATGGAGGAGGGCAGGTTGCGGGTCTTGATAAAATGAAAAAAGCGAGTGACCCCCGGGTGGCAGAGGTCCTCGTGGAGGGATCGGAGGCGGTCCACTTGTGCGGTGGCACAAGTGCCGCGGGACAGGGCATCAGGAGGTTCGTTCAGCTTCCCCGGACGGTACAAGATCTCGAAATTGTAGGTGGAGAGTTCTATCCTCCACCGCAAGATCTTGTCGTTCTTAATCTTGCCCCGCTGTGCATTATCGAACATGAAGGCAACCGACCGTTGGTCCGTGAGGAGAGTGAATCTCCTGCCGGCCAGGTAATGCCTCCAGTGTCGCACAGCTTCTACTATGGCCTGGGCCTCCTTTTCGACCGAGGAGTGGCGAATTTCGGAAGCATGCTTGATTGAGGGTGGCCGCCAGAGCTACGTCGGACGCATCCTGAAGGGGAGGGAC
This sequence comes from Scyliorhinus torazame, assembly GCF_047496885.1. Taxonomy (NCBI): domain Eukaryota; kingdom Metazoa; phylum Chordata; class Chondrichthyes; order Carcharhiniformes; family Scyliorhinidae; genus Scyliorhinus; species Scyliorhinus torazame. The sequence continues at coordinate 215,701,678 of NC_092709.1, read as the reverse complement.
TCGTCGATGGTGCACATCGTGGCTTTTGCAATGTCTGCTTTGATGCGGCTGAAGGTCTGGCGGGCCTCCGTCGACAGGGGGAAGGTTGTGGACTGGATCAGGGGTTGGGCTTTGTCTACGTAATTGGGGACCCATTGTGCATATTAGCTGAAGAACCCGAGGCAGCGCTTTAGGGCCTTGGGCCAGTGAGGGAGGGGGAACTCCATGAGGGGGCACATGCGCTCAGGGTCGGGGCCTATGACTCCACTTCGCACTACGTAGCCTACAATGGCTAGACGGTCGGTGCTAAACACGCATTGATCCTTATTGTATGTCAGGTTAAGGATTTTCACGGTCTGGAGAAATTTGCAGAGGTTGATGCCGTGGTCCTGTTGGTCATGGCCGCAGATGGTGACGTTATCCAGATACATAAGCCGTACCAGTCAACCATTCGATCCATCTCTCGCTGGAAGACCGAGACCCCGTTCTTGACACCGAAGGGAACCCTTAAAAAGCGATAGAGCTGCCCATCTGCTTCGAAGGCAGTGTACTGGCGGTCACCATTACGGAGGGGTAGCTGGTGGTAGGCAGACTTGATATCCACCGTGGCGAAAACCTTGTATTGCGCGATCCTGTTCACCAGGCTATACGGGGGAGAGGGTACGCATCCAGCTGCGTAAACCTATTGATGGTCCGACTGTAGTCAATGACCATCCTATGTTTCTCCCCGGTCTTTACCACCACTACTTGAGCTCACTTCGATGACCCCCTCTCTCAGCAGCCTTTGGACCTCCAACCTGATAAAGGTCTGGTCCTGGGCAGTGTACCATCTGCTCCTCCGTTCGCAAACAGGGAAGGCGGGCCGACCTTAAGGGTCGCGAGGCCGCAGACAGTAAGGGGGGTATAGGGCCGCCGAATTTATAGGTCAGGCTTTGCAAATGGCACTGGAAATCCAGCCCAAGGAGGGTGGGTGCACAGAGGTGCGGCAGGACGTACAGGCGGAAATTGTGGAATTCCCTGCCTTGGACAGTGAGGTTCGCTAGGCAGAACCCCTTTATCTCCACCACGTGTGATCCAGAGGCCAGGGAGATCCTTTGATTTACGGGATGGGTGACAAGAGAACAGCGCCTTACCGTGTCGGGGTGAACAAAGCTTTCCGTGCTCTCAGAGTCAATCAGGCACGACGTCTCGTGGCCGTTGATGGAGATCGTCGTTGTAGCTGTTGCAAGTGTCCGGGGCCGACTCTGGTCCAGTGTCACCGAGGCCAGCTGAAGTAATGGAGAGTTCTCGTCGGGCAGCGTGTAGTCGGCTGTGCTGGGGCCCTGGGGCTTCATCCAAGATGGCTTCACCCATGGGTCGCATATGGTGTCCGGGGATGAAGAAGATGGCGGCGGCGAGGGCCAAAATGGCGGCGCCCACCCGTCCAGCGTGGTGTCCGGGGGGCAAAATGGCCGCACCCGCGGGTCGCACGTGGCCCTAGGATAGGGGGGTGGTGGTGAGGGCTGGGTGGTCCGGGCCTGAAAGGGAGGTTGCCGATAGTCGTTGGAGACCGCAGCCACGGCGCGGGCCTGGCAGACCCCCACATAGTGGCCCTTCTTGCCGCACCCTTTGCAGGTGGCGGTACGGGCTGGGTAGCGCGGTCGGGGATGATTCGCCGGCCCGCAGAAGAAACAGCGGTGTCCGGCGGCGTTAGCGGGCCGTCTCGCCGCGCAGGCTTGTGGGGTCAGGGGAAAGGTCTGAGGGGCTGCCGCTGCGGGATGCCACGCAGCCCAGGGAGCCGCCACGCGATCGGGTGCAAAGGACAGCGCATTTTTATAGGCAACGTCCATGAACTCTGCCAAGGCCCGTGCCTCTGTAAGTCCCAGAGTGTCCCTTTCTAGGAGCCTTCGGCGGATATCGGGGAAGGTCACACCTGCCACGAAAGCACCCCTGATCAAAAGTTCCGTGTGCTCGCTCCCCGAAACTGGCGGGTAGCCACAGTTTCGGCCCAGCACCAGCAGCGCCCGGTAGAAGTCTTCCAACGTTTCCTCGGGGCTTTGCCTCCCAGTCGCCAGCAGGTGACGAGTGTAGACCTTGTTCACTGGGCGGATATAATGTCCTTCTAGCAGCTCGATCGCGGCAGCATAATTCGCCGCCTCCTCGATAAGAGGGTAGATCCCAGGGCTGACCCGTGAGCGTAGGAGATGCATCTTTTGTCCTTCCGTGGGGGTGTCGGCGGCCGTGTCGAGGTAGCCCTTCAAGCACGCCAGCCAATGTTTGAAAATAGCAGCAGAGTTGTCCGCGTGGGGGCTGAGCTGAAGGCACTCTGGTTTGATACGGAGATCCATCCTTCCAACTGAAGTTGTAGCAGATTAAATTGATGCGCAATCAATTACTCTCGAGACGAAGTGATTCATAACTGAAGGCTTTAATCTGCTAGAACTCTTTCCCAGCAGCTTCGATACAGAAAGTGAAGGCTGCTGGGACGGCATTGGTTCTTATACTCCGCCTCTCAAGGTGGAGCTATGTACATCAGCCAATGGTAGACTCCTGGGTCTAACCAATGCTCATCCACCTCTTAGGTACCGCAATATGTGGTACTACCACACTGTCCTCAGTGCTAAGGTCAGGACCTGCCCCCAAGTTGGATTGCTAGAACCATGTTGATGTGCGCCTGAGACTTCTTTGCGCCACTGTGAACATAAAATCCCTACTATGTACTTCAAAAATAAATGACTGGTATAGTTGCCATATCATTGGTTAACAGCCAGAGGCGTGGAAGTGGGTAATTGGGGATGGGTGATAGAATTATTGACTTCTGTCTTAATTCTTTTCTTCTCAGCAATAAAAGAATTGCTGATATTGTACTGCTTTTTATTCAGAGATTAAACTAAGCCTCTTCTTTTGAATAGAGCTGCTTTTCTGTTACCTGAAAGGTACAACATCAGGACTGTTCCATGTGGAAGGTAAAATGGCTTCGACTGAAAACCTTGATTTCATCTAAGGTGACCTCAGTGGTCACATGACTATGGCAAGCCACTGTAGACAAGAGACAAAAGTGCTCAAAGCAACTTCTCGAAACATACCCCTTTTCATAAAAAGCAAAAAAATCCACGTTGTATGCACCATTTGCAGTTACCCACGTGCACGGTTTATAAGGAAAGTCATCCTTAGTGAACAAAACACTGTTAATTTCAGTCTGCCCACCTATAAACATGCATTGCACACAATTTTTAAACTGTTCAGGTCCTCTAATGGTACATATAATAATAATAATCTTTATTGTCACAAGTAGGCATATATTAACACTGCAATGAAGTGAAAAGCCCCTAGTCGCCATATTCCGGCACCTGTTTGGGTATACAGAGGGAGAATTCAGAATGTCCAAATTACCTAACAGCAGGGGTGGGATTCTCTCACCCCGTGGCCAGGCCGGAGAACCCCGCGACCGGCACGAATCCCCGGGATGGGCCGAGCGGCCGTAGCAAAACACCCGAGTCCCGCCGGCGCTGTTCTAATATGCTCTCAGCTGGCGGGACCTCGGCTTGGAAGGGTCCGGGGGTGGCCTGTGGGGGTGGAGGGGGGGGAGGGGGTGGAGGGGGGAGGGTGGAGGGGGGATCGACCCTGGGGGGGGCCTCTGTTGTGGCATGGCCCGCGATTGGGACCCTGTGGGGGGGGAGGGGGGGGGGAGGGCGGGCCGGCCTCTCTGGCTGGGGGCCTCCTTTCTTCTGTGGCAGGCCCTGTAGCCCTACGCTATGTTGCGTCGAAGCCAATGCGGAGAAGGGAGCCACTGAGCTTGTGCGCGTTGGTGCCACTGCGCATGTGCGGACCCCACGGCGCCCAGTTGACGTCGGGATCAGCAGCTGGAGCGGCGTGGGCCACTCCAGTGCCGTGCTGGCCCCCTGTAGGGGCCAGAATTGCTGATCCTGAGGCCGTGTTTACG